>NC_052151.1:89072770-89387265 GCF_902713615.1 Scyliorhinus canicula | reverse complement strand
ATTTCACACACCAACTACTCTAATGCTTCTTGTAAGAAAGACCACTTAGAGAAAAATTAGTGCTGAAGTATGTGTGGTTTATTTCCACAATTTTTGCCTCCACTAGTTATTAGATTGAGACCACAAAACATGTCTGATGGTTTTCCGTCAATGTGGACTAAACCTAAGTCCAATTCCAAGAGCAGATCCCATGAGATGCACAGATGCATTTCAATGACTCAAAAGTGTTTTTCTTTTGATAAATGCTGAATACAAAAAGAAATATTATTTGACATAGCAGATAATGTTCCATATTTAATGCCTTCTCACAAGTAAGACATGATGTAAATTGAAAGCACTGAGAAAAAAATGGATTATAGGGAGATTGGGTAGCATCTCGAGGAAATTGTCCTGCATTGGTGAGAGGTGTTATAAACTCTGTTGATGTGACAAGTGGACAGGAAAGATCTCAAAATGGGGTCTCTGGCTCAAAAGATAGTGGGCGCGATTCTCCGCTCCCCATGCGGCGTGGGAGAATCACGGGAGGGCCCCCTGACAAAATTCACGCCCCCCCTGGCGCCCCCCGCGATTCTCCCCCCCCCCCCAACCCCGCTCGGAAGAATCGCCGCTCGCCATTTTTCACGGCGAACGGCGATTCTCCGACCCGGATGGGCCGAGCGGCCTGCCGTTCGCAACCGTTTCACGACGGCGGCAACCACACCTGGTCGCTGCCATCGTGAAACGGGTGTAGAGATGCCCGTTTGGGGCTTGTAGGGGGCCTGGTGGGGAATGAGCACCATGACTGTGCTTGGGAGGGGACAGGCCCGCGATCGGTGCCCACCGATCATCGGGCTGGCGTCTCAATCGGACGCACTATTTCCCCTCTGCCGCCCCGCAAGATCAAGCCACCACATCTTGCGGGGCGGCTGAGGGGAAAGACGGCCACCGTGCATGCGTAGGTTCGAGCCGTCAGCGTCGTGACGTCAGCCGCACATGTGCGGGTTGGAGCCGGCCAACCTGCGCATGCGTGGCTGATGTTATTAGGCGCGCCGGCCGCGTCATTCTCGGCGCGACGCCCCCACGGCCGAGAGTTACAGAGCGCCGCTCCTAACCCCGCCAGGAGGGGAGAATAAGGGGCGAGGAGCAGCCTCCGAGGCCGTCGTGAAACTCGGCCGAGTTCACGACGGCCCTCCCGATTGTTCCCGGGAGCGGAGAATTCCGCCCACTTTTACTTTTTTTAAATAAAGGGGGAACAGAGTTATTGGATCACTAATTAGTTTTAACAGCAAGTAAATTAAAAAAATTTAACATGAGAAAAATGGATGAAGATACAATATAGCTTTACTCTCCCCTTATCTTAGCAACTACACACAGGTTTTAGGATTAAAATGAATTACGAAGTACACCTTAATCTACATTAGCGTCATGAACACAAAGTCCCCTTTAAGCACACAAGGTGTCTGTGGGCAAATATACTCTTCACCTTGAGCCCCAAGTGAATATTTGTGGATGTATCCTCAGAATCCCCTCAGATGATTGTCATGTGAGGATTCCCAAACTTCACTCTCAAAAACACAGTTTCAAATATTCTCTCATAAGTATGTTTTCCCTTAACTGTTTGCATTTAGAAATGCAGACCAGTTTTTCCAAATGGAACTTTTAAACACAGCTTTGTTTACTTTTAACAGCGAATCCAGTCAAGGATTTTGCATTAACCCCTTTAGGATTTCTTTGTCTTGACTGTTGTGCAAACTGCTCACATTTGCTTTAATTCTCGATTCTCAGACTGCATTAAAATGGTATCAGAGATTTGATTTAGCCTTGAAGATTTAAAATATGCTTACTGTAATTGTCTCTTTAACTCAGAATACTTTGTTTACTCATCTTTTAATTCTTCTGAACCATACCTTGATCTCTGTTTACTTAACTCCAGAAAGGTCTCTTCATTTCTCTAGTTTCATTAACTAACTGGACTTTACATGTCCAACATCTTTTTTCACAGCCATTACTCCATAGAATAAATTTTCTTCTAGCAAAGCTGAGTGAGATATTCCCTTTTTAGTTTTCTAAAACCAACTGCAGAGCTGTGAGAGTTGCCTTCTCTCTCACTGCCTATCTTCAACTATAATCAAATTAGCTAAACTGAAACTTAAAAGCTACCCTACCTTGCAAGGCCCCAGTTGCTAACCAACACCCACATGCTTATGCCTTTTATTTATTCATCATGCCATAACCCTCTCTCAGTATAGAGACACAGTTGGAATTAACCAACCCCCACAAATACAAACACCTTTGTCCAGCATGAATCTAACTGTAGGCACAGAAACATTAAATTAAACCCACTTAAAATTACATCTTATTTCCAATGTTTACCATTACAAATATAAATCCCTTAAAACTATTTTCTTTTCCCCAATAGAGGTAAAATTTTCCCTTCAACTAAGCCCTGAGGCAAAGTAGGCCATGTCTGTTGTGCTTCCTCGACAGATTGAAAAGGTTTTTGGCTCCGACATTTTTGGCTGTATTCTGATCTGATCCCTGTTAAATGTAAACATCTGAACATCTTTCTTAATATGCCAAATGTGTGCTGCATTACTTTATTTGTAGTACAGTGTGCCCAATAACCATAAAATCCATAATCCTCCTGTTAAATTCCAAACTGCCAAGGATAAAAGTCATGGGAACTGCTTAGGCAATTGGCACAGACATCTACGATGACATTCCTGATATTAGATACCTCCTGTTCATTATTGAATAAATATCTTTTCAGTTGGGATAGCTATATGCCTTTTCAGCAGATGGCCTGTTCATGTCAGTAAGTGGATGTCATCAACCAAGGAAACCTAGTTTCTGTGGAAGAGAACGGTGGATGTTTTTTGGCAAGTGTCAGAAAACTGCGATATAGATTTTGCGGATCAGAGGGATTAAGTGAAACTATATCAAATAAGTGTTTGAATAATTCATTAAGAAGAGTAGTATTAAGTAGGTACATTTTACATACACGAATCTGATGGTGTAACCTGGGTTGATGCATATGTTTATCTGCAAATAAAAAAATAAACATTTTTAGTTTTGATAATTGAGCAAGCCACTGGGAGCAAGCGAGGCAAAGCATTTGGTGAATACTGATTGATGACAGAAGAGCAAAGTTTTTTTTGAACTAGACATTATCATCTTGATGCAGGTGGGGGACAAAGGAAACACAAATCTGAAATAGGGACTGCATTCCCCCGGCTGCCATTTGGCCAGAATGTGAATTGTGGTGGGTTGTGACCCCAAATGCATGAAAATGAACATTGGGACTGCCATTTAGCATCCTTTGAGTTAGAGATGGCGGGGGTGGGGGGGATGGGGGGGGGGGGGGGGGGGGGGGGGAGAGGTGTCTGAAGCTTGTGTGAACCACATCATGCCAGATGGGTCAGGAAACATGGGGCAATGCTGCTTTGGAGCCAGACAATTTTAACAGGTAAGTTCACACGATGTTTCCAGCTTCACATGTCATAATTAGATGGAGGCCATGATTTATCAGCTGCGTTGCACTGGGTGTGAATAGGAGCGAGCTAGTTAGATAGCGGGAGAAGCTGAAATCAAGAACCACGCCGGTTTCCAATCTAAATGGCCCGCTCCCGTCAGCGAGATCGGATATCCCGCTGTGACATGGCGACAAACCAATAATCACCAATTAAGACCAATCTCCATCCCATTAATGGGAAGGATGCCCTATTGAGTGGCCTCCCATAATCTAATCGTCACCCCAAAGAGCGGACACGCGGGCGCCGTTTAGTACATCTTTTAAAAAATGTGACGCTCGCGCAGTGGCTGCTGTGGGGTTTGGAGGAGATGAGTAGCAATCTTCGAAATCAGGCAGTCAGCCATGGGGCACGGAGCTGAGGCCGCTGCCCCAGTGCTTGGGGAGAAGGGGTGGAGGCTCGGTTGGATGGAGGCTCGGTTGGGTGGAATGGACCGCCATTGTGGGAGGGTGAGTTATCCCTGGGCTGAGGGGGATGAGGGGGCAATGTGGCTCAGCGCCCACTGGTCTGCCATACCTCCCCTGGATCATGGATCAGCTGCTGCCTGTCTGTCACACTGAATGCCCCCATGACAGAGCTCCTTCTGTGGTAATATGGTGAAGGTCACTTTAACCCGCAATGATCATGGTGGCTGCTGGCTGCAAGTTGAAGGCTATTGCTAATGGGAAATTTGTAATTCAAGCAATGTGAGCACCTCACAGCTCCCAAATGAGCTGGTCTGCTGTGCCCTCCACAATCTGGCACAGCAGTGGACAAAGTGTTGGAGGTAGGGGAGGAGGAACTTGCAGCCACCTCCGAGGAGGACGAGGAAGGGCCAGACGAGGAAGGGCTGGAGGATGAGCTCTGGAAGAATCCGGGAGGGGGGCCAGCGGGAGGATGGAGAACAGGCAGCAGCGAGGGTCCGCATGCCCAGAGGATCTGGGAGACCCCCCACACTCACCCACTTGTTATAGGACATGTATTCGTCCATCATATCTACCCCCCACCCCACTCCATCACCCTGTTCCACCTCCAGGGTAAGAGTCTGTGTCACGTCAATTCAAGTTGATGGGCCTGTGTCAGCACTGTCAGCTGGTCAATATACAAGGCAAGAGGGCGATGGTAGCCCGCTCTGAGCTGTACTGCTCCTCAGTCTATGCCATAGTCTGACTCCTGTCTGTCTGCTGAATGCACGCTTACACCAATCACCTGCACATGGTATGCCTTGCAGGTCTACTAGCTGGGACTCGGGACCTGAGGCCGGGGTAGGGCAATTGGGGGAGGGAGATGCAGGCTGGCCCGCACTGTGGAATAACGTGACTAGGGCTTCACATATATCGGGTGTAACGCATTTTAATGTTGTATAATTGAGATCCCAACTGTCCCAGATCCCGATGGCACTGCCCGCAGTACCCACTCAGTGATCCTCTATCTGCTTAGCCCTGCGTGCTCTGCCGCTATATTTAGGTGTTTCCCAGGATGCACATCAAGGTGGGGCAGCCAGCTGCTTACCGCACTCTGTGTCTTTTGATGCCCATGGCAGGCGTCCTGTGGAGGACCTGAAGCTGGAGAGCTCCATCCAACTTGGCGGAGGCACACGTCTTGGTGTGCCACCCTGTTCCACACGGTGACACCGAGACACGCCGTTGTCAGGGGGGTGGACTTAGGAGAGCTGGTGACCGCTGTCATCATCCCGTTGGGAGGCACCGGGTTGGCTTCTAGCACTCCCGCCTCCCAATCGGTGCCCGTTGGGCCATGAGGTCACCTCAGGCAGGAGGGGCAGCTGGATTGAGCTCCGGATGCTCCAGAGTCACCTGGCTCTGCCAACCCTGACGGCTCCTCAATGTCTGCACCATGATGTCAATGCCCTCAGTTATGCCCCTCTGTGAGTAGGCCATGCTCTGCAGTGCCTGCATCTGGGACGAGGTCCTGAGTGACTGGGACATGATCTGGAGTGCCTTGGCAACGCTCACTTGAGATTGGCACATTCTCAGCAGCACCTCGGCGTGGTCCATCTGCATCAGTCCCCCACTGACTTAGACATGCTGTCGAGGTGCTCAGCCATGGCTGGCACTGACTGAGCTATGCCATGGACACCACCCCTCATGGTGGTGGCATCGTGCTCCAGGATCTATACTGCAGTCACCACCCTAGCAGTGTTGGCCTTATTGCCATGCATTGCCGATGCAAGCACCTGTGCCCGTAGCCTTTGGGACTCCTCCAATCAGCTGTGGACCCATTGGAGTGTTGCAGACATCCCTCTGAATCGATTGTATAATCTTTGGGATAACCTGTTTCAGAGGCTCAGCATCGGACTGAGACTCAACTGAGATCAAGCAGACCTCTATGTTGCCTTCCCGGGGTGCTTCTGCCTCCACCTGATGTGTATCTGGAACTCTGTGGTGCGCACCAGATTGTGCCTAAGAAGCCTGTCCTCTATGTTCGCGCACCGAGGTGTGTGTTTTTGTGTTGGTGGAGGGTGGGGTTGACAGCCATGATGTATCGATGGTGGCATCCTTGGAGCTCTCATCCAAAGTGTTCCCTTGGGTGGTGGGGGGGATTGGGGCACCCCAGTTGGGCTGGCCCCCATTCTCACACCCCAGCAACCCCACACCACACCCTCCGCCATACCACCCCCTCTCCAACTGTACGCCCCTCTGGCTGGATGTTGGCTCCTGGGTGACAAGGATTATTCACTGAGGCCGTGGCTGTTGAAGCCTATTTGGAGGCCACAGACTGACGTGGAGACTCGCTCCAGTGATGCCCATGAAGCGACCAGGAGTATGATCGAGTGGAGCTTCGGCATCCTGAAGATGCGGTTCAGGTGCCTGGACCGTTGTGGAGGGGCCCTCCAGTATGGCACTGGGAGAGTCGCCCACATTGTTCTGGAGGAGGAGGATGAATGCCAGGCCTTGTCCGATAAGGAGGCTGTGGGTGAGGGTGATGATGGGAAGGAAATGTGCCCGGGCCAATGTGCGCAGGACACTCAGATCGCCTCCCGTTAACCAACTGGGCAGGGGGGTTCTGGCCAGGGGCACAGACACCACATCCCACCCACTCCTTTCCCCGGCCTTCTTGATTAATAAGGGGATCAGCGGTTATGGGGAGAAGGCAGGAGAATGGAGATGAGGAAATATCAGCCATGCTTGAATGGCGGAGTAGACTCAATGGGCCAAGTGGCCTAATTCTGCTCCTATGTCTTATGGTCTTATAGCTGACCACATCCCCACTTTGATTTGATTTGATTTGATTTATTGTCATAGGTACCAAAGTACAGTGAAAAGTATTTTTCTGCAGCCAAGGAAACGTACACAATACGCCCATAGTAGACAAAAAAAAGAATAATTGATAGAGTACATTAACAAATGGTATATCGACAAACAGTGATTGGTTAAACTGCGGGCCCCATCAGTGATACATACCTGCCATACTACGGGGTGTGGGCCCTGGGTTGGCTCTATCAGCGGGTATGGATCATGGGATGGAGCAATGAGCTCTGGTGCTTCGCATTGTTCTACAATGTCTGACACCTGCCCACGGTAGCACTTTCCGCTGTCTACCTGGGTGACCCCTCTATGCGAGCTGGCTATTCCATCACATGGTGCCATTGAATCCCTGGGGTGGCGGAGGTGGGGACGATAGGGATAGGGGGGATGGGGGAGCAGGGGGTGGTGCAATGGGTTGGGACACTAGAGCGGCGAGCACTGGTTGAACTGTGGTGCCTGAACCAAGCCAATTTCCAACGGCCGTTCATTCCTCCCCCCCCCCCCCCCCCCCCCCCCCCCCCCCATGCTCCCTCTGCAGCCAGCCCAGGCTAGCCCACCAGCCCACCCTTCGCACACTTCTGACAGAGCCCCAAGGCAGGTTGTAACATTGTGCATAGGTGTTTAAGTGTGAAAACATATATACAGATATGTGCCCTAGCCCATATCACTAAACTGTGCCCGGCACCCATGCCCACTTAACCGCCATCTACTTTTCTGGCCTTGCTATGAGTAGGTGGAACCTCAGGAGTGCAGGCAGCCGGCTGTGACCCTCGGTCCCTGTTGACGGGCGTCTTCTGGGATGACCGGGCCTGGATGGTTCCGGCTGCTGCTCGGGTGTCCTAGGTGGCATGGTGCTGCCCACTGCACAACAGATGTGCCAGGGATGGCGGGGTGGGGGGGGGGGGGGGGGGGGGGGGGGGGGCTGGTGAAGTCTGAGGTGCTGAGGTGTTCTGGCACCTCCCCTCCGGGAGTCACCAGAATGGGTTCCATGCCTTTTCCTCTTTCGGTGTGCCCGATGGTCCCTGGGATACTTCATGGGACGCGGATGCAAGCCGAGCTATCCCTGGAGGCTCCTCTGCCACCTGGCACTGCCAATCCTGGAGGCCTGCTGCTGTCTCGACCAGTGTTGGGGGTGGGGGTGGGGGGGGGGGGGGGGGCTGGTGAAGTCTGAGGTGCTGAGGTGTTCTGGCACCTCCCCTCCGGGAGTCACCAGAATGGGTTCCATGCCTTTTCCTCTTTCGGTGTGCCCGATGGTCCCTGGGATACTTCATGGGGGGGGGGGGGGGGGGGGGGGGGGGGGGGGGTTGACATACATATCACGGAGAACCGCAACTCAGCAGGGTCTCACTTCCTTCCCTGACGCCGATCTCCACCCCATTGACTGCCCTTTATTCAGGCACGCCAACCATGTCCAGTGTCTTCTGCTCTACAGTGTGGGGCTGCAGTCAGCCTCCAGTCTTTTCCCGCTCCTGGAGGTTATGGGCGGCCTTCTCCTGGGGCCGCAGAGGGGTAGTGGTGGGAAGGGGAGGGGCGGGCAAGGTGTGGAAAACAGAAAATGCTCAGTGTTAGACAATCCGACACATACAGCCCAGGGAGTGGGTAGCTGGTGGCTTCAATGGCCACGTATGGGTGCAGGGTGGGGGTTCGGCCTCCCTCCAGGTGGGGGTTGTGGGGCTATGGGTGTGTGCGGCAGTTGTTGGTCCCATGGGGCAAAACGCTGCCCACTCACCCTGGCCACCTGAGTAGGTTGTGCAGCTTCCTCTGGCACTGCTGGCTGGTCCGTACTGTGTTGCTAGTGGCACTTTCAGTCTCTGCCACCTGTGCCCAGGCATGACAAACGGCGGCGGTTGGCAGCCTCTCCTCCACACCTCTCCTCCACGGTGTCCAGCAGGGTTTCGAGTTCGGCGTCTGTAAAATGGAGTGCCGCTCTCCTCGCTGCCATCTTGTTGGGATGGTGTGTGTGAGGAGTGAAGTGTGTATGCAGCTGCAGCTTGTCAGCTTCCTGAGTGTCATTTGCAAATCCGGCGAATCCGGCACCATTTCTCATTGGAATTGCTAGCTCCTCATCGGTCGCTGAATTGGTCCAGGTGAGGCGCCAAGTTGGTTTCGTAGAAGTCCACAAATCCTGCGTCAGGGTCAACACTTAGTGTCAGGAATGGTGAATTCCACCGCAGAACTCTGTACTCATTTCGGATAGAAGGAATTACTATAGCAGGCTGCTACCTGTTTAAACGGTGAAAGGAAAATAGCCTCAGTCCGGTCAAGTAAATCAAAAGTAGACAAATTTGTACCGGTTGAGTTTTCAGTTTGTAGTTCAGTGTTGGCCTGTCGTAACATTCAAAGAAAATGACCCACCCTGTAACGGATGTATTTACTGAGTGTCATTAGCACAATTGACTAAAAAGCAGCTGATCAAACACACCAAGGGTCTTCACGTTAGCAACAGCAGGACAGCTTGATCACTTTGCAATCTGCAAAATGGGGTACAAAAGGTGATGACTGAGAAACCTGAAACTCTACTTTTCGTCCTTTTGTACATTGCAACATCAGTTTCAATGGCTAATTGTTTAAAAGGTTTAGCATTCTTTATTTTTAAATCTTGGTCAGTCACACTTGGGCATTTTTCAAATGCAAAATATATGTCAGACTAGCATCTGATTGGCTGATATCATACCCATAGAATAGCAACAAATCAAATTGTGCAGTAATTTGCACAAGAACATTAAGCAAACAGGTACAATAACTAACAGTTTAAAGAATTCTGACAACTACCAATCTGCAAATTTCTACCCATAAAGCTGCTAGCAAGTTAAATGGGAAAATAATAAAGTCAGTCAAACTGCATGTTGCAACTGCTTCCAGCTGCCATCTTGTACGAACACAAACACCTGTGACGCAAAAAAGCACATTAAAGAATGACCTCATTCAGAGTAACCCCACTAAATATTCCGACACAGTTGTCATTTCAGTGTTTGGAAATTGACTCCTTCTGACTCCTGCTTTTTGCTAGTGATTGAGTTCATGGGGTGTTCACTGCTGTCACAGAATCACAGGATTGTGCAGAAGCAGGACTGTGCCTGCATCCCCCCGTTCTCCAGCCTTTTCCCCTTAACCCTGCACATACAAGCAAAATACTGCCGATACTGGAAATCTGAAATAAAGACAGAAAATGCTGGAAAAGCTCAGCAGGTCGGACAGCATCTGTGGAGAGAGAAACAGTGGCCGGAACTTTCCGGGCACTCACGCTGGCAGGATCTTCCGGTCCCACTGACAGCGCCCCTCCGTTGTGGGATTTTTGGCGGCGACAGTGGAATCAGAAGATCCTGCCACCACCAATAGCAAGCCGCCTTCACGTGGAAAATCCCACCCAGAGTTAACGTTTCGAGTCCAATAGGGCTCTTGGTCGGAACTGGAGGGAGGTAGAAATATGATGGGTTTTATGCTGTTGAAAAAGGGGGAGGGGCAGGTGTTGTAAAATAGAAGATCAGCATAGGTTGAGGGGCAGGAGTGATTAACAACAATGATGTCGTGGAACACAAGACATAGGTAACGGTACTGATAACATTAAAGACTAAAGACGCAATCTAACCAAATTGCAACAGAGTCCCGCGACGAGCCGCTTAGCTGGATATTTCCTGGTGCTCACAGTTCTATTGAGATGTTGTTGCAATTCGGGGCCTCAGTGGGGAAGGACCCGGCGAGGCTGCACTTAGTCCCGTTTCTTGCACTGACAAGCTCCACTCGCCAAATTCCTCAGTGCAGGCAGAAATCGTGATACCATTTTTAAATGGCATCCCAATCTCTCGGTCTCCCCAACACAACCCCTGAACTGACCCCCAAAGCTCCAACTCACCTATAAGGGGGTCCTCGGATACCCCCTGCACTTCACCTCGCCCAGGCAGGGCACCCCAGGGCCTGATCGCTATCGGGAAAAATGCCACCCTGGCAGTGCCCCAACAGATTGCAGTGCCAGCAGGACCTTGGCAATGCCAGGCACTCAGGCTGCACTGCCAAGGTGCCAGGCTGGCACTGTCAAGGTGCCTGGGAGGCACCAGCCTGGTGCCTGCGAGGTCTCCTGGGTGACCCCCAAGTGCCGTTCTGTCTAGCCTCCGTTTGTGGGGAGCAGTGCTGAACTGCGCTCGCCTGAGGTCTCCATGGCAAAGGGGTTTGGTCTCAGCCTGGCACCTTTGCAGTGTCCTTCCAGCTGCTCGGGGTGCTGACAGGGTGCCAGGCTAACAGTGCCAAGCTGGCATTTTCTTGCAATGGGGATCTGGCCTGGAGGTGCCCTAGCCATGTGCAATGGGGCATTGGGGGAGGGGGGGGGGGGGGGGGGGGGGCGAGAACCCCCTTATAGGTGAGTTGGGGATTCTGGGGGCTCGAGACTACCTGTCTCACTCTAATTTGCAGATTTGCCAGATAATGATCCCACCCACAATGATTCAGATTGAAATGGAGAAGTCGCGCCAGGTCGCGTTAACTCTTGCTCTTGGCGAGCTGGATAGATCCCGAAAGAAAGATCTCCTAGCATATACCAGCCGCGTCGCTGTTTGGGCACAGTGCGGCCGGTATATCTTGCCCTAAAGCTTTGGTCCTGTGTGAGTATTAATAGCAGAATAAAGGTCAGCACTGCCTGAAAGAAAAATTTCAGAATATGTTCATAGCAGGAAAGGGGTCAGCGCTGTCTCAAAGCAAAAACATGAGAACAAGATGCAGACTGCCAGACCTGCTGTGCTTTTCCAGCATTTTCATCTTTTATAACAGTCTAATTTCCACATGAAAGCCTTGATTGAACGTGCCTCCACCACACTCTCAGACTGTGCATTCCAGATTCTAACCATTTGTTGCGTGAAAAAGATTATTTGCATTTTGCTTCTGCCAGTATTTAACAGACTACAACTCCCAGAACACATCAGTGCAAGCATTGTGGACGAGGGTGGCCTGCTTTGTGATGCTTTGTGATTTTAATAAACAATGTCATGTTTTGGTGCTTGGGGAAGTCACATGATACCCAAAGGTATTTTTATGATTGATAGAAGACAGGCCTATCACAGTGTGTGCTTCCTATTTCTGTCTTGAAGATTTCCCAACGATGGGAAAAGACTGCTGGCACAAAAGCATTGAGATAGCATCACAAGGAACAGAAAATAATGTGAAGACAGTTCTAAAATTTATGTTTGCAATAAAAGCAACAGAAAAGCATGAATTTCTGAACTCTATATGAGGTAATTTGTTTTTTATAGATAAAACAATGTGTCCAATTGTGTACAAAGCCTGATAATGGATAATAGAAATAGCAAACAATATTATTTAGAATTAACTTTCCATTATTGGATTTTGAATATTCCAAAACCTTTGATCAGCCTCAGGAACATGAGCTAAAAATCTCAGTGTTCAGAATGTCTCAAATCCTGACCTCAGCATCTTGGATGCCAGTGTTATTTCTGCATTTGGCTATTTCAAATTTTGTGCCTGGACAATTAATGGGACCTATGCCTTTCAGATAGACATCACCTTTAATTTAAAAAAACAGAGCACTTCAGCAGGATGTGCTGTTTGGCTGTTTGGTCTGACCTCAATAATGACATTTCTTGATGGATATGGCTGGTGGCCAACTGTTTTACAATTGTCAGGCCTTAGGTGATATTCAATGCTGATTGGTGCTGACCGTTCTAGACTGTTCCTCCTCTGTGGGACTATGTTTTGTATTTAGTTTCAATTTAAACAGAAGCTGTAGAGTCACAGCTCTGATTTCTCTCTCACCTGATGGATTCTTTCTGAAGGTGCAGAGTAAAAACCTTTCTCTCTGCACAGCCTATTTGAACTGCAAAGAAAATCCAGTCCAGCACCAGCTACAGGCAGGGTCAGTCATTTAAAATCCTTTTTGAAATCTCAATTGGGGAATTATTTCAGAAATGCTGTTAGACATTCTGGTGGAGTTGGACATAAATAAGTATTATACAGGCCTGAGGTTGTTTTTTTGGAGTGAAGGCCCAGGTTAATAAAAGCTGAAGTGACTCCGCGGAGAGAACCCCACAGCCTGGGAGTTCTGACTGAATTTTACTGCCAGAAATTCATCGTTAGCACTTCAACCGCCGGATTCAATCACTCCGTATCCTGGAAGGACAGCCTACGGCTGCAACGACTTCAACAGCCAAAGCAAGAACACTCATCTTCCATTGCATACATAATTCCTATTATTTTTCTCCTTCCCTCTCCCTTGTGTATCTGTCTTGTGTGTGTTTTGATAGACGGTGGGATGGTAAAAGGTGGGTAGTAGATTAGCTGGCCATTATTCTATTATAATTATTGCATGCCTTATCTCTATTTTTGTTATAAATAAACAGTTGTATTTCATTTACAAATCTGACACCTGTAGGTCATTGGAGCAGTCTTGACCCAAAGATCTCAGAAACGTTATACAAATTATTAGTTAATTCACTTGTGTTGGGACTCGGTGGTCTATGGGGCTGGAAACAACTGCGCAATAGCCCAGGGTGTCATGGCACCAATCATTCCAGACAAAATGCTTTACTTGTCATCTTTGGCGCGATCGAACAGCTTCCTCACACCCGTGACGAGGCCGTTAAATCTCATGAGAGGCCTCTCATGAGATTTGCGATCCTCAGATGGAATGCCTTGTGAGCAATTGCTGCGTGAGATCCAGATGAGCATATTTATATGAATCATTCGACTCATTTAAATATGTTGGTGCCCGATTCTCCCAATGCCTGGGGATGAACACCCGCACTTGGAAGACCGAGGCGTTGCGCCGCTTAGCACTGATGCACACAAATGTAAATCAGGCTTTATGGCAGCGGGTGGTGGTGGGGGGGTGGGGGGGGGTGTCTTCCAGGTTATCAGAGGCCCCCGGGTGGTTGGGCCGGGTGGTACCATGACACTCTTGATGTCACCTGGGCACCTTGGCATTGCAAACCAGGCACACTTGCAGTGCCACTGGGAACCCTGGCACTGACACCCTATGACACCCCATCGAGGCCCCAAAAAAATGTAATTTTTTTAATAGCGGGGTCATTCTTGGCGCTGCAAGTGCTGGGAAACACCCTACTATTTGTGCGCAAAGTGCTCTGTTTTCTGGGCCTTAAATCATGCTCCTCATGTCCAGGAATCCTGGCGAGCAGCATGATACAAGTACCGCCAGCAGTGTATGTTTCCAGTCTGGTCTGTAACATATATCACAATTGAAGATGCCTTTAGCGCAGGAAAACGAATCATGGGTTTCCCATTACTCATTAAAATTTTGCAGAACCAATCTAAAACGAATCTGATGGCCCGGATCTTTAACAATTATTGTTGGATCGTCACTCCACTAAAACCTCTCCATTCCCCAAAGCTGCCCTACATTTAGCATCAGGGGTGGGATTCTCCGTCCTGCCGCACCAGTTTTCTGGTGCAGCACACCCCCACCGGTGGCAGGATTCTCTGTCTCGCCAGCTGGCCAATGGGGTTTCCCATTGTGGGCAGCCCCACGCCATCGGAAAATCCCCAGGCACGGGTGCGCTGCCATCGCAACAGAGAATCCCGACATTGGAGAATACAGTCCCAGGTCTTCCAAGCCCAGCTTCTCCAGAAATGCAGAATGCAGCACCCTTCTGACAACAGCATTGCATCAGCAGGCAGACTGGATATGTCCCTTCTTAATGGCACTAATGTTTGCAAATGGGTGAGCAGATGAATGAGTGCATAGGTAAGGTGGTAGGGTGAGTGGGGTGGCAGGTGGGTGAGGTGGCGGGTGGCCAACATTTCTCCCTTTGAATAACAGCATTACAACAGATCATTTTTATTTGGGTAGCAGGTTTGTTGTGTGCCAGGTGAGGGAGATGGCAGGTGAGCAGGGTGGGTGGTTGGACAGGGTGGGAGGTGGGTGAGATTGTAGGTGAGCATGAGGTCAGGCAGTGAGATGTGAGATGATAGGTAGGTTAGTGGGGAGATGAGTCAGGGGTAGTTGTGTCTGGTCAGGAGGGGTAATCAGGCTAAGGGCTAGACATGCTTGGCCGGGGCAGGTAGTCATGTTGGGAGGGAGTCAAATCTTGTCATGGGGGTATAATTAGATGGTAGGGGGAAGTGTGGTCAGGAAGAGTAGTCAGGGGGTTAGGGGGGAGTTGTTGGGGGTGTGGGTGTTCAGTGTGAGTGATTGGGTAATTCTAACAGTGTGTCTATTGTGCTTAGAGAGGGCTACAGTGTGAAAATAAATAAGAGGTGTTGTGGGTGTTGCTTAGCAACTGGGGCCTTGTAAGGTAGAGAAACCTTTACGTTTTAGTTTAGCTGAATTTGTGGACAGTTGGAGACAGGACCTACAGGCATGAGCATCTCTCAATCCTGCCAGAAGTAAGACGGAACAGGGCGGAAGCTGCAAAGAGGCAGCCTTCCAAAAGTACAAGTTAAAGTCCAGTTAACCCCAGGAAATTGGGATAGAAAGAATGTTGCAGATGACTGGAGTTCAGTGAACAGATACCAAGGCATTGTTCAGAATAATTAAAGAAATAGTAAACAAAGTATCCAGTACTAAAGAGACAATTGCAGGAACCATATGTAAGGAGGGACAACAGCCTTGAAAGGGCAAATTAAATATCTGATGCCATTTTAATACTGTATGGGAATTGAGAGTTAAAACAATTGTGGGCATTTTGCACGGTGCTCAAGACAAGAAACATCCTCAGGGGTTGGTGTAAAATGCTGGACTGGATTCACTGTTAAAAGTGGAGAGGAAGCTTTGTTTAAAGGAGTTGGGGGTGATTCAGCGGACCAAATGTTCAAGTGCAGTTTTGGGTGCGTTTGGTGGGGAGTTCTACAACGGCCGCATTGGTGAGGTCGCAGCCCGCCTTCAATGGTACTTAGTGCCAAAAAAGCGCTCCCATGAGATTCTCAATGCTACTGGTTCCCTTGCTGTCTGATTCACCTGACTCATGCTTCAGTGTCAAGGGGGAGCTGCTATCAAACGCTCCCTCACCACTCAGTCCCAGTCAATACTCAAGCATGGCAGTGCATAGACCTGCTCCTCACTTAGGGTTGGTGACCTCACAAGGTTTTTCGGAGCTGTAGATGAGAGGCGGGGCACCCTCTTCCCCCAAGGGATGCAGAGGACCAGCAACAGGGTGAGAAATGTTGCCTGGGAGGCAGTGGTATCGCCTGTCAGTGCGGACAACATGACAAGGAGAACTGACTTCCAATGTCAAAAGAAGATCAACACCCTCCAACGAACTGCAAGGGTAAGGTACTATCTCTCTCCTAGCATCAGTTCCGCCTGCCACTTATCAAATTCCCAAATCCCACCCCCCCGATCCACTGATCTTCAAGCTTGTTCCTCAGAACCCCTGGCATTCAACAACACAACCATTTCATGTCCAGGTGTGGTGCTCACACATGCCACCTCAGAGCCATCATGAACCATCACGGGCAGCATGGTAGCATAGTGGTTAGCACAGTTGCTTCACAGCTCCAGGGTCCCAGGTTTGATTCCTGGCTTGGTCACTGTCTGTGCGTTGTCTGCACGTTCTCCCTGTGTTTGTGTGGGCTTCCTCTGGGTGCTTCAGTTTCCTCCCACAGTCCAAAGATGTGCGGGTTAGGTGGATTAGCCATGCTAAATTGCCTTTAGTGTCCAAAAAATGTTAAGTGGGGGTTACTGGATGACGGGGATAGGGTAGATACGTGAGCTTCAGTAGGTTGCTCTTTGTAAGGGCCGGTGTAGACTCGATGGGCCGAATGGCCTCCTTCTGCTCTGTAAATTCTATAATACAGAAGCTGCAGACCCATTAAACATGTGGCTCATAATGCCATCTCTTTATCCCCACAGGAGAAGATAGCCCATAATAAACAGGAAGGGGCTAAATGAGGGGAGGAATCCCAGAGATTCGAGTCTCACACCCTCTGAGGAATGGATCCTGGAAATCATGAGGAATGGGTCCTGGAAATCGCGGGGTTGCCCAAGGCGAGAGCAGTCACTGACAGGAAGGTTGGCCAGAGAGCTGAGGATTGCCACCAATAGCCACGTCCAGCCTACATTGTTGCTGTTGCCTTCTACGGTGTCTGCCCCCCTCGGCTGCCACAAGCAACATGAGGGCAGTCTCCATGGGATTCACACCACAGATCAATTTTTCATGAGGAAGAAATTGGAGAAAGAGAAAGACCGACAATCTGTTCAGGCTTCCATCCCAGGACCCTCAAATCACCAAGCTCCGCCCACCCTTACCATGAGGTCTGCCTTTTCTTAGAGTGCCATCCAGCAAGCCAGTTGTGCTGGAAAACCATGCTCGGCACATTCACCCCCAGCCACATCAGGAGCTCCTGGAATCCAGGCCTCTGCTGGGAACATGAGGGAAGTCGTTCTTAGCTGTCCTCCGCTCATCAGATACTTACCCTTTCGCCACGAGAGGATCCTCAGTGATAAAGCCGTACTCTTTAGTGTCTTATTGTTGGCAGCTGCCTCTATGGTGCTGGTGCTACTGGAGTACAGGCACACTGTTTAGGTATCAGTGTTTACTGGGCATGCAGTGCACTAATCATCCTCTGAGACATGGCACCTGCGCCTTCAAGGAGCCGCTTGAGGAGGTACTCCTGTTGTCTTGGGAAAGCAGGCAGCATAACCAAAGACCCCTCACATTCGGCTTATTCACTGTTCCAACTTCTTCCATCGGACAGGAGAGACAAAAGTCTGAGAACACGCACTAAAAGATGCAAAAACAGCTTCTTCCCATCTGTTACCAGACTACTAAACAATCTTCTTATGGACGAGCTTCGTGCATCTTCTCAACTGAGTATTGCTACATACCTCCTGTATGCTTCACCCGATGTCTGTGTTTATGTATTTACATTGTGTATTTATGTTTGCCCTATGTTTTTCTCATGTATGGAATGATCTGTCTGAATTGTATGCAGACAATACTTTTCACTCAACCTCAGTACACATGACAATAAACACATCCAACCAAATGCAAACAATCCAACCGAGAGTTCAGAATATGAAGTGCTATCACAACTAACAAGGCTAATTCCTCATTTGAAATGGCCTTCGACTGTGAAGCTGAGGCTGCTCACAGTCAAAGGGAGTGGAATTGACTTTCAGGAGAGAAGCTTCAGTATGGCTGTGTCCTGGAAGAGCTTGGTAGGACAGACAGACAGACTGTCGTATGAGGAACGTTTGAGGACTCTGTCTCTGTACTCGTTGGAGTTTAGAAGGATGAGAGGGGATCTTATTGAAACTTACAAGATAGAACATAGAACATAGAGCATTCAGTGCAGAAGGAGGCCATTCGGCCCATCGAGTCTGCATCAACACACTTAAGCCTTCACTTCCACCCTATCCCCGTAACCCAATAACCTCTCCTAGCCTATTTGTTCACTAAGGGCAATTGATCGTGGCCAATCCACCTAACCTGCACGTCTTTGGACTTGGGACCCGTGAGACCTGAATAGAGTGGACGTGGAGAGGATGTTTCCACTTGTAGGAAAAACTAGAACCAGAGGACACCATCTCAGACTAAAGGGACGATCTTTTAAACAGAGATGTGGAGGAACTTCTACAGCCAGAGGGTGGTGAATCTGTGGAACACTTTGCCGCAGAAGCTGTGGAGGCTAATTCACTGAGTGTCTTTAAGACAGAGATAGATAGGTTCTTGATTAATAAGAGGATCAGGGGTTATGGGGAGAAGGCAGGAGACTGGGGATGAGAAAATATCAGCCATGATTGAATGGCGGAGCAGACTCGATGGGCTGAGTGACCTAATTCTGCTTCTATGTCTTATGGTCTTATGACAAGCTCCAGCTGTGGTTGCCCCTATTATGGGTCTCCACACTATTAAAAGATGGCTTGAAGGCCTGACAGTGACAAGGCCCTTCACTCCACCAGCCCAGGGGCCACTTCCGACCTGAAACGCTTCACCCCCTGATCAAGTCCAAACCCCATGAATGGTCACCTTCCCCCGCCGCCACCCTCCCCCCTCCCCCATGCAAGCACTGAGGCCGCAGCTTCAGTGTCCTTGAGCTGCATGTTGGTAATTGGAAATATCTACTCACGTCCTCACTTCCCCTCAGTACCCATTGCGGCAATTTTCCATTTTTGGAAAGGAGTACGGAACGATGCTCCCCGTGACAGGGAGTCTGGTAATTCCCGGGTGGCCGCTGCATTCAACTTCAATCTCGTTAATGAGGTTCAAATGTATGTAAGTTGGGGTTAATGATATTCTCATTATTTTTCTGCATGATTTTGCACTCGGGGCGGCTGAGTGAATCACAAAATGGTTCATGCCTGGAGCGAATCTTGATTTTGCCCTCTCTCGATATTTACCGACCATGCCCCTATCTGCGCTGGGCACAACGCAATCGTCATTTGGGAAATCCGGGATGGGATTCTTCCCTACCCGGCAGGGTGTGGGGTCCCGGCAGGACGGAGTGGCGTGAACCACTCCGGTGTTGGGCCTCCCTAAAGGTGTGATATTCTCCCCAAAGGTGCGAAAAAGCCGTTCGTGCCAGAGTGGCTCCCGCTCCGTCAGCCGGTGCGAACGGCCTTTGGCGCCCTGCCAGCTGAGGCCGAAAGGCCTTCGCCAGCCGGCGTAAGTCCGCGCATGCCCGGTGCATCAGTGTCTGCTGATGTCATACCGGCGCATGCGCAGGGGAGGGGTCTCTTCCGTCCCCGCCATGGTGAAGGCCATGGCAGGGCGGAAGAAAAAGAGTGCCCCCACGGCACAGGCCGGCCCGCCGATCGGTGGGCCCCGATCGCGGGCCAGGCCACCGTGGGGGCACCCCCCGGGGTCAGAGCACCCCACGCCCCCCCCAGAACCCCGGAGCCCGCCCGTATCGCCAATCCCGCCGGTCAGGTAGGTGTTTTGATTCCCAACGGCGGGAGAGGCCTGTCAGTGGTGGGACCTCGGCCCATTGCAGGCCGGAGAATTGCCGTGGGGGGCCCGCCGACCAGCGCGGGGGGCCCGCCGACCGGCGCGGCGCGATTCCTGCCCCCGCCGAATCTCGGGGGGCGGAGAATTCGGGACACCGGGAATTCCGCCCCGGCCTTGATTTTGGAATGCTAACCGCGAAGGGAAAACATTATTGTGACAGTACATTTTAAAGCGTGTTTTTGGGAGTTGAGTTTGGAAACTCTCACGTGACAATTATCTGGAGAGTGTCTGAGAAAATATTCACAAACATTCACTTGGGTTTAGAATTTTGAATGTATTTGCCCACAGTCACCTTGATGGATTAACTTTGCCTTAATAAGACCATTGTAGATTAAGATGTACTCTTTGTTAATCCTAAAACCTCTGCGTAATTGTTAAAATAAGTGGGGAGTAAAGGCATATTTTATCATAATTACATTTTTTCATGTGTAATAAGTATTTTTTTCTTGTTAAAACTAATTAGCGGTCCTGTGACCCTCTTCCTCCATGCATTATAACAAACGTTA
This sequence comes from Scyliorhinus canicula, assembly GCF_902713615.1. Lineage (NCBI taxonomy): Eukaryota > Metazoa > Chordata > Chondrichthyes > Carcharhiniformes > Scyliorhinidae > Scyliorhinus > Scyliorhinus canicula. The sequence continues at coordinate 89,367,097 of NC_052151.1, read as the reverse complement.
CTGGGCTGGATTCTCTAGTTTGAAGACTAAGTGTTGACACTGGTGTGGGAACAGTTGCGTTTTACACCCGAAAAAACAGCACAAAAGCTGTCCCGATTGTCAGTCCGGTGGGGGGGGGGGGGGGGCTAGCAGGCGCGCATCGTAAAGCCCCCAGCTGTACCTGCGGATACGGCCGGAGAATTGATGGATCCATGGCCGCGCATGAACATGGCAGCGGCCTGCAGCGGCTGAATTGTGCAACATGGTGCTGGCTGTGCGCGGACACGGCCTGCCAGAAACTGTCCTATTATAATCAGCCTTACCACCACACCACAAAACACCCCCTCACCAGTCCCCCCCCCCCCCCCCCCCCCCCCCACCCCCCCCCTCCCCCCCAACTATGATGCTGGACTCAGTTCGCAGCCTCCATGCTGGGTTCACAGAAAAAAGTCCCACACCGTCGGGAACTCAGCCCATCGGGGCCGGCCTCAGGTGACGTCCTGAGGCCGTCCCGACGGCATGCGGCATACTCCGTTTTCTGGGGTTGGAGCATTGCAAACTGCGCTGTCCCTGATTTCGGCACAAACGGGGATTCTCCGGCCGATTTCAGTGTCGGCAACCGGAGAATCCCATTCACTGTCTTTTGAGCCTCTCCTCCAGGTATAACATCAACTGGGATCTTCCCATCCAGTTATAACATCCACTGGGATCATAATACTAGTCTCCGATGGTTCAGATATCAGGGCCAATGTGTTTGTCACTGCATCTCTTGCAAACTTCCACTCTGTGTTTTGCCTCAGCCTAACCAATAACTTGGAAAAGCAGTGGTCAGTTTAACATTTATAATGTAGAATCACAGAGTAGATTACAGCAGAGAAGTAGGCCATCCAACATGTTGATCTATGTGGTTCTTAGCAAGAGCAATTTAGCTAGTCCCTCACTCTTTCCCCATAGCCCTGCAACTGTTTCTCTTCAGGTGATTTTCCAGTTCGCTTTCGAAAGACGTAATTGAATCTTCCACCATTATCCGTTTAGGCAGTGGATTCCAATTATAATAACTTACTGTGTAAAGGTTTTCTGCATGTCACCTTTTGATTCTTTTGCTAATCACTTCAAGTCTGTGTGCCCTAGTTCTTGATGTGTTGGGCAGGCTGGGTCTATATGGACTGCGTTGGATGCAGTGTAGCGAGAGACAGACTTCCAACACTTGATGAGATGCAACACAATTTTATTTAACATCTAACTATTTTACATGTTCAACTGTGGGTTGACATTATGCTGACTTGACTGGAGACCTGAGGCTAGCCTGACCAGACTTACTGACTACCACATGGTGTTTACACTGGCTGTGCTCACACGCTCTGACTGTCTCAGAGGCTGGATCCCTAGAGAGCGGGAAAACTGGTGCCCTCTGGCTTTATAATGGTCGTGTCCTGTCTGGTGATTGGCTGCTGTGTTCTGTGTGCTTACTGGTCATCCTGTGTGTCAATCACTGCCTGTCTGCACACCATTATACAGATGGATGTATATTATGACAGTTCTCATCCCTTTAGCCAATGAGAACATTTCTCTCATTGTAGAGCCATTGTGACTTTGTACACAATTCTTGTGGTTATCCATCTTTAGTCCTCAATCTGCTGAGTCGAATGAAGATGACGCCCTGCAGTCCCTTAGCAAATTTAAATGAGGCCTAGGCCTCAAAATGTGTCGAAAAGTGCACTCCACCACTCAGGGGAGACAGTGGTGTAGTTGTATTGTCACTGTACTAGTAACCCAGCGACCCTTCATTTTAGTTTGGGGACCTGGGTGCGAAACCCACCATGGTGGAATTTGAATTCAATAAAAATCCTGAATCAGTCGAATGATGACCATGAAACTTTGTCGATTGTAACAAGTATACCGTTTTGGATACTTGTGGGGGGGGGGGGGACTTACCAGGGGTAAGCCATGGGGTACGGGACTCTAGCACGGAGTCTGTCCCTGTTGCTCAGAAGGGAAGGGGGGAGAGGAGCAGAGCATTAGTAATTGGGGACTCAATAGTCAGGGGCACAGATAGGAGATTTTGTGGGAGCGAGAGAGACTCACGTTTGGTATGTTGCCTCTCAGGTGCAAGGGTAAGTGATGTCTCGGATCGTGTTTTTCGGGTCCTTAAGGGGGAAGGGGAGCAGCCCCAAGTCGTAGTCCACATTGGCACTAACGACATAGGTAGGAAAGGGGACAAGGATGTCAGGCAGGCCTTTAGGGAGCTAGGATGGAAGCTCAGAGTGAGAACAAACAGAGTTGTTATCTCTGGGTTGTTGCCCGTGCCACGTGATAGTGAGACGAGGAATAGGGAGAGAGAGCAATTAAACACGTGGCTACAGGGATGGTGCAGGCGGGAGGGATTCAGATTTCTGGATAACTGGGGCTCTTTCTGGGGAAGGTGGGACCTCTATAGACAGGATGGTCTACATCTGAACCTAAGGGGCACCAATATCCTGGGGGGGAGATTTGTTAGTACTCTTTGGGGGGGTTTAAACTAATTCAGCAGGGGCATGGGAACCTGGATTGTAGTTTTGGGTTACGGGAGATTGAGAGTAGAGAGGTCAGGAGCACAGATTTGACTTCGCAGGAGGGCTCCAGTGTTCAGCTCGGTGGTTTGAAGTGTGTCTATTTCAATGCCAGGAGTATACGAAATAAGGTAGGGGAACTGGCAGCATGGGTTGGTACCTGGGACTTCGATGTTGTGGCCATTTCAGAGACATGGATAGAGCAGGGACAGGAATGGTTGTTGCAGGTTCCGGGGTTTAGGTGTTTTAGTAAGGTCAGAGAAGGGGGCAAAAGAGGGGGAGGTGTGGCGCTGCTAGTCAAGGACAGTATTACGGTGGCAGAAAGGATGCAAGATGGGGACTCTTCTTCCGAGGTAGTATGGGCTGAGGTTAGAAACAGGAAAGGAGAGGTCACACTGCTGGGAGTTTTCTATAGGCCACCTAATAGTTCTAGAGATGTAGAGGAAAGGATGGCGAAGATGATTCTGGAAAAGAGCGAAAGTAACAGGGTAGTTGTTATGGGAGACTTTAAGTTTCCTAATATTGACTGGAAAAGATATAGTTCGAGTACATTGGATGGGTCGTTCTTTGTACAATGTGTGCAGGAGGGTTTTCTGACACAATATGTTGACAGGCCAACAAGAGGTGAGGCCACTTTGGATTTGGTTTTGGGTAATGAACCAGGCCAGGTGTTAGATCTGGAGGTAGGTGAACACTTTGGAGACAGTGACCACAATTCGGTGACCTTTACATTAGTGATGGAAAGGGATAAGTATACCCCGCAGGGCAAGAGTTATAGCTGGGGGAAGGGCAATTATGATGCCATTAGACATGACTTAGGATGTGTAGGTTGGAGAAGTAGGCTGCAAGGGTTGGGCACACTGGAAATGTGGAGCTTGTTCAAGGAACAGCTATTGCGTGTTCTTGATCAGTACGTACAAGTCAGACAGGGAGGAAAGGGTAGAGCGAGGGAACCGTGGTTTACCAAAGAAGTGGAATCTCTTGTTAAGAGGAAAAAGGAGGCCTATGTGAAGATGAGGCGTGAAGTTTCAGTTGGGGCGCTTGATAGTTACAGGGAAGCGAGGAAGGATCTAAAGAGAGAGCTAAGACGAGCAAGGAGGGGACATGAGAAGTCTTTGGCAGGTAGGATCAAGGAAAATCCAAAAGCTTTCTATAGGTATGTCAGGAATAAAAGAATGACTAGGGTAAGAGTAGGGCCAGTCAAGGACAGTGGTGGGAAGTTGTGTGTGGAGGCTGAGGAGATAAGCGAGATACTAAATGAATACTTTTCGTCAGTATTCACTCAGGAAAAAGATAATATTGTGGAGGAGAATGCTGAGACCCAGGCTATTAGAATAGATGGCATTGAGGTGCGTAGGGAAGAAGTGTTGGCAATTCTAGACACGGTGAAAATAGATAAGTCCCCGGGGCCTGATGGGATTTATCCTAGGATTCTCTGGGAAGTCAGGGAAGAGATTGCTGAGCCTTTGGCTTTGATTTTTAGGTCATCATTGGCTACAGGAATAGTGCCAGAGGACTGGAGGATAGCAAATGTGGTCCCTTTGTTCAAGAAGGGGAGTAGAGATAACCCCGGTAACTATAGGCCGGTGAGCCTAACGTCTGTGGTGGGTAAAGTCTTGGAGAGGATTATAAAAGATACAATTTATAATCATCTAGATAGGAATAATATGATTAGGGATAGTCAGCATGGTTTTGTGAAGGGTAGGTCATGCCTCACAAACCTTATCGAGTTCTTTGAGAAGGTGACTGAACAGGTGGACGAGGGTAGAGTAGTTGATGTGGTGTATATGGATTTCAGTAAAGTGTTTGATAAGGTTCCCCACGGTCGGCTATTGCAGAAAATACGGAGGCTGGGGATTGAGGGTGATTTAGAGATGTGGATCAGAAATTGGCTAGTTGAAAGAAGACAGAGAGTGGTAGTTGATGGGAAATGTTCAGAATGGAGTTCAGTTACGAGTGGCGTACCACAAGGATCTGTTCTGGGGCCGTTGCTGTTTGTCATTTTTATAAATGACCTAGAGGAGGGCGCAGAAGGATGGGTGAGTAAATTTGCAGACGACACTAAAGTCGGTGGAGTTGTAGACAGTGCGGAAGGATGTTGCAGGTTACAGAGGGACATAGATAAGCTGCAGAGCTGGGCTGAGAGGTGGCAAATGGAGTTTAATGTGGAGAAATGTGAGGTGATTCACTTTGGAAAGAATAACAGGAATGCGGAATATTTGGCTAATGGTAAAATTCTTGGTAGTGTGGATGAGCAGAGGGATCTCGGTGTCCATGTACATAGATCCCTGAAAGTTGCCACCCAGGTTGATAGGGTTGTGAAGAAGGCCTATGGTGTGTTGGCCTTTATTGGTAGAGGGATTGAGTTCCGGAGCCATGAGGTCATGTTGCAGTTGTACAAAACTCTGGTATGGCCGCATTTGGAGTATTGCGTACAGTTCTGGTCGCCTCATTATAGGAAGGACGTGGAAGCTTTGGAACGGGTGCAGAGGAGATTTACCAGGATGTTGCCTGGTATGGAGGGAAAATCTTATGAGGAAAGGCTGATGGACTTGAGGTTGTTTTCGTTAGAGAGAAGAAGGTTAAGAGGTGACCTAATAGAGGCATACAAAATGATCAGAGGGTTAGATAGGGTGGACAGCGAGAGCCTTCTCCCGTGGATGGAGGTGGCTAGCACGAGGGGACATAGCTTTAAATTGAGGGGTAATAGATATAGGACAGAGGTCAGAGGTGGGTTTTTTACGCAAAGAGTGGTGAGGCCGTGGAATGCTCTACCTGCAACAGTAGTGAACTCGCCAACATTGAGGGCATTTAAAAGTTTATTGGATAAGCATATGGATGATAAGGGCATAGTGTAGGTTAGATGGCCTTTAGTTTTTTTTTTCCATGACGGTGCAACATCGAGGGCCGAAGGGCCTGTACTGCGCTGTATCGTTCTATGTTCTATGTTCTATGATTGTTGTAAAAACTCATCTGTTCACGAATATCCTTTTAGCGAAGGAAATATGGATGACAAATGCTGACCAGTGACATGCATGAAAGATTTAAAAAAGATGACTATTTATATTTTTATTGTTATTTCTCACCACCAGAGGACTTGCAGCACTATTTGGTTGGCTGAGAGTATGGACTGCCGACATGCTCCCAGGAATCTGCAAATATCACCAGGATAACCACAAGCATAACTTTGGTCAGCTAAATCAGCAATAGAAAGAAACAAACACGCCTGTCTCTCAAGATGGCAGCACATCAGTCGGGATATTTACTTATTTATATAAATATAAATCTGTTCCCATCCCAATCAAGTTAACATGTTTACCCTGATTTAACAATTATCAACACAATAATAAATTGTGATCAGCCATGGTCAAAGAGTTCTGAATCTCCCCTGACCCTTCCACTCTTTAAACCTTTTCATTGAAGCCTTTTGTGCATCAATCTAAACAAGTTAGGTTTATTTTTTTTCCGCAAAATGTTCTTAGCTATGTTGAGGATTAAGTAGATTGCAAGTCCACATGCTTAATTGACCCCACGAACAATTATTTTGCTCAGTTTAGCTGAAATGTGCATGATCAAAAGTCAATGATTTTTGTGAATGGAAACAGCGTCAGCTAGACTATTCGAGTTGACAAAAACTATGGCACATGGAATTCAAAGTCAGGAGGTGTAAGACCATCTATATTGAATGTGAGAAAGACAAATCAAAATATATTTTCACAACAGCCGTTCTGGCCCCCGAGGAAGGGGAGAATGACTGGGCCTGGAGGCCCGTTGACGCTGGCATCGCTCACGTGGTTTTGACTCCGCATCAACACTTGGCCGGGATTTCGGAGAATCCCGGCCCATGTTTCCAGATCAACAAAAAGCTAATGCGTTGGTATGAAAAGCAATCAATAAGGCCTGCCAACTTTTATCTTGCGGGGTTAAAAAAAACATAATTGAGGAAATAATGCTTCAGTTGTGTAAAGGCTGGGACAAAATCCTCTGAAGTACTGTGTTCATGTTTGGACACCAAACCTTAGCAAAGTTACATTGGCCTTGTATCAGAGCCCTGCAGAGATGACTTAAATTTTATATGTGTGGCAAATTTTATTCACAGTGCTTTAAAATGTCTGCTGCATGGTTTAGCACGGGAATTGAACCCGCGCTGCTGGTCTTGTTCTGCATTACAAGCCAACTGTTTAGCCCACTATGCTAAACCAGCCACTATGTATTTTATTTACATACCCTCTTGTATTGATAGCTTGGTTTATACAACTGTCCTCATTATTCTCTCTTGTGCCTGGGTGCAGGGAATCTCATGATATTCTTTGACCAGCTATATTGACCGATTGTGTTTTTGCAGGGAAAGACAACAGAAGGCAAAGAAGAGATTGCTCATGCCCAAATCAAAAAGAAAACAGATTAGCTCCTGGACAAGCTGACAGCAGGAAGTTGACTATGATGAAGTGGGAGGGAAAATGCCAGCTACAGATTTTTTTACATCCATGTGATCATTGGACTGCTTTCATTTGATCTCAAGATGTGGCCTACACTGATAAGGCTGCATTTATTGTCCATTCCCCATTGCTGCAAGAAAACTGTGCAGTCTGTTCACAAGTCGCTGTAGTCCTTGATGATACTTCCGCAAGGGCACAAGAAGAGAATTTCAGAATATTGATCCAATGTTAAGGAAGGAATATTTCTTCAAGTCAGAGAGGTTGTATGAATTGGAACAAAATTAGGTGGTGTTTAGGACATGGGTGCTCTTATTGTCCCTGTTGTGGACATCATGGGGCTGGGAGCTGCTGTCAAATAAGCTGTTTCCGTTTCTACGGTGTTTATTATCGATTAAAAGCCACAATGTCTAATGATGGAGGGAGTGGATATATGTACAGCAAGAGTATCAATCAAGCAAACTGCCCTGTCTTGGGTGGCGTCAAGCATCTTGAATGTTGTTGCATCTAACACATCCAGGCGAGTGGGAAGTAATCCATCACCTTCCTGACATGAATCGTGTAGATGGAAGAGATGCTTTGAAGATGGGAATTCAGCAACAGTGGCACAGTTAAATGTTAAGGCGAGGAGAACTGAACTTCTTCTTGTTCGATTTTTAAAAAATTAATTCCTGGGATGTGAGTATTGCTCGCAAGGCCAGCATTTATTGCCCATCCCTAATTGCTCTTGAACTGAGTGGCTTGCGAGGCCATTTCAGAAGGCACTTAAGAGTCAAGTGATTGCCGTTGACCTGGAGTTACATACAGGCCAAACCAGGTAAGGGCGGCAGGTTTCATTCTCTAATGGACATTAAGTGAACCAGATGGGTTTTTACTTCAATCGATAATGGTTTCATGGTCATCTTTACTTATTACTTGGCACTTAAGTGTTATGAATGTTAAAATCCCTCAGGATGAGACTAAAGGAAGAGAAAAGGGACAATATCTGAATAAATGAGGTGACATTTAATATAGGAAGGCACTAAACTATGATGGTTTTGAATGAGTCACATGGAGATTGAAAAGGAATTTGCAGGGAAAAAAACTTGTACTGTTTTTCATACCACTGAACCTCTGAAAACACTTTACAAACAATCAATTAGTTTTGCATGATAGTCACTGTTATGATGTAGGCTGTGGCAGCCAATAACAAACTTGCACCAATAGAAATGTCACAGAGCAGGCCATCCCTGATTGCCTTTGAAATGAGTGGCTTGCTGGACCATTTCAGTGAGAAGTTAAGACATTGCTGTGAGTCTGGAGTCAACTGTCTGCCAGGCGAGATAAGGACATTAGAAAACCAGATGGATTTTTACAACGATAAACAATGGTTTTATTGTTACTATAAATGAGACTAGGTTTATATTCCAGATTTATTAATGGAAGTTAAATCCCACCATCTGCTGTGGTTGGATTTGGACCCATGTTGGCTATACATTAACCAGGGCCAGTGGATTACTAGGCTAGTGACACATCCCACTTCACCACCACTTGTCCTTTTGTGTTGACTGATGGTAAATGTTGGTCAGGACACCAGGGATAACTCTCCTGCTCTTCTTCAAATGATGCCTTGCAAACTTTTACCTCCATCTAAGTAGGCAGATGGGGTCTTAGTTTAAAATCTTATCTGAAAGACAGCACCTCCAACAGTCTGAAATGAAAGTCGCTATAGTCCCCGAGCACCAAAGGCTGCTCTCCCCTTCTGAGAGAGAGCCGACTTCTGGTGGTTTAACCTGAGGGCCACCACACCTCAGGCAAGGGTGTGAGGTTGGGCCTTCATGAATAACCTCAGCTGGTACAGGAATTGAACCTGCGTTGGCGTCGCTCTGCATCACGAGCCAGCATTCCAGCCAACTGAGGAGCTGACCCCTAGTCCAGCAATGTAGCACTCCCTCAATTTTGCACTGGAACCAAAATATTAAGAGGGTGGGGTGGGTTGAAGGCCAAGGATTTTCGTAAAATAAGGCAGGATCTGGCCAAGGTAAACTGGGAAGAATTACTTGTGGGGAAATATACAGAAGTGCGGAAGGGGGACATTCAAAAAGAAACAGGGAGTGTACAGACACGCCATGTTCCCTCTAGGGTAATAGGAAGGAGTAATAAGTTCCGAGAACCATGGATGACCAGAGATCATCATGATACAATGAGAAAGAAAATAGAGGCTTTTAGCAAATCAGCCGAGGGATTAGTGGACGACAGGATGGATCTTAAGAAAGCAATTAGGAAAGCAAAGAGGGGATATGGGAAAGCTCTAGCTTGTAAAAGTAAGGAATTTGATTGCATTTTTTGGGCCAGTGACCAGGTCTGTAGATGAGGGTAGTGCAGTTGATGTAGTTTATATGGATTTCAGCAAAACCTTTGACAAGGTCCTAAATGGGAGAATTATAGAAAAGGCAAATGCACATGGGATACAAGGTGATTTAATAAGGTGGATTCGTAATTGGCTTAGCGGTAGGCGACTAAGTTAACTTAATTTTAAGAGACAGAGGATGATGTCAGATGGCAGCTTTAGTGACCGGAAGCCAGTGTCCAGCGGCGTTCCAAGCAATCCCCTATTATTCATCATTTATATAAATGACATAGATAACTACGTGGGGAGTAGGATCAATAAGTTTGTGGATGACACAAATATAGGTCGGGTGCTTAACAGTAAGGTTGAGTGTCTTGGGTTGCAGGAAGATAACGGCGGGATGGTCAAATGGGCAGATAACTGGCAGATGGAATTTAACCCAGGAAAATGGGAGGTGATACACTTTGGAAGGAGTATTGTGACAAGGAAGTATTCAATGAATGGCATGACACTGGGAAGTTCTGAGGCACAAAGGCACTTGGCATGTTTGTCTATAGATCTCTGAAGGTGGGAGGGAAGGTTAATTGGGTAGTGAAAAGGCACATGGGACACTTACCTTTATCAATCGGGATATAGATTGTAAAAACAGGTAGGCAATGTTGGAATTGTATAGAACTTTGGTGAGGCCTCAGCTGGAGTACTGTGTGCAATTCTAGTTGTCACATTATAGGAAGGATGTGATTGCACTGGAGGGGGTACAGAGGGAGTTCACCAGGATGTTGCCTGGGAGAGAACATTAAAGTTATGATGTGGAGATGCGGAGATCTCTGCATCTTTGATGATTTGATTGCCTGCAGGTGCTCGCATTCCGGGGCATCTCTGACTGTGTCTATATAAACATTTCTGGAACAAGCCTTTCCATTCACCTGAAGAAGGAGCCGTGCTCCGAAAGCTCGTGTTTGAAACAAACCTGTTGGACTTTAACCTGGTGTTGTAAGACTTCTTACTGTGCATTAAAGTTATGAAGAGAGCTTGGGTTATTTTTGTTGGAGCAGAGAGGACTGAGGGGTGACCTGATTGAGGCGTACAAGATTTTGAAGGGTATGGATAGGGTGAATAGGGAGCAGCTGTTTCCCTTGGTTGAAGGGTCAGTTATGAAGGGACACAAGTTCAAGGTGAGGGGCAGAAGGTTTAAGGGTATTGTGAGGAAAAACATTTTTAACCAGAGGGTGGTGGCTGTCTGGAATGAACTGTCTGGGAATGTGGTAGAGGCAGGTTGCCTCACATCCTTGAAAAGTACCTGGATGAGCACTTGGCATGTATTAACATTCAAGACTTTGGGCCAAGTGCTGGAAAATGTGATTAGGTAGTTAGGTCAGGTGTTTTTCATGTGTGCAGTATGATAACAGCTTAAAATTGAAGTAGTAATATCATTACTCCAGTTTCCGGTTTAACCAGAGTCATTTTTAAAGGACTGGCTGAATTTCCATGGTATGTGATTGCTATGGGAAAGGCCTGAATGTACTGTACATTACCAATTGCTATTGTGAAAGTTGTACTGGACCACCTTCTTCAATTGTTGCAATCTGATATAGGTACACCCAGGTGCTATTAGATTGGGAGTTCCAGACCTTTGAACCAGGGTTTGAGACAATTCACACCTCTTTAACCTGGGGTTACCCCTATCTCTGGATCTGTCAAGACTTAATTACCTGCAAATACCTTCCAAATATGGAAGTGCTGAATATAAGAGTGTTTTATATTTTTACAAAGCATACAGTGCTTATTCATAGATACCACTGTGATAGCTGCATATGCCGGTTTCTTATAAGAATCTGTTTATCCTTATTCAGGAACATGGAAAGAACTGGAACATGGAGAGAGCAAGAATACCAGGAGATCAGGAAATGGGGGAACAGATAGACAGTGGAGCAGAACATGGAGAGAATATTAGAGCAGCAGTAAAGAATAGGAGCACATAGCTGTCATAATATGTATATTGACTGGGATGTAAAGAGTTAACAAGTTAATGATAATGCTTCTTACCACTAAAGGGAACCACAGAACAGTCATATATTTATCATGTGACTTCTGGGATTCGAGGAGAAAATGATGAGGCATGAGAGAGCTGTTGTGTATTTGAGAGTTCTGTAGTTAGAGATAGCATAGATAACATTGTAACCTTGTACTTTAGGAATACGTATGAATTTTATTTAGTGGTGTTAATAAATTTGTTTGTTGCTCTTTGTTCAACACTACACCTCCAAGCCAACCAGTTAAAGCAAAGCAGAGAACAAAATAACAGGAGCAGGGCATATTTCCAATCCTGGTTCACTTGCATATTTTTTACAAACAGTATCCTGGAGGATGAATATTTCTCACTGATAAAGCCAGCGCTGGTCTGCAAGCTCGCTGAAAGTCTCTGTGGACCCCAGTTGTAGAACCACTGATCTAGCTGGTTACGATTGTGAGCTTGGAAGATTGAAGGAGACCTGATGAGTTGCTGCAGTGCATCTCAGACATGGTACACACAGCTGCCACTGTGCTTCAGTGGTGGAGAGGGTGACTGTTTAAATGGTGAATGTTGTATCAATCAAGCCGGTTGGTTCTTGGATGACATTTAGTTTCTTGAGTGTTGTTGGAACTGCACTGATCCAAGCAAGTGAGGAGTATTCCATCACACTTCTGAATTGTGGACAGGCTTTGGGGATTCAAGAGGTGAGTTATTTGCCACAGAAATCCTAGATTCTGATCTGCTCTTGTAGCCACAGTATTTATATGGTGGATCCAGTTTAGTTTCTGGTCAAAGGTGAGCCCCAGGATGTTGATAGTGGGATATTCAGTGATAGTATTGCCATTGAATGTCAAGGGGAAATGGTTGTGCATTTTCTTGCTGGAGATAGTCATTGACTGGCATTTGCATGGCTTGAATATTACTTTCCACTTATCAGCCTGAGCCTGAATGACATCCAGATCTTGCTGCATGTACGCATGCAATGCTTTGTTATCTGAGATGTGGAGATGCCGGCGTTGGACTGGGATGGGCACAGTAAGAAGTCTAACAACACCAGGTTAAAGTCCAACAGGTTTGTTTCAAACACTAGCTTTCGGAGCACTGCTCCTTCCTCAGGTGAATCACTATTGTTATTTTGTATATATGTGACACACAGTTACTGTTAATAAATTGTTTATAGCTTTAGCTACAAGTGTTCTTATAATATAAATCGGACCATCCTACAACAACATTACACTGAGTCCCGTGTTTTCAACACTCTTAGGGTAAAGAAGTTCCTCCTGAATTCTTAATTGGATTTCTTGGTGACTATCATATACTGATGCCCTTATGCTCTGCCACAAGAGGAAATGTTCTCTCTGTATTGACTCTATCAAAACCTTTCGTAACTATAAAGATCTCTATTAGGTCACACCTCAGCCTTCTATCTTTAAGAGAAAAGAGATCCAGCCTGTTTAGCCTTTCCGTATATACATATCTGTGCATTTCTGATATCATACTTAAAAATCTTCTTTGTACCCTCTCCAGGGCCTCTATATACTTCTTATAATATGATGACCAGAATTGCACACTGTACTCAAAGTATGATCTAACCAAGGTTCATTATAGGTTTAGCGTAAATCCCTTAGTTTTAAATCCAATCCCTCTATAAAGAAAACGTAGTGCTTGTTTTCTTCTTTTTGTGACCTTGCTAACCTGTGGTGCAACTTTTGATGATTGGTGAAGCTACACTCCAAGATCCTCCACATTTGGCCCTCAACCCAACCTAGTTTTGCACCTTCAAGTAATAATCGACCTTCTTGTTCTTCCTACATAAATGTATTACCTCACGCTTGTCTGTGTTATGGTGTGTGACTTGGAAGAGGACTTGCCGGTGTTGGTGACCCAATGCATCTACTTCCCTTGTTTATCTAAGTGATGCTGAAGGCAGCTTATCAAGTTGCTGCTGTGCGTCTATTGAAGAGAACTTTCCCAGGTTGACTGCCTTTATCATATCTAATGCCTAGGTCAATGTCAGTGGTTGCTCAGTTTATATTATTGTTTCTTCTGTTTAGATACAGTTGAGTGGCTTGATAGGCTATTTCAGAGGGCAATTAAGAGTCAGCCATATTGTTGTGAGCTAGATGGAGAAGGATGGCAGATTTCATTCCTGAAAGAATAATTGTGAACCAGATGGGTTTTTACGAAAATTGTTACATGGTTGCCATTACTGATACAAGCTTTTTATTCCAAGTTCATTTAATTTCAATTCCCCAGATGCTGTGGTAGGATCTGAACACCTGTTTCTAGATCATTAGTCCAGGTTTCTGGATTCCTAGTCCAATGCATCAAACATTATGCTACAATTCCCTTATTACACTGTTGTTTCAGACAGCTGTTGCTCGGTCTGGTGAGTGTGCTTTACACTCAATTGGCTCTGTTTTATTCCTTAGCTCTAGAGCCGCCAGGTATCCTTATGATACCACCACGAAGTTCAAGTTCCAGTTCAGATCAATGACTCAATACACCAATTAGTAAGATTCAAAACAAGACACATTTAAAAATACACAGTTATTTTTTACTCATGCATATAATACTAAGAGACTAAACTATTCCTACCACTAATAGGCCAATACTTATCTGGATAAGGGAACCCGTCGAATCAGGGAACAATGGCCTCTTGCTCTGTACTGGATCTGCAGGCTTCCAGCTGGTATGGACTAAGGGGTCAGGAGTGTCTATCTCATAGCGTGTATTGTATGACACTTACTTGGTGGTGCAGCAATTGGCCAGGCCTCTCCTCACGGTCAAGTTCGTCGAGAGCTGCTGAGATGTTATGCTGAGGGGGCTGGCTAAGAGAGCGAACTGGACTTGGGACCTGACTTTTATAGGTCCCAGGGACTTTGCGCCCTTTTGGGCGGACCCCGAGCTTACTTCCAATCGATTGGATCTCATACCAATCGATTGGTATGAATCCCCCCAATACTGAGGCTGTCCCTCGATCGTGGGGCGGTTCTTCCTGGCTTGTTTGTCTCCTTTGTTTCAGCCCCTTTGGCGCCGGGAAGTCTGACCTGCTATAGAATGTCCCAAATGTAGCTAATGGTTGTATCCATTGTTCCCGGGATCGCTTCATTAATATGCAAACTGCTGGTTTCGGTGCTGTCTGCTTTCTTTGCAGACAGAATACACAGGGAGATTCTGCAACCTGCTTGTCTTTCTTAAAGTGTCCAATTTTGAGTCGGGAAGTGGCCAACTTCGGTGGCTACACAGCAAGTCTGTTGATTATATAAATCAGTGACCAATTATGTAGTTTGGATACCAATTGCAATATGTATGTTTCATATGGTCTGTCCAAGTATCCTGCCATTGAGTAGCCTAACCAAATGTCATTTGTGAGACTACTGCATGCTGCTCCTAAATTGGTCCAGAAATATTTGGGTGTTAAATTTAAGATTGGCAAAAGAACTTGAGGTGATGAGGTGACATTTTCTTTGCATGGGGATATTTTGTGATCTGGAATAAACAGCGTGATAAAATGGTGCAAGTAGCATCCAAACGGGAATATATATTTAGAAAGAAAACTTTCCAAGCCTGGTGGAAAGCACACGTGATTGGGACTAATTTGCTAATTCTTTGAAAGGGCCAACAGAGACTTTATGGCCTCTTTCTGTGCTTTAGAATTCCATTCCATTTTTGTGATATCAAGAGGAGCAGGAGAGCATAATTACTTTGGATTATGGTCAGCCATTTTTTTCCCATTCTCCATTTAGAATCTTGGGCCTACCTTTGGGTCCGCCCTTTGACCACCCCGGGAGAAGAGCTGCAGTGAAACCTATTTTGAGCATGCAGTTTGCCAGTGAGATTTAGATGAGGCTGGAGATCAAAACGGTTCGGGCTGCTTACCCACTTGATGGACAAATGGCAGGTTTGCCGGCCAGCCGTTCCTCAGGGTAATAATGCAGAACATCCTCTCAAGGGATTAAAATGGGTTGTTCAGAGTTCATGATAGGTGTTTATAGGAATAGAGCCAATGGACTTTTTAGAACCTGTTCTTGTTCGCTTGTATCATTCCTTCATCACTCTCGATATAATTATCTGTAATGGTGAGAATGCCAAGGAGTCATCCATTGAAAACATATATTCCAGACCAGCTTTCAAATTTAAATATTCTTGGCTATGATATTGAAAAAGGTCAGGATCATAATTGGCTTAACTATTGATCCCAATGTCTCCAGGGAGTCCTGTGAAGACTCTGTGAGTTATGGCTTTGCCTGGCTTATTGACCTTTTTCTTTACATTCAGCATCGGTGCACTCAAATCTTGTGATGCTAGCCAGTGTTGACAACTTGGGTCAAACGCTCAGGAAAAAAATTATGAGCTGATCAAAATAAATTAATCTGGAATCTTTGAAGTATGTACTACATTCGAGGAATGCTGCACAGTGATCGGTAGAACCATTAATGGCTTAGATTGAGAAATACTCCACTTCATATTTGAGGAAAACATATTGATGGCTTTGAAATCCTGGGATCCACTTCCATTATCCTGCCACTATCAGTTAATGGGATCACACCAACACTCGGTCTCTTCCGATATACACACTCCTTCTACCTATTATACATCCTGACAGCAGTGGACCATAGGAGTCTCAAGTGAAAATATAATTTCAGATACTTTACAAATCACGGGCAATAAATGATTATGTCACTGAATACTTTTTTATTGCTTTGAAGCAACACTTCTGCATTCTCCCGCTGCTCTGGATGCCAATTCTGCCGATGTATATGAATCTTGAAACTGGTTTGAAGTGTGAAAAACACATAACTACTATTTTTCCAATTTTAGTGAGCATAAAATTATTAAAAACAGTTACACCATGTAAGCTGCATATCAGGCTTTGGGCTGGAAATGAGCCCGGGCTCAGACAAGAGGAGGATTACATCAGGGCGGGATTCTCTGAACCCCCGCTGGGTTGGAGAATCGGCGGGAGGCGGCGTGAATCCCTTCCCCGCCGGCCGCCAAATTCTCCGGCACCGGAGATTCGGCGGGGGCAAGAATAGCGCCGCGCCGGTCGGCGGGCCCCCCTCCGGCGATTTTCCGGCCTGCGATGGGCCGAAGTCCCGTTGCTGTAATGCTGGTCCCGCCGGCGTGAATTAAAGCACCTCCCATACCAGCGGCGCGGGCGGGCTCTGGGGTCCTGGGGGAGGCGCGGGGCGATCTGGCTCCGGGGAGTGCCCCTACGGTGGCCTGGCCCGCGATCGGGGCCCACCGATCCACGGGCGGGTCTGTGCCGTTGGGGCACTCTTTCCCCTCCGCGTCGGCCGTGTCAACCTCCGCGATGGCCGACGCGGAGGCGACCCCCCCCCCCATGAGCATGCGCGGACTTCCGCCAGCCGGCGGAGTCCCTTTGGCCCTGGCTGGCGTGGCGCCAAAGGCCTTCCACGCCTGCCGGCGGGGCACAAAACACTCCGGCGTGGGCCTAGCCCCTAAAGGTGAGGGCTTGGCCCCTAAAGGTGCGGAGGATTCCGCATCTTTGGGGCGGCCCGAAGCCGGAGTGGTTCACACCACCCCATCCCACCGGGACCCCCCGCCCTGCCGGGTAGGGGAAAATCCCGCCCCATTTCCTTTCCCAGTGATACGAGACAATGGGAATCTCATGCTACCTATCTCAAAGATGTCCCACACCTGCTAACTCTTTCATTTCTGAGAGGTGTAACATCCCAGGACCTCTGTTCGGGCAGATACTGGTGCTCCAAGATCAAGAACCCCATTCCACAGTGCTGCCAGAGCTCAAATCCTCATCCCAGTGTTCTAGACTTCGGCACTCTCCCCAGCTCAGGAGGGGCTGGTTTTGCACAGTGGGCTAAATCGCTGGCTGGCAATGAAGAACAATGCTAGTAGTGCAGGTTCAATTCCCGCACTGGCCTCCCCAAACAGGCGCTGGAATATGGCGACTAGGGGCTTTTCAGAGTAACTTCACTGAAGCCTACTTGTGACAATAAGCGATTATTGTTATAAATCCTGGTAACCTCTACCTTCTCCACAATGTTGCCAAACCCTGGGACCATGTCACTATTGCCAACTCTAGCTCCATGTGTACAATGCTGCCATCACCCACAATAACCCAAAATCTACACGACTGAGGCACTGTAAATCCATAGTCCTCAAAAAAATGTTATCATCCAACTTACCATGAACAATGCGATGGGAAATCAGTTGCAATTTACCTCATGTTATCCACCATTTTCCTTATTTATTTCCTTCTTTATCTCAATTACCTCTTGAGAAGTACGATGCTTCCTCTCGGCCCTTCTGGCATCACTGAGGTTCTGGTCCAATGCCAACTGGTCAATCATTGCAACATTAGCCAGCTACAGCATAGGCTGTTTACTCACGTGGGGGTGCTTGCAGACAGTCTCAATTACAAGTTGCAAACTTCACTTGCAACAGCTAAAAGATTGCTGACTCTGCAGCACCTGGACGTGAATGCTCCCAGAAATTGTAATGTTCAAGGAAAAAAACATTAAAAATTTCTCAAAGATTTCACCTTCACCTGTTTTCCTGTCATTGGTAATGGGGCTGTTTCTATTTTTCCCCATCTTTAGTCAGGCATAATCTGTAGAGGTACATATTTGTCAGTATCATAGAATCCCTACAGTGCAGGAGGAGGCCATTCAGCCGAATCTGCACCGGCCCTCTTTTTAAAATAAATTTAGAGTACCCAATTACTTTTTTTTCCAATTAAGGGGCAATTTAGCATGGCCAATCCACCTAACCTGCACATCTTCTGGGTTGTGGAGGCGAAACCCACGCAGACACAGGGAAAATGTGCAAACTCCACACGGACAGTGACCCAGGGCCAGGATTCGAACCTGGGTCCTCAGTGCCATAGGCAGCAGTGCTAACCACTGTGCCGCTGTGCTGCCCTGCACCGACCCTCTTAAAGAACACTCTACCTTGTCCCACACCCCCGTCCTATACCCACCTAACCTGCACATCTTTGGACGGTGGGAGAAAACCGGAGCAACTGGAGGAAACCCACGCAGACATGGTGAGAACATGCAAACTCCACAGACATCACCCAAGGCTAGAATTGAACCCAGGTCTGTGACACTGTGAAGCAGCAGTGTTAACCGTCTGGATCATGTGACATGACCGGTTGGATCCAGGTTGTGCTAACATAACGAGCGGTATTCTCCGCTCCCAGGACTAAGTGCCCGCGCCGTCGTGAACGCCTTCGCGTTTCACGATGGCGCGAACAGGGCCCAGGCACGACCTATTCTGGCCCGCGCCAACCCGTGCATGCGCAGTTGGGGCAGCTCATTCCTGCGCATGCGCAGTTGGGCCGCGCCTTCCTGCGCATGCGCAGGGAACTTCTTATGCGCGCCGGCCCCTCGCCAACATGGCGCTGGGATTCTGGGGCCGGCCGTGGAAGGAGGTAGGCCCGGGGGGAGAGGCCGGATCGCCGATCGGTGGGCCCCGATCACAGGCCAGACCCCATCGGAGGCCCCCCCCAGTGAAGGATCCTCCATCCCACCCCCCCCAAAGGCCGTTCCCCCTCCCCCAGCGTTCCCACACAGTTCCCACCAGCAGCGACTAGGGGCGAACGGCGCCGGCGGAACTGTCATTTTCTTCGCCGGCCGCACGGCCCATCCGGGCTGGAGAATTGCCGCTCGCCGTTTGCGGCGATTCTCCGAGCGGCCCAGCACGATTCTCATGATGCTGGTTTCAGGGGGAGTGGGAGAATCGTGTGCGTGTGTCGGGGTGGCGTGGCGCGACTCGCGCGGTGCCCCGGTGATTCTCCCACCCGGCATACTGCCTAACATTTCTAAAATAAATTTAAAGTAAGATTAACTTTAAAATCACCTATTCGCAAAAGGGTGGGTGATATTCTCAACTTAAATTACAAAATCAATAGTTTTCTTCAGTGCATCTGACACGAGGCATTGTGCTTTAATGAATATTGACCGGTAGCCCTGACATCTATCATTATGAAGTGCTTTGAGAGGTTAGTCATGAGACACATCAGCCCCAAACTTCCAGATTGCCTTGATCCACTGCAATTCGCATACCGCCACAACTGGTCAACAGCAGATGCCATCTCGCTGGCCCTACACTCATCGCTGGAGCATCTTGAGAACAAGAACTCCTACGTCAGACTCCTATTCATTGACTACAGCTCCACCTTCAACACCATAATCCCAGGCAAGCTCATATCCAAATTCCAAAACCTAGGACTTGGCTCCTCCCTCTGCAACTGGATTCTTGACTTACTGACCCACAGACCACAATCAGTAAGGATAAACAACGACACCTTAATCCTCAATACCGGGGCCCCGCAAGACTCCCTGCTCAGTCCCCTACTATACTCCCTCTCCACACACGACTGCATGGCAAAAGCCGGCTCCAACCCCATCTGCCCATCTGCAAGTTTGCTGTTGAGGCGACTGTAGTGGGTCGGATCTCAAACAATGATGAGTCAGAATACAGGAGGGAGATAGAGAACCTAGTGGCATGGTTCTGTGACACCAATCTCTCCCTCAATGTCAGCAAAACTAAGAAGTTGGTCACTGACTTCATGAAGCGAAGTGTCGTATATGCCCCTATCTGCATCAATGGCCGCGGTGGAGATGGTTAGCAGTTTCAAATTCCTAGGTGTGCACATCTGTCTTGGTCCACCCACATCAATGCTACGACCAAGAAAGCACAACAGCGCCTATATTTCCTCAGGAAATTCAGGAAATTCGGCATGTCCACATTGAATCTCATCAATTTTTATTGACGCGGCATAGAAAGCATCCTATTTGGCTGCCTCACAGTATCGCAACTCCTCTGCCCAAGACCATTAGAAACTACTGAGAGTCGTGAACACAGCCCGATCCATCACACGAACCCGCCTTCTATCCATTGACTGTCTACGCCTCCCGCTGCCTTGCAAAAGTGGGCAGCATAATCAAAGACCCCTCCTTCCAGCTATTCTCTCTTCCAACCTCCTCTATCGGGCAAAAGTTACAAAAGTCTGAGAACACGCACTAACAGATTCAAAAACCCCGCTGTTGCCAGATTCCTGAATGGCCCTCTTATGGATTGATCTGATCTCTTCACACATCTTGTCACACTATATTCTGTATGCTTCACCCAATGTCTGTCTATGTCTATGTATTTACATTGTGTATTTATCGTAGGTGCTATGTTTCTTTTTATGTATGGAGCGATCTGCCTGGACTGCACGCAGGAAACAATACTTTTCACCATATGAAATGAAAATGAAAATCGCTTATTGTCACGAGTAGGCTTCAAATGAAGTTACTGTGAAAAGCCCCTAGTCGCCACATTCCGGCGCCTGTTCGGGGAGGCTGTTACGGGAATCGAACCGTGCTGCTGGCCTGCTTGGCCTGCTTTCAAAGCCAGCGATTTAGCTGTGTGCTAAACAGCCCCTATCTTGGTACACGTGACAATAAATCTAAATCTAATTCTAAAACTAATGCAATAGTTTAATATTTGCGATATTTGATTGATTCGAATATGGATAGTCCAAATTTTTTAACTGGAATTAATTTGCAGCTTTTAACTACACGCCAATTTGTGGGTCTTTATTTTAAATAGTTTTTTTATAGTTTATATTGAAATTCAACAGCATTTCATTGCTGACAGTAGCATGTTTGATGCTACTTCATCGCAATTCAATAAATCTTTGATTGTTAAAAATAAAACATGCTGGAAATACTGAGCAGGTTGGGCAGCACCCGTGGAGAGAGAAACACAGTGAATGTTTCAGTTTGATGACAGATCAGAACTGGGAAAAGTTAGAAATGAAGCAGCTTTTAAGAAGTGAAAGATAAGAGCAAGGAGAAGGATAAAAATAGACCTGGTGTTGTAAGACTTCTTACGATAAAAATAGAGGCATCAAGGAGCTTGGAGTCACGATTGCGAACTGAAGAAAGCTTGCAGTTTTGCAAAGCTGGAGGTAATAGTACCACCAAATGACGTCACCAAATACAGCTTTCTGAAGGGACTGTTTCCTATATAGTTCCGTGTGTTTGGGATTAATACAATCATGTACTATAAGTCTGACCTGACATGCGATGGTCATGTGACCTCTGCCATGAGGCACAGGCTGGGGGCAATCACGTTATATTCAGTT
The DNA here is from genome assembly GCF_902713615.1 of Scyliorhinus canicula. Classification (NCBI taxonomy): domain Eukaryota; kingdom Metazoa; phylum Chordata; class Chondrichthyes; order Carcharhiniformes; family Scyliorhinidae; genus Scyliorhinus; species Scyliorhinus canicula. The sequence goes on along the minus strand of NC_052151.1, from coordinate 89,345,667 downwards.
CTAAGGAAGACATTCGGCGGAATTCTCCGATGGCAGGATCTCCCGCCCGGCCGGAGAATCGCCGGGGGGTGAATCCGGCAGCCCTGACGCCGGCTGCCCGATTCTCCAACGGCGTTTTTTCAGCAGGGGCAGAAATCGTGTCATGCCAGTCGGGGGCCGTTGGCAGCGGCCACCCCAGCAATTCTCCGCCCTGCGAAGGGCTGAATGGCCGCCCGTTTTTGGCCAGTCCCGGCGGAGTATACTACACCAGGTCCGTACCGGCGGGACTTGGCTCTTCGGGTGGCCTGCGGAATCCTGGGGGGGGCACGGGGCAATCTGGCCCCGGGGGCGGGGCCTGGCCTGCAATCGGGGCCCACCGATTCATGGGCGGGCATGTGCCGTGGGGGCATCTTTCCCCCCATGCCGGCCGGTGTAACGGTCCGCCATGGCCAGCTCAGAAAAGAACCCCCCTGCGCATGTGCTGGGATGATGCCAGTACACGCTGGCGCTCCCATGCATGCGCCAACTCACGCCGACAGGCGGAAGCCCTTTGGTACTGTTTGGTGTGGAGCCAAGCCCTTTGGCGCTGGCTGGCATGGCGCCAACCCCGCCGGCACCGGCCTAGCCCCTGAAGGTGCGGAGGATTCCGCATCTTGAGGGCGGCCTGACCAGAGTATTTCACGCCATTCCTCGACACCGGTACGGCCCATCCCGCCAGATAGTGGAGAATCCCGCTTAATATATTTAGTGCCCTTACCCAAATCATTAATATATAATATGAACATTTAGGGTCCCAGCACAGATCCCTGCAGTACCCCACTAGTGACTGCCTGCCAATCTGAAAAAGACCCATTTATTCCTAATTTTGCTTTCTTCCTGCTGACCAACTTTCTATTCATCTCTACCCGGAATCCCATGCACATTAATGTTACATATTCATCTGCTGTGTGAGACCTTGTCGAAAGGCTTCTGAAAGTCTAAATAAACCATATCCACCGGTTCTCCATGGTCAACTCTACTAGTTACATCTTCAAAGAAATCTGGTAGATTGGTCAAGCATGATTTTCCTTTCATAAATCCATGGTGACTTTGTCTGATTACACCACTGCTTTTGAAATGTTGTGCTATGAAACCCTTGATAATTGACTCCAGCAACTTCCCTATTACCGATGTTAGTCTCACTGGTCTATAGTTCGCTCTACCTCCCTCTTTGAATAGCGGGGTTACATTCGCTACTCTCCAATCTGTAGGAACCATTCCAGAGTCCAAAGAATTTTGGAAAACGATCACCAGTGGATGTACTATTTCTCGGGTCATTTCTTTAAGTACTCTGGGATGAAGATTGTCAGGCTCTGGAGATTTGACCGCCTCCAATGCCATTACTAATAATAATAATATTTATTGTCACAAGTAGGCTTACATTGCAATGAAGTTACTGTGAAAAGCCTCCAGTCACCACATTCCAGCACCTGCTTGGGTGCACAGAGGGGGAATTCAGAATGTCCGAATTACCTAACAGCACATCTTTCAGGACTTGTGGGAGGAAACCGGAGCAGCCAGAGGAAACCCACACAGGCACGGGGAGAGCGTGCAGACTCCACACAGACAATGACCCAAGCCAGGAATCGAACTTGGGACAGTGGTGCTGTGAAGCCACAGTGATAACCATTATGCTACCATGCTGCCCATTAATTTCCCCAAAACAATTTCTTTACTTATACTCATTTACTTCAGCTCCTCACTAAAACTTGTGCTTCTCAGAACCTCTGGTACATTATTCATGTCTTCCTTTGTGAAAACAGAAGCAAAGTACGAATTTAGTTCCTCAGCCATTTCTTTGTTTCCTGTTATGAATTCCCCCGTTTCTGACAGTAAGGGGCCGACATTTGTTAATCTTTTTCTCTTTACATACTTATAGAAACCTTTATAGTCAGTTTTGATGTTCCCGGCTAGGTTACTTTCAAATTGTATTTTCTCCTCCTTAATCAATCCCTTGGTCTGTCTTTGCTGAATTTTAAACGGTTCCCATTCCTCAGGTCTATTGTTTTTCTTATTAATTTGTATGCCTCTTCTTTGAATCTAATACCATCTCTAATTTCCCTGGTAAGCTATGGTTTGGCCAATGTTCCCTTTTTACTCTTGCGGCAAATAGGAATAAACATCTTGTAGAGTTCACCTATTCATTAATAGAATCATAGAATTTACAGTGCAGAAGCAGCCCATACGGCCCATCGAGTCTGCACTGGCTCTTGGAAAGAGCACTCTACTTAAGCCCATGCCTACACCCTATCCCCGTAACCCCATAACCCAGTAACCCTACCTCAACGTTTTGGACACTAAGGGCAATTTATCATGGCCAATCCACCTAACCTGCACATCTTTGGGCTGTGGGAGGAAACCTGAGCACCCAAAGGAAACCCACGCAGACACGGAAGAACGTGCAGACTCCGCACAGACAGTGACCTAAGCCGGGAATTGAACCTGAGACCCTTGAGCTGTGAATCAACTGTGCTAACCACTGTCCTACCGTGCTGCCCATTCCTTGAATGCCTGCCATTGCCTTTCTGCTGTCCTTCCTTTCTGTAACGTTTCCCAGTCCAACAAATCCAGCTCATGTCTCATACCATCATAGTTGCCTTTATTGAGGTTCTGGACCCTGGTCTCAGAATCAACTACCTCACTTTTCAACTTGATAAAGAATTCAACCATATTATGGTCACTCATCCCCAAGGATTCTCTCACAACTAGATTTCCAACTAATCCTTTCTCATTGCACAATAGCCAGTCCAAGATGGCCTGTTCCCTTGTTGGTTCCTCAACTTATTGGCCTGGAAAACCATTCCGTAGGCACTCCAAAAATTCCTCCTCTATTGTACTGTGACTAATTTGAGTCACCCAATCTATATGCAGATTAAAGTCACCCATAATCACAGATGTTCCTTTATCACATGCTACTCTGATTTCCTGTCTGATGCTATTCCCAACATTACCACTGCAGTTTAGAGGTCTGTATACCACCCTTACGAATGATTTTTGCCCTTGCTATTTCTTAACTCGATCCAGACAGATTCCACATAATCTGAGCTGATATCATTCCTCAATATAATATAATATAGTACCCATGTGCAACTAGGCCTGCTTGATTGTGGACACAGGACAAACACAATTGATTGATTCATCAATAAAGACATAGTCATCTTTCATTATTTTAAAATCATATCTTCAAAATAACTTAATTTAGGAAACACGAAGGAGAAACCGTGAATGTAACACTGGTGCTTCGATATTTATGAGGTTTAAAATCACTTATTTCAACAAGTTAGGAGTAGGAATAATAAGATACAAATACCAGAATCATCTTAATAAAGAAATTCAAATCAAATGCCCCATATGTGTGACTGTGGTATCAACAAGTGTAACAAAGCAGATTAAATCTGTATTTATTCAAACTCAAATTTAATCTGCTGAAGGTCACTGCTGTAGCCTCCAGAGGAAGGATTCTGTAACTTGCATATATTCCAATCACATAACATGACAATAATGTCAGCAATAAGAAGGGAAAATCATCACTTTTTGCCTCAAGTGCAGCCATTTTGCAATTAATTCTGGACAGTAAATTTTAATGTGGATGAAGACATGGGTTTGGGTGAGGTGAAATCCTGGAAAAATGCAAGCGCATCGGGTAGTTGGTCTCAACCCGTTGACTTGCAAAGTTCACTCCAATGATTATGGCTACATGCATGCAGGAGAGACGGGTTGTCAATTTTAATACTAATTGATCAATTACAGAAATATTAACATGAGTTTTGCCATTTAATTTTAGATCCATGTGTTTCCAGGGATTCTTGGAACTTGCCAGTGAAAGAAAATGAGATCGCAAAGCTAATTTGGGGGGTGGGATGAAGACATGATAGGGAAAATACCAATGAATGACCAGTGACAGCTGCTTTCTGACTGATGAATGAAAAAATGAATGAAAATCGCTTATTGTCACAAGTAGGCGTCAAATGAAGTTACTGTGAAAAGCCCCTAGTCGCCACATTCTGGCGCCTGTTCGGGGAGGCTGGTACGGGAAATGTCATGTGTGAAAGGATATAGTTCAGAACATATGTGAGAGGTTACTTAACACAGTTTGGAAGTTAATTTATAAACTGGCAATTTCATCTACATTTAGGATGTTTGGAGGCCTGATTTGCACTTTGAAGTCCTAATCTATCAGGTCAGTCTAGTGAAATGCGTTGTGTTAGACTGGACCTCAACTGAGATCAACGTGATCACCACCAGCAGCTGGAGCAGTAGAAACTGCATGAGCAATAGGTTTTGAACCATAGAAACACAGAAAATAGGAGCAGGAGGAGGTCATTCAACACTTCCAAGCCTGCTCCGTTATGATCATGGCTGATCATGGTCATATATTTGGTGTTTCGCAGGAAAAAAGGATCAGCTGGGAGGTGCAGCTTTCAGGAGGTCATACGCAGTACACAGGCACCAGAGGCAGTGGATGATTTCTCAATAAGTCAGAACATCAGCATCTTAGGAAGTTCAGGATCTCGAATCAGGTGGTTGCAATCATTTGAAGTCTGCTGGAACAAGGCCTACTGCCAACTGAACCTGGTGGTCGCGCTTTGCCAGTGACCGTCAGAATCGCCATCACCCTCAACATTCGTGTCTCTGAATTCTTCCATCCATTTGCAGGGTCTCAAATTCAAACACAGTCGATCAAACAAATGCGACAGAAAGGCGACTCATGGTTTCTTTGCAAGGGCTGACAATTAAGTCTACTTTGCCAGCGATGACATCAGTCATGATGAATATGTACTTATTTTACAGACCTAGTTGGTTTCTCTCAGATGCGGGTCATTATAGATTGCATGTATAGTGCACTTCAGGCATCCGTTGATTTTCTTTAAACGATCGTAGAAACCTCATGTTGGCAATGCACTCCTCCGACCATCTTTGGGCCTTGAAGCAGAGTTACTGGCTATCTTACAAGGAGACAAGAGCCTGAATTTTCATTGGGTCGGGATGACTCAGCAGCCCTTTTAAAAGGGCAGGACCTGATTCCGTGATTCCTGACCCCATCCCCAGGCTGTGCAATTTTCAGGAGTGCCTTTTAGGTTTAGGTTATGGGTCCTCACCATGTGCTCCCAACGTTGCTGGCTCGACAAGCATGTCCTACTGCTCAACAATTTTCATGGGCCAGAAATTTACGCTTCCCTGAGGTGGTTTCTAAGGCACAGGGGGTGTGTAGAATTGCACAGATGGGATTCGTTCTGGGAACCTGCCATTCCGACCCAAACATAATTTCATAGTAGGGCAGACAGGGCCTCAGATTGGAAACCCATCAATGCCCCTATTAAGGCCCTTAAGTGACCATTTAAGGGCTTTTTTCCAATTAACTTCAATTTTTAGTGAACTTTGTCAATCTCAGCTGGGAAGTGGCGGGGCCTCAATTAAGGCTCTTCAGGTTTGGGGCATCCTGCCCTAGGGACGTGGGGGCTCCAGTCCTCCCTCCCTCTACCCCAGCCTACCCCCTGGGCACCACCTACCCTCTAGCCCCCAGGATATTTGGTGTTGACCTGAAGTGAGGTCCTGGGACTGAGGCTCAGGAAAAATGCTGTAGTACCTCTTCAGGCCACTGCAGTGCTGTGGCAGGAGGGGCTGGAGAGCTGTCGGCACAATCAAAGTGGCTGACAGCTCTCCAAGGACAGGCCTCCATTCATGGAAGTCTTGTCTGCTGCCACTCAACACTCAATTAAGTGTAAAATGACAGCAGGCATGTTAGAGTTGGCAGTTATGCCTTCCCCACTGACTCTCAGGATGATGGGCACCGACAGCTCACCATTCTGAGAATTCAAGCCTTGGAATCCGGCCAGGTTTTTAACCAGTCATGGTTCACGGCACGTCAGAGGGGATGTGAACCAAAGTTTACGTGATGGTACCTTTTAAAAGGTGTGTTAAATGGCCCTCCTCATGTCCCCCATACCAAGCCAGATGTGGCCTCACCAGGGATCTTTTGCTGAAACATGGGGCTGGATTCTCCGCCCCACTGCGCCACATTTCTGCCTCGACCCGCTGGCGGGATTCTCCATTACACCGGCCGGTCAAGGGTTTCCCGTTGTGGGGCAGCCCCATGCCGTCGGAAAATCCCTGAGTGCCGACAAAACGGAGAATCCCGCCCATGACTTCTACTCCCTTACATTCTAGTCCTATAGACACAAAGGCCGACATCACGGCAATGAAGTGAAAACATAAATTAGTATGCTGTCTACCTCAATGAGATCAGTAATTGTGACCCCTATGGCCCAAAACTGGTGCAGACCAATTTTTAGTCCATAATTAATAAAACAGAATGTTATTGTCACAAATAAAGGCCGGGATTCTCCCCTACCCGGCGGGGCGGGAGGTCCCGGTTTGATGGAGTGGCGTGAAAAGGAAGTCTCCGCACCTTTAGGGGCCAAGCCCTAACATTGAGGGGCTAGGCCCACGCCGGAGTGGTTGGCGCTCCGCCCGCTGGCGTGGAAGGCCTTTGGCGCCACGCCAGCCGGGGCTGAAGTGACTTCACCGGCCGGCGGAAGTCCACGCATGCGCCGGAGCGTCAGCGGCTGCTGACGTCATCTCCGCGCATGCACAGGGGAGGGGGTCACTTCTACCTCCACCATGGTGAAGACTATGGCGAAAGCAGAAAGAAAAGAGTGCCCCCATGTCACAGGCCCGCCCGCCGATCAGTGGGCCCCGATCGCAGGCCAGGCCACCGTTGGGGCACCCCCCGGGGCCAGATAGCCCCGTGCCCCCCCCAGGACCCCGGAGCCCGTCCGCGCTGCCTGCTCCCACCGGTAAGGTAGATGGTTTGATCCATCCCGGCGGGAGAGGCATGGCAGTGACGTGACTTCGGCCCATCGCGGGCCGGAGAATCGCCGGGAGGGCACGCTGACTGGCGCAGAGCGATTCCTGCCCCCGCCGAATCTCAGGTGCCGGAGAATTCAGGACATGGTGGGGGCGGGATTGACGCCGGCCCCCGGCAATTCTCCGACCCGGCGTGGGGTTGGAGAATCCCGCCCAAAATCTTTGAAGCCCTCACCGCTACAGGTTATTCTACCAGATATCTTGAGCTGCTGATGCAGTCTCTAGAAGCAGCTGGGAGCAGCAGAAAACAACCAGTTTAAACCAGAATATCCTATTGTCATTCTACAGCTTGTGGAGAAATAATAGAACAAAACGGCAAAAGCCAAAGAGGAATTTGATGTGACAGCTGTATCCAGAGCTACCAGACCTCCTGGGTAAGGGGGAACATAATGGTTTTCGGAATCATGCTCAACTTGCTGAATTGTAAATACATTTTGGAAGTTTCCTCAGATTTATTTGTTCTCTCGTGGCACTCATCACTTATTTGACTCCTGTAGTTTATTTTCCACCTCACATGTGTGACCAGCGACCTGTTTTGTTGGGTTATTAAACATTTATGAAAGTTCAATGATGCAATGATGTTGTGACATTTTTGATTGTATCTGCTGTTATTTACTATATCTGTGTAAGAAATACCAATGAAAAATTACATTGGAGGAGTCTATGCTGAAATAGATGCACCACCTATCAGCTAATATGGCAGCTGTCCTATGGAAGTCTTACCTTGCTCAGTTTACCAAGGCCATTATATAACATCCGACAGGTGAGATACTCATCAACACACCTAATGCCTTTGTTCAAATTTGAAGTGTGTGTTGCTGACTCGAAAAAAAGTAGATCATCCTTCAGTAAAGTCGGGATGAATTTTATGATGGCAGCTTGTCAGGGTTGGGGAGTGGATCCATAAAATGTTATGGGTTCCTTACCCACCGCCTAAGCATCCACCCTTGCCCTCACTGCAATTTTACTGATGGTGGGGTCATAGCACCTGCCCATGGGCCAACTGAAGATGCTAAACAGCCAATTTATAGGAACTCATATGACCTCACAGAAAGTGCAGGATGGAGCTTAAGAAATCAATTAGGAGAGCAAAAACGGGATATGAGAAAGCTTTGCTGGTAAAAGTGGGGAAAATCCCAAGATATTCTCTAAATATATCAATGGGAAGAGGATAACAAGGGAAAGACTAGGGCCCATTAAGGACCAAAGGGGAAATCTATAGGTGGAGCCAGAGGACATTGGTAGGGTGTTGAATGAATATTTCACATCTGTCTTCACCCAAGAGATCGAGGAGGTAGTTACAGAACTCAGGGAGAGAAACTGTGAGGTTCCTGAGCAATTGTCACAGGGAGTGACAAGATATTCGAGAAATTGGCGGGCTTAAAAGTGGACAAATTTCCAGGTCCAGATGAATTGTGTCCCAGGCTGCTGTGGGAGGCGAGGGAGCAGATTGCTGGGACTCTGACCCAAATTTTTAATTTCTCTCTGCTCACAGGGGAGGTGCCAGAGGACTGGAGAACCGCGAATATGGTCCCACTATTTCAGAATGGTTGTAGAGAAAAGCCAGGGAACTACAGACCAGTGAGAATCACGTCAGTGGTTAGGAAACAACTAGAGAAGATTCGGAAGGAGACAATCTATCTCCATCTAGGCAAGGTTTGATCAGGGATAGTCAGCACAGCTTTGTCAGAGGAGGTCATGGCAAACAAATCTGACTGAATTTTTTGAGCTTGTGACCAGATGTGTAGATGAGGGTAGTGCATTTGATGTAGTTTACATGGATTTCAGCAAAGCCTTTGACAAGGTCCCACATGGGAAAAATATCAAGAAGGCAAATGCAAATGGGATACAGTGAGATTTGTTAAGGTGGATTGGCTTATCGGTAGGAAACAGAGGGTGATGATTGACGGCTGCTTTAGTGTCTGGAAGCCAGTGACCAGTGGTGCACCACAGGGATCCGTGCTGGGCGCCCTATTGTTTGTCATTTTATAAATGACATAGACGACTATGTGAGGGGTAGGATCAGCAAATTTGCACATGATACTAAGATTGGCTGAGTGGTTAACAGTGAGGTTGAGTGTCTTAGGTTCCAGGAAGATATAGACGGGATGGTCAAATGGGCAGATACGTGGCAGATGGAATTTAACCCTGAAAAGTGTGAGGTGATACATTTTGGAAAGAATAATTTGACAATGAAGTATACTGTGAAAGGTCTGAGACTGGGAAGTTCCAAAGAACAAAGGAACCTGCATTTTTGTCCAAGGCAGAAGGGCAGGTTAATAGGGGAGTGAAAAAGGCATATGCGACACTCACTTTTATCATTCGGGGCATAGATGACAAAAGCAGGGAGATATGGAGCTGTACAGAACATTGGTAAGGCCACAGTTGGGGTGGATGAGCAAATGGCACACCATAACATTTATGGCTATGGGCCAAGTGCTGGTAATTGGGATTAGGTAGGCGGGTCAGGGCCTTTCATGCGTCGGTGCAGACTCAATGAGCCGAAGGACCCCCCCGCTCTGCAGTATTCTGTGATTCTGTGATTCTCACCCTGCCACCTCTGGGACCTATCCAATGGGGAGCATCCCACAGCAAGTGTCGAGCTTGGGAGCCATCACTACATGGTTGGTGGCAGTCTCTGAATAGGTCCCTGCGTTCAACCGAGTCTGCCCCCTAAAGCCATCCCCAAGCTATTGAACTCCCTCTCTTCCCCCTTTCCCCACGTCCCTGTCTACTCCAGGTCCCCATTCCCGACACTGCAGTCTGCTTGGCTCTGGCAAGAACCCCAACCCTCTCCTTTCACTTTCACGCAAGCTCTATGGCCCCATGCAGTCCTGATAATGACCACTGCTCCCAGTAGTGCTGTTGGGACCAAGGAAATGCCTGCTATTTCATTGATTGGCAGGTCTTGGAGGCAGGACTTTCTCCCCAGAAGTTTCACCTTGAATCAATTAACAGTCGAATGGCTGTTAATTTCCTATGATGCAATCTGTCAGAGCTCGAGACCATTTTCTTTGCTGGCGGTGATGTAGCGGGCAGGTACTCCTACATTCTGAAAAATCAGTTTAATAGCTATTTCTCTCTCCACAGATGCTGCATGACCTCCCTGGGTATTTCCAGCATTTTCTGTTTCTGTTTTACTTAAAATGCCAAACAAAGGCAAGGCATTGAACAAACAGCATAAGGAAAATAATCTTTCTGTTATATCAACATTAAAATTGTCGGATATTCACTCAAGGGAATTTTGGCTGATGAGTTTTAAATTAACCAAAATGAAAGTATTCTCACAGTAAATAGATAACAGATGAGATTGTAAAAACAATTAAATCTAGAAATTGCATTCACAAATTTGCAAAAAGGATTTGCCTCCACTGTGCTCTTACAGCTGTACAAAAGGATAGTTGTAAATGACAACCTCAGGGCTAAAAGAAATTACTTAAATATATTTTAATTGATTTAACACTAAATTAATTGAATAAAACTAAGAAAAACTCTGCAAATGGTTAAAAATATGATGATAGACAGCACTATAAAATGAATGGTTTGCCATGATCAACCAGTTGGCCGTCGCAGGTAGACTTGATAATTATAACCTATTGAATCTGCAAAGGAAATCTACTTCTACAATTCTCTCCCAGAAGCATTGCTAAATGTCCGTCAGCAGCCATTTGACGTGCTCTACATAATACATTTATGAGGTCATTTCATTCCAATGGACAAGGATATGATTGGTGAGCAGAATCAAACCACAATCACAGCATTGTTCAAGGGTAAGTCAATGCACATGATCTCCTTTCCTGGCCCGACCAAAGTATCCAGGGCTATGGGAAAGCCACCTCAGTTAAATAGGTGCCGACTATGCCACACCTTTGAAGCTTATGAACAGCATTGGATGATGAGGGGATGGCAGTGTGTGGGTTGCTTGGCAGATGCAGCATTAGCCAACCAATAAGATTTTTGTGCACCTGTCTGGTCAACACCAGCCTAAGGTCTACGGCCTGGAGCTCAGGTCGACTCCTCTTCTGACAGTGAGGAAAGCTACACACCAGGTTTGTCCCTACAGCATCTACATCAGTAAGTGTTAGCGAGATTGTGACTAATACACTGGAAGTCCCTTCCTCCAGTTGACCAGCACTGCACCACCCTTTTCATCCAACATCATGGGCATAGAAAGATAGAAAATAGGAGCAGGAGGGGGCCATTCAGCCCTTCAAAACTGCACCACCATCCATTAGGATCATGGCTGATCATCCAACTCAATACCCCAATCCTGCCTTCTCCCATATCCTTTGTTCCCCTTCGCCTCCAATGCTATATCTGACTGCTTCTTGAAAACAATGTTTTTGCCTCAACTACTTCCTGTGATAACAAATTCCACAGGCTTACCACTCTCTGGGTGAAGAGATTTCTCCTCATCTCTGTCCTAAATGTCTACCTCATATCCTCAGACTGTGTAACCCCACCATCGAGCATGTCCTTCCAGCATCTACCCTGGATAATCCTGTTAGAATTTTATAGGTTTCTATGAGATCCCTCCTCATTCTTCTGAATTCCAGCGAATACAATCCTAACTGACTCAATGGGCTAGATTCTCCATCGGCGGGATCCTTTGCTTCGCCAGCTGCGCACTCATGCCCCATTGGCCGGCTGGCAGGATGGAGGATCCTGCTGCCGGTAGGGGCATGCCAGAAAACAGGTGCAACGGGATGGAGAATCCTACCCAATGTCTCCTTTTATGTTTGTCTCGCCACCCCAGGAATCAGTCTGGTAAAGATTGGTTGGACTCCCTCTAGAGCAAGAACGCCCTTCCTCAGATAAGGGACATGTTTGGGACACATGAAGGTCTGCCCCAAACAGACCTGAAAGGAAACTTGTGGCCTTGTATGGAACCCAATATATCTGGGTCCTGTTCAATTCCTCTGTACCTGACTTATACCAAGAGTGCTTCACCGAACCTGTGGAATTTCAGAGGCATAATTTCTTGTAATATGTAGAATATACAACCAATGATCTCCTATAAATTATAACAAATTTGGTTATGAACCTTTTGGTGTCTTTCATATTTATATGTAGTTTTCTTTTTTGAGCTGATCTTCGCTGTCAAATTGTTTTATCTGTTAGAGGATGTGATAGACCACCGATTTCATATTGTTTAATTTGAAAGCATAAGATGTACTTCAATGAGTTTAAGGCTATCTCGTCAGTTGTAACTTTCTTCAGAAAGGACAAATCTACTTTCTCCATTGGTTATCTAAGAACGGTCAAGCTCACTTGCTTGACAGTCAAGGCAGAATTCATTGCAGCATTGTTTGGTGGGACTTCAATAAGTTTCTGTCAGTACTAATGGGTTAGCTCTCATTAATAATTCAGGAGGAAAGATTCATCCATGTGGCAAAATTTCCCCCCCCCCCCCCCCCCCCCCCCCCCCCCCAATGGTTGGTAGTTATGTTGTCCTTGTGTCGGATTGAGCCTATACTTAACAGGGAACCAGTTTCAATCGTTGGTCCCCAATGTATGAGGCGCTGACTGGCTTGAATATCAAGATTGATTTCCCCATGATCACTTAGCCGGCTGACTCTAGGACTTGGTCATTTTGATAGCTTCAGGAGAGGAGTCTAGCTAATTGGAAAGGGCTTTTCTTTTGAGGAGTATTTGATGGCCAGACAAGAGGGATCTATACTCTGTACTAAACATGCATTGTCCCATTGAGGGGCACCTACAGGATGGGTTAGATGGTAATTAGGATTAGTAACACTACTGGACACTTCCCCATGAAGCATTTGAAGTATTATGTGAGTATTGATATTTTGGGGGGGGGTTCTGCCTCAGAATGTGCACAACACCAAATTTATAGTCATCCTAATCTGTCCTGGTGATTGTTTTTAATAACTGGGTCAATTTGTATAGCAGAGAGTCAACCTGGTAATGTGGAAACACAGCTATGTGTTGGTCAAACTGGATCAGGATAGCCCTGAAAAATACTTCTGCCTCAAATTGAAGCAGGGGCCATATCATTTTTCCGTGGCAAATTGGTTGAATATTCAAAACCGAGGATGAGGCAAAACTTGGGGAAAGCGTTGGAGCAAGACTAGTTTGATTGCTTCGGCAAAGACCGAGGGCAGACACATTGGGTGGGATTCTCCGGTTCTCCAGCCGGGTGTTTCTTGACGGTGCACCGGTTTCTGGCAGTGGTATTCTGCCCTCCTGCCGCTTAGCAATGGGATTTCCCATTCAAGCCACCGTGCCCCCGGGATGCCCGTGGGTGGGTAAGCGAGTCAAAACAGATGGAGAATTCTGGCCAATGACTTCAAATCAGTGTTTCCAGCACTTTGTGTTCTTCATTCAAATTTCCATCATGCACTCTATTCTGCTTTTCGTGTTGTAAAATTCCATGGTTCTATGGTTTAATTTCCTCTGGTAGCATAAAGCTAGTACTTTGTACACTGTTTAAAGGCAATTGTGAACCTATTTATTTAATAAGGATACTGGATGTATTCAAATAGTGCATGAAGGAATTTTACATAAATACATCAATCAGTATGCCTCCAGAGGAAATTAAACCCCTTGGTAGGTTTCTCAACACAAGATCAAATGGTTGATTTTGAAAATGTGATTAATAATAAGCATCATCACGTTCATTGTTTCAAGAGATATTTGAAGTTTTCAGCAATGTCAAAAAAGATGTTGAATCCTGGAGGATGGCATGAACAAATGGGTAATATCAACTCTTCCAGTAAGAGTCTGTGGCGATCTTGGGCTAGATTCTCTGCCACCCACTGCCAGTAGCAGTGTTCCCGATGCTTCGGAGAATCCAGCATGGTCAGAAAAATGGGATCGGTGCCCTGTTCTGATCCCCCGCTGGCAGCTGTATTGAAGTTCGCTTGGCACAGGACCCTCCAAGTCCAAGTGATTCTGCGGTCCTCTATTCTGGGATTCACGTTGGTGAGAATTGATGCAGAAATTTCCCAGCTGGCCCTGGCGCGGTAGATCCCGGGGTGGACCAAGGAGGTATTTATGACAGTTCCCCCGAAGTCCTTCGGAAGGCCCCCACCCACTCCAAAATGCAAATCTTGCCCATCTACCCCCACAAGACCCCCCAATCAGAGCCCCACTGAGACTCCCCTATAAGAGAGTCCCCACCACCAGAAAGGCAACATTATGGAGACCCCCACCAGAGAATCACCCCCATAACCACCACCACAAGGAATTCCGCCATAAAATACCCCACCAACCCCCCCCCCCCCCGCCATACCAGAGACTCCCAATAAGAGAGAACCCTCACCAGAGATTCCCCCCTCAGAGAACACCTCATTCGAAAAACCCCCATTACATAGACCTGCACCAGAGACCCCCCCCCCCATGGGAGTGATTCCCCCATTAAGAGAGAACCCCACCAGAAACCCTTCCCTATTACAGAGACCTGCACCAAAGACCCCGTAAAAGGGAGACCCCAAACTGAGACCCACCCCCATAAGAGAGACTCCCACCACAAACCCCAGCATGACATAGACCCCCACCAGAAACCTCCATAAGAGAACCCTCCCTGGAAGCTAGCGAGCAGTCCAGACTGAAACAGTGAAAAAAATTACTGCTTTAAAACTCACCTGCCCCCTACATCTGGTGCCTCAGGCAGAGAAAGCAGCACCTGTAAATTCCTAGAAAGAGAAAATCACATCTGCTATCTCCCATACAGATATGTATGGAATTTCTCATGTTCATATGCGGCTGTCAAAAACTAACTTTCAATGTGGCATACCTGGCCCCAGCTGATGTGAGAGCTTTGGTTGTGAATGCAATCAATCTTCCCTCATGTACCAGGCTGCTCTGAGTCCTTTTGTAGAAGTTTCTACTTACAGAGTGACAGGGGTCTTTCTGTTGTAGTATAACACACTTGTCTCCTTGCACATTACTTCTTTGAGTTTGTTGAAACCCCTTCTCATGTAACTCTCATCAATGATACTTATATTCTGGTTCACTTTAAAGCCAACAGATATGTGCAGAAATGTGTACTGACCAAAGGGTGTGTTGAATGTTGTCATCAATGTTTATATTCCAGTTGCCATTTCTGTCATCAAGCTTGTTGAAAACCTTTGCACCTGACTGAGCTGGTGTGATCTCTTCTTATGGCACAGTGGGGTAGTGATCCCTTTTTATTGCTTGATTAAGATCTTTGGATCCAGGCCGGTTCTCTGTAACCCATTTGGTTTCTCTCTTACCATGATGGAATTTACCCAACATATCTCCTTGGGCGGGATTCTCCGGTCGCCGATGGCAAAATTGCGTTCGGCCGGAGATTACCCGATTCCGCCCAAATCAGGGGTGGTGTCGCTTTCGTGATGCTCTTCCCCTCCAAAGTGGCGTACTCTAGGAGTACTCACCTGCCCCCTACACCTGGTGTGGTCTCACTTGTTGGGAACTCGGTGTGGCAGCTGCGGACTCAGTCCAGCACCGCCACAGTTGGGGAGGGCCGATCTGCGGACGGGGGGGGGGGGGATTATTCAGGGCGAGGGGGCATTGTGGGGGTGTGGTTCAGGATGTGCGAGCCGGCCAAAGTGGGGGACTATTTCACGGGCCGGGTCAGCGAGCGGCCTCCACCATCCAGCATGGCGCGGCCGCTGCAGGCCGCCGCTGTGTGCCTGTGCAGCCACGGACCCAGACATTCTCCGGGGCATATCGGTAGCTAGAGTCCACGCAGACACGGGGAGAAAGTGCAAACTCCATACAGACAGACACCCCAGGCCAGATTGAACTGGGTCCCTGACACTGTGAGGCAGCAGTGCTAACCAGTGTGCCACCATGCCGACCTTACTGCTACTAGACATAAGGATGAATCACTGGTTTACTTAGAGGTCAATAGTGAAAAATCATGAAAACATTCAATCGTTACATCTAAACACTCTGGGTATATTAGTATTGGATTTTCCTTGTTTCTGATCTGAGGATGCCTTTCAATGGGTGGACTGCCTGCAACCTCCTTCAATTCAGGGTTACTTGAAATAAACTGCAGCTCGTCAGAAAACTTGATGGGGGATCTGCCATTCCTTTGCCATGTCTGCTTTTTGCTGCTCAGCAGTTTCCAGTTGTCGTATCAACTTCACCTTCTGTCCAATCAACAACACTTTAAACTTTCTCACAGGTTTAACCGTACTCGCAGGCTTTGCATGCCCTTTCACAGGGAGGGCTCAATGCTAAATGATGGCTTGCCCTCCCCTCCATGAGTGGCCACCATACTCTCATTAGTTTGCACGGTCATATTACCAATTCGGCTAATCCAAAATTACCAGTGTGGAATCTCACCTATTCTGCTGGCAGGGTTGGTTGTGACTCCGACAAGACCGGAATTTTATGTCATCAAAATCTGGCCCTTGCAGTTTTGCAGTAGTTAAATGCTAAAGTCTGGGCGCATTGTTGCATTTATCAAATTTAAATTCCTTGCTGGCCCTCTCTATTGATAATAACTGTGATTATCCCTCTCTCCAGATGCTCCGCCTGGACCTGTAGACTTAATTACTTGCAAAGACTCGCATTCAAAGTAACGTATTGCACCTTGGACTTTGTCTATATATATGTTTCTGGAAGCCACCTCTTCATTCACCTGAGGAAGGAGCAGTGCTCTGAAAGCTAGTGATTCGAAACAAACCTGTTGGACTTTAACCTGGTGTTGTAAGACTTCTTACTGTGCTCACCCCAGTCCAACACCAGCATCTCCACTTCTGGATTATTAGTCCAGTGACAATACCACTACACCACTGCTTCCAAACTTCTAACTCAGAGAGATGAATGTTACTAACTGTGACAAGCCCAAAACAGTTTTAATGTAAATAAACAGAGAATGCTGGAAAAATCTAGCACATCTGGCAACATCTGCAGGGAGAGAGAACAAGGGCGTGATTCTATGGAAATATATCTGTGTTGCAGCGAGCGGCAACTGTTGCGAGCTTCCCGGCGCTCGGCCTGGTGAGTTCCGGCAACGCTATGCAACGTTAATTGGTCCACTTAACGAGGCCCCACGGGCTTCTCGCCACAAATGAATGCTTGTCAGCTGATTCGCAGGCACCGTGCTCGCCAGCGCCCGCCACCCCCCCCCCCCCCCCCCCCCCCCCCGCTAACAAGGTTGAGCAGCACTTGCTCAGTCAAGCCCAGCCAGCTTGCAACAATGGCGCCCAGGAGACCAAGATTCGGGAATGCAAACCTGGGGAGGCATCCAGACTCATTGGAGGCCAGGAGAGCTGTCCTGTTCCCCCAAGTGTCCAGGAGGGTCAGCCATAGGGGCGGCCTGTACTACCTGGGACGACTTCGCGGCGGCTGTGAGCGCCAGAAATGTGACCAGGAGGATTGGCCTCCAGTGCCGGGAAAAGGGTCAACAACCTACAGTGGGCAGCACAAGTGAGTAGACACCAATGCCCCCTGACCCCCGGGACTTTCCACCTTCCCGCCATATGCACGCATCCACCCTCAACTCTACATGCGACCCCAAACCCTCCCTCAACCCCGTCTCCCTTCAACCCCCCCAGTCCTCGCTTCAAAACCACCCCCAGCCCCATCACTGAACCACACGTGTGTCTAATAATGCCCTCTCTTTTCTCCTCAGGAAAATCTCTCCCACAATCGCCGGGAGGGGGCCCAGACTAGCGGTGGCTTACCAGAAATCAGGGGCGCGATTCTCCCAGACAGGGAGAAATCGTAAGGCTGGCGTCAAAACCGGGCGGGTTTGACGCCAGCCTCCCCCTCCCCGACCGGGAACCGATTCTGGTCCCCGGTCGGGGCTAGTATGCCGCGGCCGTGAACTCCGGCATCGCGGGCTTAACGAATTTCGTTAAGCCCGATTGCCAGAGTTTGCGCCGGCTGACGCGTCACACGACGTCAGCCGCGCATGCGCAGATTGGAAGACTCCAACCCGCGCATGCGCGGATGACGTCATCGCGCATTTGCGCGAAACCCGCGCATGCGCGGGCCGGGATGCCCCTCAGCTGCCCCGCGAAGTGATACAGCGGGGCGGCGGAAGGACAAAGAGTGCGCGGGAAACGGACGTGGGGGGGGAGAGAATAGCGGGAGGGCGTCAGACTAGCGTGGCCGTAAAAATTTACGAACCCCGCTATTCTCCGCACTGTCGTGAGTGCGGAGAATTGCGCCCCAGAATTCTCACCGTCTTTGAGGAGCGTGCCCTGGAGGTAACTAGGGTGGCTGATGCACTATCAATTACGACAAGACGAGAGTAGAATGTATTCGAGGCTTTATTACACAGAGATGTGTGGCCTCCAACAGCAGCTGTCGAAATTGCTGCTGTACGGGGAGCACACATATTTATACTCCACCTACTGGGCGGAGCCAGCAGGCAGGGATCTAACCCCGTACCTGTAGTACAGGGGCCTTACCGTAAAACCCATATATATATACAATATATACATCAGTGGTGACTACCACATTCACCCCCTGTTAAAAATGAGTCCAGCGAGGGTGGTGGAGAACTATATACAGACAAGTTGCTTTTAAAATCACAGAGAATATTACAAATTTAGGCGGTCCAGTGCCTTGATCTGTCATCGAGAGCGCCATAGTGCTGGTGGCAACTCAGGCATCGGCTTGGTCTTCGGTGACTCCGGGAGTGTGTTGAAAACCTCTTCATCCCCGGGTGGGAGGACGGATTGTCCCGGAGCGGGGGCTGCGGTGGGGTGCGCCGGGGGAAGGGAGGGTGGCGCTGGGGCAGAGGGGGGATGTGTGTGTGGAACCAGTTGGTGCCAGGTCCCTGTGGGAGACTGTGTCTTGGCAGTCGTCGGGGTACGCTACGTAAGTGTACTGCGGGTTGGCGTGGAGTTGCTGTACCCTCTCATCCAACGAGTCCGCCTTGTGGAGTCGCACGCGTCTACGGAAGAGAACGGGTCTTGGAGCTGCCAGCCATGTTGGGAGCGAAACCCCAGAGCTGGACTTCCTGGGGAAGGCAAAGAGACGTTCATGGGGGGTTTCGTTAGTCGCGGTGCACAGGAGCGACCGAATGGAGTGGAGTGCGTCGAGGAGGACCTCCTGCCAGCAGGAGACCGGAAGATTTCTGGAACGTAGGGCCAGCTCAACGTCCCATTCTCCTGCTCTACCTGCCCGTTTCCCTTGGGGTTGTAGCTGGTTGTCCTGCTCGAGGCAACGCACTGTTGAGCAGGAACTGGCGCAGTTCATCGCTCATAAATGAGGATCCCCGGTCGCTGTGGATGTAGGCGGGGAAACCGAACAGAGCGAAGATGGTGTTGAGGGCTTTGATGACGGTGGCAGAAGTCATGTCGGGTCATGGGTTGGCAAAGGGGAATCAGGAATATTCATTGACCACACTGAAGTGTTTTGGTCGGTGGAGGGGAGGGGCCCTTTGAAGTCCATGCTGAGGTGTTCAAAGAGCCGGGAGGCCTTCACCAGGCGTGCACTGTCTGGCCGGTAGAAGTGCGGTTTACACTCCGCGCAGACCTGGCAGTCTCTGGTGATAGCCCTGACTTCCTCGATGGAGTAGGGCAGGTTACGGGCCGTAATGAAGTGGTAAAGACGGGTGACTCCTGGGAGATTGTCGTGGAGCGTCGGAGTCGGTCCACTTATGCGCTGGCACATGTACCTCGGGATAGGGCATCGGGGGGCTCATTGAGCTTACCGGGGTGATATAAAATCACGTAGTTGGAGGTGGCGAGCTCGATCCTCCACCTCAAGATTTTATTGTTTTTGATCTTGCCCCGCTGTGTGTTATTAAACATGAAGGCAACCAACCGTTGGTCAGTGAGGAGAGTGAATCTCCTGCTGGCCAGGTAATGCCTCCAGTGCTGAGTTTCAGAGGCATGGTGGGTACGGGAAATGAATGCCACGGGCCTGCCTGCCTGGTTGAGGGTGGCCGCCAGAGCGACGTCTGATGATTCACTCTCGACCTGGAAGGGGAACAGCTCATCGACCGCGTGCATCGCGGCCTTGGCGATGTCGGCCTTGATACTGTTGAAGGCCTGGTGATCCTCGGATGTCAGGGGGAAAACAATGGATTGAATGAGTGGGCGGGCCTTGTCTGCATAGTTTGGGGCCCACGAATACGAAAAGAACCCCGAGAGTAGAATGTAATTGAGGCTTTATTACACAGAGATGTGTGGCCTCCTACAGCAGCTCACGAAATGGCTGCTGTACAGGGAGCACACATATTTATACTCCGCCGACTGGGCGGAGCCAGCAGGCAGATATCTACCCCCATACCTGTAGTACAGGGGCCTTACCGTAAAACCCATATTATACAGTATATACATCAGTGGTGACTACCACAGTGGCCAAGCACAGAGTTGCCATCAACACGGAGTCTGGCATAGGCTGCAGAGGTGAGGAACCACCGAGCCCCAGCCAAAGGACCTGTCAAACATGAGTTGTTATTGCCTTTCAGACCAACTCATCCCTCGCACTGTCCATTCTCCTGCAGACCCTCCAGCTGATAGCGCCAGTCCATCCCGGGTGGCCCCCCTCCAGCCTCCCAGGAGAACTCCTCGGAGGAGAGTTCCGAGTAGGCCGCCATAATAGTTGCGTCACAGCTGCCATCCCCACCTTCCACCAGCACAGATACACGCACCTCGGTGTGAAATGTTAGTGGTCAGGATTCTGGGGCACAATCTGGTGAGCACCGCACTGCTGATGCTTATCAGATGTGGAGGCATGAACCCCCAGGTGAGGTCTGTTGGATCAGAGGACCCAGCTGAACCTGTGGAAGAGGTCATCCTGGGGCTGATGGAGATGTTACGATGCAGTCTCTACATTCAGAGGGAGATTTCAGCAGCACTCCAGCAAGTCCATAGCCGCTTGGAGGCTACAAGCGCAGGAGATGGCACTGGCAATAGGTGGCACTAAACTGCTAGGGTGGCGACCGCAGTAGTGAACATGGTGCACAAGGTTGGCACCATGAGTGAAGGTGTCCAAGACATCGCGCAGTCGGTGATGGCCATGACTGAGGGTTTCGGCAGAATGTCCGACTCATTGCGGGATCTGACCTCCATCGGGAGAGTGGGGAATTGTTACACACAATAAATACCCTTGTGCACCACCAGTACGATGCCTCTGTCACTTTTTCTCCAATGCTGGCCAACCTCAGAACCCTGGGCCCATCCCTCCGGCATCTTCCCCTCTCCGTGGCGCTCACCCACTCTCCTGCCGTGGGCATGTCCCCAGTGCTGTGTCTCATCCCCTAGGTGTTCGAATGTTAGCTGCTGGGACTGCGCTGTTGTCTCCCTCAGTGTTCAGGCACAGTGTCGAGGCATCATGGTGTGATTTGGATTCTAGGCAATGATTCCCACATGTTACATGGACCGCCCACAAACGGGAATTCAATTGGATTGGCTGAAGTGCTCACTTAACCACGATTGCCAATTCCCTATTTGCGATAGGCTTCAGCTGCAAAGCCAGAGACCTCGGCAGTCGGAGGGGCTTATGGGTGGTCGTTGGGACAGACGGGCAGGGGCAAGGGTTGCCATGGAACTGTTACCCATGATCCAGGATTTGGCATGGTGGTGCCGCATGCGTTTTCCCCAGTGACTCCCCCCCCCACCCTCCCATGGCGGCCCACCACTGCGGAGGGTCCCCCATCCCCAGGCGAGGGTCCCCCATTCCCCGTTGAGCACTGGGGCAGTAAGCCCAGCACCACCGGGCTCTTTGCCTGTGAGCAAAGATGGCTACTCACCTCCTCGGCTCCCCACAGAAGCCTTTCTGCCAGGTTCACGTTTTTCAAAAGGAGTACTAATCGGCGTTCAGCGTGACCACTTCCTGGGGAGGTTGCTGAATGATGGGGGGGCTGTTGGATATGGGGTGGCTCTCGTTAATATAGAAAAGGGCTTAAGTGGTGATAATTGGTTTCTTGCCACACTACGGCATGATCCCAATTTCGCCTATGGGAGCGGGCCGGTTGCATCGCAAACTGTTTGACGCCTGGCGCAGTACTTGTTTTCGGTCTCTCCCAGTATTCAGCAACCTCATTTCGATCGAGTGAGAGCGCAACGAAGCGGAGAATCGTGCCCAGGAGTTTTTCTTCCCCCAGAATTTTCTGTTTGTTTCAGATTGCAGCATCTGCTTATTTTACTGTTTGAATATAATTTGGTTTGGAGGATGTAAAATACGAAGACTTTCTATTCATGTCAAAAACAATTTAGTCAGTAGACATGTGCTCTGCTGCTTTCATACTGTGTCAGTAGTTTCACAGGTGACCTCTTGATGCCTCGCCATGCTTTGCTTGAAAAGTTGAAAATATATTTTTCACACTTTGACAAAGTTCTATGCACAAAAGGCAGCACGGTAGCACAATGGTTAGCAATGTTGCTTCACAGCACCGAGGTTCGATTCCGGCTTGGGTCACTGCCTGTCTGGAGTATGCACACTCTCCCTGTGTCTGCGTGGGTTTCCTCCAGGTGCTCCGGTTTCCTCCCACATGCTCCGAAAAAAGTGCTTTTAGGCATTCTGAATTCTCCTTCCGTGTACCCGAACAGGTGCCAGAGTGTGGTGACGAGGGGCTTTTCACAGTAACTTCATTGCAGTGTTAATGTAAGCCTACTTGTGACAATAAAGATTATTATTGATATTATTAGAATCTTTCAAATTCACAAATGATACAATGGGACTCTAACAAAACAACTTTCTTTGAAGGTTATAGGCTCAAGTCCCACAAGATCTTGAGTGTATATAAACACCTCCTGCTTCTGTAGAATGATTTGGACCCTCCTGGTGAAGGGATCTGGAATCAGACGAATTATATTAATTTGTATCAATTCAGAAGAGAATGCATATTGTGACATTCCACAACATGGCTGTTTTGTTACCTGTGTGGTAGGTAACATGTGCTACTTAATCCTTGGTTAATGAAGAGGTCTTCTGAATCTCGATGAAGAAGACTCAAATTCATCCAATAGTAACAAAAGGTTTATTGAATAACTATAACAATAATTGCATGAGTTCTTTACTTTAACTTTGATGCTGGTGATAAGGTTAACAAGATCTAACTACAGTAACTATACGTAACTCCACTAGCCATCTGAACTAGTCTGCTATTGCCCTGGTCACAGTGCACCCAAGAGAGGCAGAGACCCAATGTGGTTGCCTTTTATACCCCTGTTGGTCTGGCCCTCTAGTGATCATGTGGTGTGACTGATTACACATTAACCCCTTGTGTACATGCACACATAGAGATCACTACATCCACCATTTTTTCGTGTTACATATTTTCAGTATGCTGTAAAGAAAATTGAACATACATAATGGATGCAGTTTGCAAATGCATTGCATAAAATCAATGAGTTAGTCCATCAAATGTGAATACATTTAGTCTCTAAAATTTCTTTCGCTTGCGTGAAATAGGTAGACAAATGATGTTATATACAAGTTGTGATGATCTTGATGATTATACAAAGCCAATTAATATTCATGAGTCGAACCTTAATATAAAACATTTGTGAGTCCAAACTTTATGAATTTGTTCGGTTGAGTTGCTTTCATCTTCTGTTGTTGAAGTGGTGATGTCGATGTCTTTATTTCTTTGTGATCGTCGTCAGTGTTCTTGTGTTTAAGTGACCATCAAGTCATCATGAGGTGTTCGAATGGTCAAATCACTTTGTTGTGTGAGTCAGACTTTCTTTTTTTTTCTCTATACTTGTGGTAGCGATTCTGTGTTACACCATTGTCTGACCTGGACTTTTTTCTGTGCTTGCGGTATTGATTCTGTATGTCACCTTTGTCGTCTGACCTGGACTTTTTCCTGTGCTTGCAGTATTGATCTAGTGTGTTACCTGCCTTGAAAGCTGGCATGCTTTCTTGTTCTGGAGCAGATGTGAATTTGTGAGATTCTTTGTCATGCCTTGACATGTTTGTAGTCCTGTCATTGTTTTGCAGTGTGCTGTGGCATTGTTCTTCATGTGCAGAGTTGTATCATGTTGTACAGATCATTGTTTAATTGTTGTTGTTTCTGTTGTTTCTGTGTTTGTTGTTTTCGTTGTCATTTGTTGGTTTAACTCACCAGGCTAAATCACTGGCTTTTAAAGCAGACCAAGCAGGCCAGCAGCACGTTTCAATTCCCGTACCAGCCTCCCCGGACAGGCGCCGGAATGTGGCGACTAGGGGCTTTTCGCAGTAACTTCATTGAAGCCTACTCGTGACAATAAGCAATTTTCATTTTCATTTCATTTGTTGTGCTTGTTGTTTCTATTTTTGTTATTTTGCTGTTGTTCTTGTCATGCTTGTTGTTTCTGTTTTTGTTGTTTTCGTCGCTGTTCTTGTCCTTTTTCTTGTCGTGCTTGTTTGTTTCTGTTATACTTCTTGTTGCCTTTGTTGTTCAGTCATGCTGCATGTTGTTTTTGTTGTTGCTGTTGTTCTTGTTTCTGCTGTGCTTCTTGCGGTTTTTGTTGTTCTTGTTGCGCTCAATGAGTGTTCCATGTGGATGATTTGAGTCATTATCACAGTTATTGGTGTCTGTGTCCGTTGTGGTATCTGTTACATTGAGCGTTTCTTCTTGAGAATTGTAAGAATGATCTGATGTTGCATTGATGCTGGTGACATCAGTCATTTGTGGTGGATTTTCATAGAATTTACAGTGCAGAAGGAGGCCATTCAGCCCATCGAGTCTACACCGGCTCTTGGAAAGAGCACCCTACCCAACCCCATACTTCCACCCTATCCCCATAACCCAGTAACTCCACCTAACACTAAGGGCAATTTGGACCTTAAGGGCAATTTTGCCTAGCCAATTCACCTAACCTGCACATCTTTGGACTGTGGGAGGAAACCGGAGCACCCGGAGGAAACCCACGCACACACGGGGAGAACATACAGACTCCACACAGACAGTGACCCAAGCCGGGAATCGAACCTGGGACCCTGGAGCTGTGAAGCATTTATGCTAGCCACTATGCTACCGTGCTGCCTCTTTGATTCCTCTCTTTTGCTTCCTTGGTACTCCTCTTCCAGAGTCATTTCTGGTTGACTTGAATCATCATTGATTTTGTTGTGCTCCTCTTCTGGAGTTATTTCTGGTTCATTTGAATCACCTTTGGTTTCTTGGTGCTCCTCTTCTGGAGTCAAAATCTTCACGATTTCATTTTCTTGTTGGTCTTGGTGCTCCTCTTCTGGAGTCAAAATCTTCAAGATTTCAATTGACGTGGTCTCTCTGGACTCATGAGTAGCCCTCCTCTGATTGTTGAGTGCTTCTGTGCAGATGAGGTGGGATCTGTCAGTCTCGCTGTGATCCTGCACATCCTGTATGGGAATTTGATTTCTTCGTCATTTGTCTCACATACAGTGGGTAGACATTCAGTGTCTTCTTGTTGGTTAAATGAGCTGGGTAGACTTTCATAGTCTTCTTCTGGTGGCTCAAATAAGTTGGGTAGACTGTCTTCTTGTTGGTTAAATGAGCTGGGTTCTCTCCGGTGGCGGCAATGAGGAGCTAAGCCGCACATTCGGCAGCTCCCGCTGAGAACGGACTTTGGGGCTCTTTTCAGGGCCCCCAACGGAGCTGTGGCGGTAAATCCCGACGTGGGAAGAGGTCAGGAGTCAACCCCTACGGTCCTATGGTCCGGACCAGGATTGGGGTAAGGAGAAAACCGGAGAAAGCACCCCTGAAAAAGCGGGGGAAGGAAGACAAAATGGCGGCCGGCGGAGGCCTTGAGGAGCTGAGGCCGTGGGCTCAGGAGCAGCAGGCGACTCTGCTGCGCTGCTTCCAGGAGCTTAAGTTGGAGCTGCTGGAGTCGCTGAAGGTGACCAACAGGGAGCTGATGGAGACCCAGACAGCCCAGGGGGCTGCGATCCGGGAGCTGCAGCAGCAGGCCTCCGAAAGGGAGGATGAGGTCGTGGCCGTGGCGGGGAAGGTGCAGATGCACGAGGCGCTCCATAAAAGATGGCAGGAGCGATTCGAGGAGCTGGACAACCGGTCGAGGAGGAAGAATTTGCGGATCCTGGGCCTCACGGAGGGGCTGGAGGGGTTGGACCTAGCGGCCTATGTGGTGACTATGTTAAACTCGCTGATGGGGGCTAGGTCCTTCCAGGGGCCCCTGGAGTTAGAGGGGGCCCACAGAATTCTGGCTAGGAGGCCCAAGCCGAACGAGCCGCCACGGGCAGTGTTGGTGCGGTTCCATCAGTTCGTGGATCGTGAGTGTGTGCTCCGGTGGGCCAAGAAGGAGCGGAGCAGCAAGTGGGAGAACACGGAGGTGCGGATCTTCCAGGACTGGAGTGCGGAGGTGGGGAGGCGGAGGGCCGGGTTTAACCGGACGAAGGCGGTGCTCCATAGACGGAGTGTGAAGTTCGTCATGTTGCAGCCGGATTGTCTGTGGGTCACCTACAAGGATCGGCACGATTATTTTGAGTCCCCGGAGGAGGCGTGGGCCTTCATGCAGGCTGAGAAATTGGACTCAAACTGAGGGTCTAAGAGGGGGGATGCTGTATAATACTGTATTTGTATTTGCCTGGTTTAATGTAAGATGTGTGTTGGCCTTAGGGTGGGTGGGGTGATGTCGATTTGTCTTTTTTGTATGGGTTTTTCTGCAGGGGTCGGGTGGACGGGTTCGGGCAGGGGGGGTAAACGGGGGGTTCGGGGAGCTGGTGGGGGGGGACTGACAATGGGAGTAGCCCTGGAGGAGGCGGGGCCGGGCAGGGCGAAAGCGCGGGCTTTCTGCGGGTTTCCCGCGCTGGGAGATGGTGGGGGCGGTGCCAGGGCTGAGAAGCGCAGGTCGATGCTGGCTGTTTTCTTTTCCCGCGCAAGAGAGGGGGGGGGGGGGAGGACCCGCTGACGGGCACGATGGAGGAGGGGTAGTCCCACGTGGGGAGGAGCCGGAGGTAGGGCAGTAGTCGCCGGGGTCAGCAGAAGTTAGCTGGCTCACGGGAGTGCTATGGAGGGAGGGGCGCGGCTAGGAGGGGTCCTAGCCTGGGGGGGGGGTTACCGGGTTGCTGCTGAAACGGTCAGGAAGGAGCTGGACGACGCAGGGGGTGCTGGAGGGGGGGAGTTGCCGCTGTGGGAAACTGGCAGAGCGGGGGACGCTGGCCGGGGGTGGGCAAGGGATGGGGTATGGCTAATCGGCAGGGGAGGGGGGCAGGGAGTCCTCCGATCCGGCTGATAACCTGGAATGTAAGGGGGCTGAATGGGCCGGTCAAACGGGCCCGGGTATTTGCGCACCTGAAGGGGCTGAAGGCGGATGTGGCCATGCTCCAGGAGACACACCTGAGAATGGCGGACCAGGTTCGGCTGAGGAAGGGATGGGTGGGCCAAGTATTTCACTCAGGGCTGGATGAGAAGAGTAGGGGGGTGGCGATCCTGGTGGGGAAGAAGGTGTAATTTGAGGCGTTAAATGTGGTGGCTGACAGTGGCGGGAGATATGTGATGGTGAGTGGCAAGCTGCAGGGGGAGCGGGTGGTGTTGGTGAATGTATACGCCCCAAATTGGGACGATGCGGGGTTTATGCGGCGTATGTTGGGCCGCATTCCGGACCTGGAGGTGGGGGGCTTGATCATGGGGGGGACTTCAACACGGTACTGGATCCCCCATTGGATCGATCCAAGTCCCGGACGGGTAGGAGGCCGGCGGCGGCTAAGGTGCTGAGGGGATTTATGGACCGGATGAGGGGGGGGGGGTGGATCCCTGGAGGTTTGCGAGGCCTAGGGCCAGGGAATACTCGTTTTTCTCCCACGTACATAAGGCCTACTCGAGGATTGATTTTTTTGTCCTGAGTAGGGGGTTGGTTTCGAGGGTGGAGGATGCGGAATACTCCGCCATTGCCATTTCAGATCATGCCCCGCACTGGGTGGACCTCGGGCTGGGGGAAGAGAGGGACCAACGTCCGCTCTGGCGCTTGGAGGCGGGGCTGCTGGCAGATGAGGAGGTGGCCAAGAGGGTTCGGGGGTGTATCGAGAGGTACCTTGAGGCCAATAACAACGGGGAGGTCCAAGTGGGGATGGTCTGGGAGGCATTGAAGGCGGTGATGAGGGGGGAATTGATCTCCATCCGAACCCATAGGAAGAGGGGGGAGCACAGGGAGAGGGAGAGACTGATAGGGGAGATGGTGCGGGTGGATAGGAGATATGCGGAGGCTCCAGAGGACGGATTGCTGGGGGAGAGGCGTAGCCTTCAGGCCAGATTCGACCTATTGACTACCAGAAAGGCGGAAGCTCAGTGGAGGAAAGCACAGGGGGCGGTGTATGAATACGGGGAGAAGGCGAGCAGGATGCTGGCACACCAGCTCTGAAAGCGGGACGCGGCCAGGGAGATTGGGGGAGTGACGGATAAGGTTGGGAAGGTGGTGCGGAGGGGAGTCGATGTTAATGGGGTCTTCAGAGACTTCTATGGGGAGCTGTACCGGTCGGAGCCCCCGGTGGAGGGGGGTGGAATGGGGTGCTTCTTGGACAAGCTGCGATTCCCGAGGGTGGAGGAGGAGCAGGTGGAAGGACTGGGGGCGCTGATCGAGCTGGAGGAGGTGGTCAAAGGGATAGGGAGCATGCAGTCAGGGAAGGTGCCGGGGCCGGACGGGTTTCCGGCTGAATTTTATAAAAGGTATTTGGACCTGTTGGGCCCCCTGTTGGTCCAGACCTTTAACGAGGCAAGGGAGGGGGGGGGGGGGGGGGGGGGGGGGGGGGCGCTTTGCCTCCAACTATGTCACGGGCGCTGATTTCCTTGATCCTGAAGTGGGACAAGGACCCTCTGCAGTGCGGGTCATATAGGCCGATTTCGCTGCTCAACGCCGATGCTAAGCTGCTGGCAAAGATCCAGGCCACTAGAATAGAGGATTGCGTGCCCGGGGTCATTCGTGAGGACCAGACGGGGTTTGTGAAGGGAAGGCAGTTGAATACGAATGTGCGAAGGCTCCTCAATGTCATTATGATGCCGGCCATGGAAGGGGAGGCGGAGATAGTGGTGGCATTGGATGCGGAGAAGGCCTTTGATAGGGTTGAGTGGGAGTATTTGTGGGAGGTGTTGGAGAGGTTTGGGTTTGGGGAGGGATTTATCCGGTGGGTGAGACTGCTCTACAAGGCCCCGATGGTGAGTGTAGCCATAAACAGGAGGAGGTCGGAGTACTTTCGGCTGTACCGGGGGACGAGACAGGGGTGCCCCCTGTCCCCCTTGCTCTTCGCGTTGGCGATTGAGCCCCTGGCCATGGCATTGAGGGAGTCAGGGAACTGGAGGGGCCTTGTGCGGGGTGGGGAGGAGCATCGAGTGTCACTGTATGCAGATGACCTGTTGCTGTATGTGGCGGACCCGGTGGGGGGGATGCCGGAGGTGATGAGGATTCTTAGTGAATTTGGGGGTTTCTCGGGATTAAGTTGAACCTGGGCAAGAGTGAGTTGTTTGTGGTGCATCCGGGGGATCAAGAGGAGGGGATTGGTAGGCTCCCATTGAAGCAGGCAGGGAAGAGCTTCAGGTACCTAGGGGTCCAGGTGGCTGGGAGCTGGGGGGCCCTGCACAAGCTCAACCTCACAAGGTTGGTGGAGCAGATGGAGGAGGAGTTTAAGAGGTGGGATATGTTACCGCTGTCACTGGCGGGGAGGGTGCAGTCCTTTAAGATGACGGTGCTCCCGAGGTTTTTGTTTCTGTTCCAGTGCCTCCCCATCCTTATCCCGAAGGCCTTTTTTAGGAGGGTCAACAGGAGTATCACGGGATTTGTGTGGGCGCATGGGACTCCGAGGGTGAGAAGAGTGTTCCTGGAACGAGGCAGAGATAGGGGGCGGGCTGGCATTGCCCAACCTCTGTGGGTACTATTGGGCTGCCAACGCAGCTATGGTGCGTAAGTGGGTAATGGATGAGGAAGGGGCAGCATGGAAGAGGATGGAGGCGGCGTCATGTGTGGGCACGAGCCTGGAGGCGCAGGTAACGGCGCCGTTGCCGCTCCCTCCAATGAGGTATACCACGAGCCCGGTGGTGGCGGCTACCCTCAAAATTTGGGGGCAATGGAGACGGCACAGGGGAGAAGTGGGTGGCTCGATGGAGGCCCCGATACGGGGGAACCATCGGTTTGTCCCAGGGAGCATTGATGGCGGATTCCTGGGCTGGCACAGGGCAGGGGTTAGGAGGTTGAGGGACCTGTTTGTGGAGGGGAGGTTCGCGAGCTTGGGGGAGTTAGAGGGGAAGTTTGGGCTCCCCCCGGGGAACATGTTTAGGTACATGCAGGCGAGGGCGTTTGCCAGGCAGCAGGTGGAGGGGTCCCCTTGCTGCCCCCACGAGGGGTGCGGGATCGGTTGCTCTCGGGGGTGTGGGTTGGAGGAAGGAGGATTTCGGACATATACCGGGTAATGCAGGAGGTAGACGAGGCCTCGGTGGAGGAACGGAAGGGTAAATGGGAAGAGGAGCTGGGTGAGGAGATTGAGGAGGGGATGTGGGCGGATGCCCTGGAGAGAGTGAATTCCTCCTCTTCCTGTGCGAGGCTTAGCCTCATACAGTTCAAGGTGCTGCATAGGGCCCACATGACTGGGACGAGGATGAGTAGGTTTTTTGGGGGCGAGGACAGGTGTGCTAGGTGCTCGGGGAGCCCAGCAAACCACGCCCATATGTTTTGGGCGTGCCCAGCACTGGGGGAGTTTTGGAAGGGGGTAGCAAGGACGGTGTCGAGGGTGGTGGGATCCAGGGTCAAGCCAGGCTGGGGACTCGCAATTTTTGGGGTTGCAGGGGAGCCGGGAGTGCAGGAGGAGAAAGAGGCCGGTGTTCTGGCCTTTGCGTCCCTAGTAGCCCGGCGGAGGATTCTTCTTCAGTGGAAGGATGCGAGGCCCCCAAGTGTGGAGGCCTGGATCAATGATATGGCAGGGTTCATCAAATTGGAGAAGGTGAAATTTGCCCTGAGGGGATCAGTACAAGGGTTTTTTAGGCGGTGGCAGCCTTTCCTGGACTTCCTGGCGGAACGGTAGGGAAATAGACCGGCAGCAGGAACCCGGGAGGGAGGGAGGGAGGGGGGGGGGGGGGTTTGGATCGGGGGGAGGGAGAACTGTGTACATGGGTCTGTGGGATGTGGCGGGTGCTATCTCTTTCCCTTTTGTGGTTGGGTGTTCTTTTGGTTTTTTTTGGTTTTCTTTTGTTTGTAGTTGCTTTTGAAGTTGGGTGGGAATTGTTCTTGGGGTGTTACCGCGGTTGTTTTGTTAATAGAGTTGAGTTGTTTATATTTTGTAAAAATTTCAATAAAAATTATTTTTTTTTAAAAATGAGCTGGGTTCTGGTGGCTTAAATAAGCTGGGTAGACTGTCATAGTCTCTTTGTTGTTCACGTGAGCTTGGTAGATTTTCATAGTCTGCTGCTGGTTGCGCAGATAAGGCGGATAGACCTTCATAGTCTTGTTCATGCATGGCGTTCACGATGGAGTGTTTGCTTGCTTCCATTTTTGAGTCTGTCACCGAGCTGTCTGTGGAGGCTTGCATCGCTCTATTTGTGGAGGCTTGTGTCGCTCTCTGTGTGTAGTCTTTCATCTCTCTCTGTGGAGTCCCTCATAGCTCTCTCCGTGGAGTCTTTCATCGCTCTTTCTATGGAGTCTGTCATCGCTCTTTCTATGGAGTCGTGCAGTGTCCTTGCTGTAGAGTCGATCTGTGCTCCCTGTGTGGCGTTGTCTTCTTCTTGGGTATTGCTGTCATCCAATGTATTGATGATCTGCCGTGGTATCATGGTATTGGATTAATCTACCATGAGAAGAGTTGTGTTGAGCGTTTCTACCCTGTTGCTGATGCAATGATCATCAATTCCGAACAACTCATCCATGTCTGAGCAATAGTCTTCAATGAACAATTCATCTCTTTTTGTTACGGATTTGTCATTGTTCTTTCTACTTCCAATGAAGAAATCATCTTCTGAGTAGTATCCTTCAATGAGCAAATCACTGTGCTCTCCTCTTTGGGTGGTGCAAACTGCTTCTGCCAGGGTGCTGCGGAGGTTATTTTTAACTGCTGGTGTAAGTTTGGGCATTGTTCTGTCTTTTGATGTAAGAAAATTTCGTTTTGCAGCTTTAAATGTGTTTTTGTTCATTTTCGTGCATTTCCCTTTTAAGTGGGCATGGTCCGGGTCCTCTGACATCAGGATGCTCGTGAGGTCATGCGTAGGAATCGATTGCGAATACGCAATTCGAGTTTCCTTTACTGCTCTCTTTTCGCAACTGCGCATGCGCGGCTTCTCAAGCGTATTTTGCTGTTTTCCTTCTTTTTGAGAAGTGCGCGTGTGCTTACTGGCCTGGAACATTCTCGCTCAAGATGGATGCCAATCAAAAAGCGCTGTTGCATCGAGTGAGATCCTGCCTCTATCTCGTGGTGTGTGTTTGTGCCATTTTTACCGATTTTGTTTTCTAGATACTGATTCTGTGTTTGTAAAGACTCATAGTATTGATTTTGTTCTTGTTCATAAGCAAAGCATTTTTGTATAGCAGTTTCTAGAGTTAGATACTTATCGTGTTAAAGTTCTTCCTTCAAATTTTTGTCAGATAGTCCAGAAATTAATTGATACATTATCATAGTGTCGCTGAAAGCAGCATAATGTCAGCCTTGTATTAACCTGAGATTTGTGATAAAATCAGTGATGGTCCCTCCGTTTCTCTGGCATTTATGACAAGAGTTAAATCTTTCCAGCATCTCTCCAGACTGACTCTTACAGTGTTCATCAAATTTTTGAGTATTACTTCTATTTTGGTGTTGTCTTCACATTCTAAGTAATTAAAGCAATTATAGATTTCTTTAGCTTCATGCCCTCCTGTTGAGAGTAGTAGTGCTATTTTTGTTGTGTCAGAGACCATGCTTAAATCATTAGCTGCGATAAATATTTGGAATATCTGTTCAAATCTTTTTCAGTTAGAACTTAAATTACCGGTTGTTTCCAGCTGCCCTAGAGCTCCAATGAATCCCATAGTTAGTCGTTGAGGATGCATTTGTTGCTAAGTCTTCTGCAGTTGAATATCCGGTCTGAATTTTCTTCTCTTTTTGTCTAACCTAATCTAACTAGTTCTGAAAAAACCCAAAGTACGCCTGGTACCATGTTTTGTTACCTGTGTGGTAGGTAACATGTGCTACTCAATCCTTGGTTAATAAAGAGGTCTTCTGAATCTTGATGAAGAAGACTTGAACTCATCCAGTAGTAACAAAAGGTTTATCGAGTAACTATAACAATAATTGCATGAGTTATTTACTTTAACCTTGATACTAGTGATAAGGTTAACAAGATCTAACTACAGTAACTATACGTAACTCCACTAGCCATCTGAACTAGTCTGCTATTGCCCTGGTCACAATGCACGCCCAAGAGAGCCAGAGACCCAATGTGGTTGCCTTTTATACCCCTGTTGGTCCGGCCCTCTAGTGATCATGTGGTGTGACTGATTACACATTAACCCCTTGTGTACATGCACATATACTGATCACTGCAATGGCTTCTCTGATCTTGATGAGCAATTTCAATGGCTGCAGCTTATAGATTTTGTTTCTAACCAATGTTAACCTAATTTGTTGTAAAATAGAATGCTTTTTGTGCAAAATGCTTTTTGTGCAAAAGACAAATACATCAACAATACCGAAATGTGAAACATAGGGCGCGATTTAACCACCGCGTTGCTCCCAATATGGATCTGGACGCGCTGATTAAATAGTGGGAAAGACCAAAGTTGAGATTCTCGCCGGGTGCAAATCAACTTGCTATCTAACCAGCCCGCTCCCGATAGTGATCTCCAGATCATGCCCAAATATGGCGAACATATCATTAACCCTTAGTTGTATTAATTTGATCTCATTCCCGAGATTGAAGTTGAATGCAACGGCATCCCGGGAATTAACCGGCTCCCCAGGGGAAAATCACGTCGGTGTTGTTTAGTACCCCTTTTCAAAAATGTGAGGCTGGCACAATGGCTGCTGTGGGGAACTGAGGAGGTGAGTAGCCATTTCCATTTTCCAGCATGCAGCTCAAGGGCACTGGTGGGATGGGGGGTGGGGGCAGGTGGGGGACCCCCTCAGACGTGTTGGGCTTGGTCGGGGGGGTGGCTGAAGGGTTCCAAGTTAGGGGTCGCCCTGGGCCGGGAGGGAGGGGGTGCCGGGGGGATGAGGGGCTTTTCATCCATGAGACCCTCAAGCCATCTTGAAACATTGTGGATACCCATTGCAGGGGTAACTACAGCTGCTGCCTGTCTGCCCTACCAAACACTTCCAGGACAGAGCCCTGATCTTGGCTATATGCTGAAGATCACTTTAAATGCCCTTTGACTGTGAGCAGTCTCTAGCTTCACGGCTGAAGGCTATTGTTAATAAGGAATTGGCATTGGCTGGAGAGCACTTCACAACTTTCAAGTGGCTTCTTGTGGATCCACATGTCATGTCTCAGATGATGATTAAACCATCAGATTTCAATCAAATTTGAAGCCTGAACACTTTGCCTGAACTCTAAAAGCGTCAGCTCCATAGAGGTAGCAGCCAAAAATCAAACACTCAAGAGCTGGGCTTCAGCATTGGGGATATCCTCATGAACCAGTGGGTGTCTGGATTATGGGAGGGTACCTGAATACGTCTCCCTAATGTTTCCAGCAGGCGTCTGGAAACTAGGGGCTCCTGATGTGGTTGGGGGTGAGTGTGCAGAGCGAGGTTCTCCAGCACAATTAACTCGGCAGATGGCATCTGAGAGAGGGTGGGACATACCAGGGTGGGGAGGCTTTGGAAGTCCCGGGGTTGAAGCCCTAAATGCTTGTGGGTGTCTCTCCATCTCTAATTCCTTTCAGATACCAAAATGGATGGTGCTGTTGGTCTCGCAGAGAATGCCCTCGCAGCGCTGATGCCAGCCAGGTGGCCAGAAGCCGGAGAAGGTAGCAGCGTCAATGCAGGCTGGAGGCAGCACCCCATGTGCAAGGGGTCGTTGCACACCCTGAAGACACAACCGAGGAGGAACCCAGAGAGGGACACCAGCAACAGCCCAAGGTGTACAGGTGTTATTGTTCTTTCAAGGAGATGAAGGACAGCATTCGCCACAGGAAATTCCGTCTCAACAAAAATACAGTGAGGCACCTTTGCCATGTACCCCATGGAGGGGAAGGAGGACACCTGCTCCCGGTGGCCGTGAAATTCACTGCAGCCCTGGAATTTTATGCAACCAATTCATTCCAGGGCTTAGCAGGGTCTTGCGCGGCATTTCCTAAGCTGCAGTCCACAAGTGCATCCGTGAGTTCACAGATACCCTGTGTGCCCTAGAAACAGACTATACTAAATATGAGCTGGACCAAGCCCATCAAGGTGCCTGGGCAGTAGGATTCTCTGCCATCGCCGGGATGCCCCCGCTCCGGGGGTAATTGATGGCAAGCATATCACCTTCCATGCACCGCGGCACCAGGGAATGCACTTCATTTACAGGAAAGAGTTCCACTGACTGAATGTTGAACTTGTGTGCGACCTCCACCTCTGGATCATACACATTTGTGCATACTTCCCAGGGAGCATACATGACAGCTACATCCTGGGACACTCGGAGGTCTCCGGCATCTTCGAGAACCAACCCAGGACCAGGGGTTGGCTCTTGGTTGAGGTGCTGGCTGATGACGCTAGTGCGGAGGCTGGATACCAAGGTGGAGACACAATATAATGAGGTCCATGTTGGCACGCATGCTGTCAGTAAGCAGATCATTGTGGTAGTAACCACTGCTGTATATATTAGGGTATGTATGGTAAGGCCCTGTACTACAGGTACGGGGGTGGTCCCTGCCTGTTGGCTCCGCCCAGTAGGCAGAGTATAAATATGTGTGCTCCCCGTACAGCAGCCATTTTGCCAGCTGCTGTAGGATGCCACACATCTTAGTGTAATAAAGCCTCAGTTGTATTCAACTCTTGTCTTTGTGCAATTGATCGTGCATCAATTTATTAAACTAAAGTTTTCAGAAGATGGACCTCAGCATCAAGCTGGAGCGGCTGCAGCTTGATCCGCAATCAAGGACTTTGAACACTGGCTAGCTTGTTTCGAAGCTCACATCAGGTCTGCATCAGATTCAATTCCGGAAGCTCAGAAGATCCCGATCCTCTACAGGCAGCTGAGCTCCAGCGTTTTTCCACTTATCCAGGATGCGCCGACCTGTGATGAAGCCATGGCGCTACTGAAAGAGAATTACGCTCAGCGGACTAACACGCTTTATGCCAGGCACGTCCTCTCAACTCATAGTCAACTCCCTGGTAAGTCAATAGAAGATTTCTGGCATGCCCTAATTCCCCTGGTCAGAGACTGTGACTGTCAGGCCGCCACAGCCACAGAACACTCGAATTTACTCATGCGGCACGCTTTCGTTACGGGGATTGCGTCAGATCACATCTGCCAGCGTTTTAGAGGGGGCCACGTTCGACCTCACGGCACCCAAAAAGCTGGCGCTATCGATGACGGTCGCCTCGCGCAATATCCAGGCCTACACCCCCAGCCGCGCAGCCCACCTCTCCTGTGCATCGTGGACCCCGCAGACGGCCGCCCCATCAGGGACCCCATTCAGCCAACCCTATGACTGTGCCACGCGCCAACCAGCCAACCCCAGGGGCCCCAGATGTTACTTCTGTGGGCAGCCAAAACACCCCAGCCAACGCTGCCCGGCCTGGAGCGCCCTTTGCAAGGCCTGCGGCAAAAAGGGGTACTTCGCTGTGGTGTGCCACGTACGCTCATGCGCTGCTATCGCTCCGACCCCCTCCCTGCATACGGACAATAGGCGCCGACATCTTTCCCCCCCGCGGACCATGCACGGCCAGTGGGCGCCGCCATCTTCCCCTCCCCAGGCCACTTGCGGCCCATGGGCGCCGCTATCTTGTCCTCCTCAGGATCGTCAGATGCCGCCAACTTGTCTCCCCCACAGCACGTGGGCGCCATCATCATTCCATTACCTGTGCCCCCCGGGCAACCCATTGTCTGACACCAGCAATGACCAGCCGTGGCTCGCTTCGGTCACGATCGACCAGTCTCGCCCGCACAATCTAGCAACTACCTCCACAAGCGTGAGGATCGATGGGCACGAGATCTCCTGTCTGTTGGACTCCGGGAGCACTGAGAGCTCCATACATCCCAATATGGTAAGGCGCTGCTCCCTCGCGGTACACCTCGCCAATCAGGGAATCTCCCTGGCCTCCGGGTCCCACTTCGTGGCGATCCGGGGATACTGCATAGCCATGCTCACTATCCAGGGCGTAGAATTCAGCTGCTTCCGCCTCTTTGTCCTCCCCAACCTCTGCGCTGCCCTGCTACTTGGCCTGGACTTCCAGTGTAACCTCCAGAGCCTAACATTGAAATTCGGCGGGCCCCTACCACCCCTTACTGTGTGCGGCCTCGCAACCCTAAAGGTCTACCCACCTTCCCTATTTGCAAACCTAACCCCAGATTGCAAACTCGTCGCCACCAGGAGCAGAGGGTACAGCACCCAGACAGGACCTCCATCAGGTCTGAGGTCCAGCGACTGCTTCGGGAAGGCATCATCGAGGCCAGCAACAGCCCCTGGAGAGCCCAAGTGGTAGTGGTGAAAACGGGGGAGAAACACCGAATGGTCGTGGACTACAGCCAGACCATCAATCGGTACACGCAGCTCGACGCGTACCCCCTCCCACACATATCTGATATGGTCAATCAGATTTCACAGTACCGGGTCTTCTCAACTGTAGACCCAAAATCCACCTCCTCCAGCTCCCCATCTGTAAGGCGGACCACCGCCCATACACTGCCTTCGAGGCAGATGGCTGCCTCTACCATTTTCTTCGGCGTCACCAATGGGGTCTCGGTCTTCCAAAGGGAGATGGACCGAATGGTTGACCGGTATGGGCTGTGGGCCACTTTCCCGTACCTAGATATTGTCACCATCTGCGGCCACGATCAGCAGGACCATGATGCCAACCTTGCCAAATTTCTCCACGCCGCCACTTTCCTAAACCTCGCTGATAACAATAAGTGCATATTCAGCACAAACCTCTTAGCCATCCTCAGCTGTGTGGTCCAGAACAGAGTTCTGGAGCCCGTCCCCGACCGCATGCGCCCCCTCATGGAACTCCCCCTTCCCCACTGCCCCAAGGCCCTCAAACGCTGCCTGGGGTTCTTTTCTTACTACGCCCCGTGGGTTCCAAATTATGCGGACAAGGCCCACCCACTCATCCAGTCCACTCTTTTCCCCCTGACGGCCGAGGCTCAACAGGCCTTCAACCGTATTAGGGCCAACATCGACAGGGCCGTGATGCACGCAGTCGACGAGGCGTTACATTTTCAAGTGGAGAGCGACACATCAGATGTCGCTCGAGCCGCAACCCTCAACCAGGCAGGCAGGCCCGTGGCATTCTTTTCACGAACCTTTCATGCCTCCAAAATTCGGCACTCCTCTGTGGAAAAGGAGGCCCAAGCCATCATTGAAGCTGTCCGGCACTGGAGGTATTACCTGGCCGGCAGGAGATTCATTCTCCTCACTGACCAACGGTCGGTTGCCTTCGTGTTTAATAACACACAGCGGGGCAAGATCAAAAACGATATAATCTTGAGGTGGAGGATTGAGCTCTCCACCTACAACTACGAGATTTTGTATCGCCCCGGTAAGCTCAATGAAGCCCCCCGATGCCCTATCCCGCGGTACGTGTGCCAGGGCACAGGTGGATCGACTCTGGACTTTGTACAACAACCTTTGTCACCCGGGAGTCACACAGTTGTACCACTTCATTAAGGCCCGCAATCTGCCCTACTCCGTCGAGGAAGTGAGGGCTGTCACCAGAGACTGCCAGGTCTGTGCGGAATGCAAACCGCACTTCTACCAGCCGGAACCGTGCGTGCCTGGTGAAGGCCTCCCACCCCTTTGAACGCCTCAGCGTGGACTTCAAAGGGCCCATCCCCTCCACCGACCGGAACACATATTTCCTCAGTGTGGTCGATGAGTACTCCAGATTCCCCTTCGTCATCCCATGCCCCGACATGACGTCTGCCACCGTCATCAAAGCCCTCAACACCATCTTCGCTCTGTTCGGCTTCCCCGCCTACATCCAGTGACAGGGGATCCTCATTCATGAGCGATGACCTGTGTCAGTTCCTGCTCCACAAGGGTATCACCTCGAGCAGGAGGACCACCTATAACCCCCGGCGAAACGGACAGGTGGAGAGGGAGGGCCGTCCAGCTAGCCCTACGGTCCAGAAATCTCCCAGCCTCCCGCTGGCAGGAGGTCCTCCCCGATGCACTGCACTCTATTTGGTCGCTCCTATGCACTGCGACTAATGACACACTCCATGAACGTCTCTTTGCCTTCCCCAGGAAGTCCATCTCCGGAGTGTCGCTCCCGACTTGGCTCGCAGCTCCAGGACCCGTACTCTTCCATAAGCACGTACGACTCCACAAGGCAGAACCATTGGTGGAAAGGGTGCAGTTACTCCGCGCCAACCCCCAGTATGCCTACGTAGTGTACCCCGACGGCCGCCAAGATACTGTCTCTCTCAGGGACCTGGCACCAGCAGGTTTCACGCACACACAACCCCCCATCCCTGCGCCACACTCCCCTCCCCTGGCACACCCAGAAGAAACCCCCCAGGACCATCCGTCCTCCCCCTGCCCACGCCCGAGGATGACGAGGATCTCGGCACACTCCCGGAGTCACCAAGGACCCGACCGATGCCAGAATCGCCGCCACCACTGCGTCTCTCCCAACATCAGATCAAGGCTCCTGACCGGCTAAACCTGTAATTGGTTCTGGACTCAAAATTGTTTTCTCTGTATATTAAACTTGTGGGGTATATAGTTCTCCACCACCCCCGCCGGACTCAATTTTAACAGGGGGTGATTGTGGTAGTAACCACTGCTGTATATATTAGGGTATGTATGGTAAGGCTCTGTACTACAGGTACAGGGGTAGTCCCTGCCTGCTGGCTCCGCCCATTAGTGGGAGTATAAATATGTGTGCTCCCCGTACAGCCGCCATTTTGCCAGCTGCTGTAGGAGGCCACACATCTTAGTGTAATAAAGCCTCTGTTGTATTCAACTTTCAACTTTGTGTTAATGATCATGTATCAAGCATGGGCTACTCAAAATGCAGTTCCAATGCCTATATCACTCTGGTGGTGCACTGCAGTGTACCCCCCAGAGGGTGGTCTGCTGTACCCTCCACTATCTGGCACAGCAGGGGGGTGATGTTCTGGAGGAGGAGGAAGAGGGACATGTGGCCTTGTCTAAGGAGGAGGATGAAGAGCCGGACCAGGAGGGGATGGTGTAGAGCCCGGGGAGGAGCTGCAAGAGGAACCAGAGGGGGTGGCAATGGTCCGACATGCGGAAGCACCAGGGAGACCCACATTAAAAGAACAAAGAATAAAGAAAAGTACAGCACAGGAACAGGCCCTTCGGCCCTCCAAGCCCGTGCCGACCATGCTGCCCGTCTGAACTAAAATCTTCTACACTGCCAGGGTCCGTATCCCTCTATTCCCATCCTATTTATGTATTTGTCCAGATGCCCCTAAAATGCCACTATCGTCCCTGCTTCCACCACTTCCTCTGGCAGCAAGTTCCAGGCACCCACTACCCTCTGTGTAAAAAACTTGCCTTGTACATCTCCTCTAAAACTTGTCCTTCGCACCTTAAACCTGTGCCCCGTAGTAATTGACCCGTCTACCCTGGGGAAAAGCCTCTGACTATCCACCCTGTCTATGCCCCTCATAATTCTGTCAACTTCTATCAGGTCGCCCCTCAACCTCCTTTGTTCCAGTGAGAACAAACCAAGTTTATTCAACCGCTCCTCATAGCTAATGCCCTCCATACCAGGCAACATCCTGGTAAATCTCTTCTGCACCCTCTCTAAAGCCTCCACATCTTTCTGGTAGTGTGGCAACCAGAATTGAACACTATACTCCAAATGTGGCCTAACTAAGGTTCTATACAGCTGCAACATGACTTACCAATTCTTATACTCAATGCCCCGGCCAATGAAGGCAAGCATGCCGTATGCCTTCTTGACTACCTTCCCCACCTGTGTTGCTCCTTTCAGTGACCTGTGGACCTGTACACCTAGATCTCTCTGACTTTCAATACTCTTGAAGGTTCTACCATTCACTGTATATTCCCTACCAGTATTAGACCTTCCAAAATGCATTACCTCACATTTGTCCGGATTAAACTCCATCTGCCATCTCTCCGCCCAAGTCTCCAAATGATCTAAATCCTGCTGTATCCTCTGACAGTCCTCATCGCTATCCGCAATTCCACCAACCTTTGTATCGTCTGCAAATTTACGAATCAGAAGTTACATTTTCCTCCAAATCATTTATATATACTATGAACTGCAAAGGTCCCAGCACTGATCCCTGCAGAAGACCACTATTTACAGCCATCCAATTAGAAAAGCACCCTTCCATTGCTACTCTCTGCCTTCGATGACCTAGCCAGTTCTGTATTCATCTTGCCAGCTCACCCCTGATCCCGTGTGACTTCACCTTTTGTACCAGTCTACCCTGAGGGACCTTGTCAAAGGCCTTACTGAAGTCCATATGGACAACATCCACTGCCCTACCTCATCAAACACCTTTGTGACCTCTTAGAAAAACTCTTATCAAGTTAGTGAGACACGACCTCCCCTTCACAAAACCATGCTGCCTCCCACTAATACATCCATTTGCTTCCAAATGGGAGTAGATCCTGTCTCGAAGGATTCTCTCCAGTAATTTTCCTACCACTGACGTAAGGCTCACCGGCCTGTAGTTCCCTCGCCCATGTCTTAAAGGAGGAGACTTTGTCCAATAGCTCACACCCTCCTTCCTCTCATTTCCTCCATCCATCCATGCCCCTCCTTCCCCCATTCCCCTCCTTTCCCCATTCACCTTCTTCCCCCATTCCCCTCTTTCCCTATCTCCTC
Source organism: Scyliorhinus canicula (assembly GCF_902713615.1). Classification (NCBI taxonomy): domain Eukaryota; kingdom Metazoa; phylum Chordata; class Chondrichthyes; order Carcharhiniformes; family Scyliorhinidae; genus Scyliorhinus; species Scyliorhinus canicula. The sequence continues at coordinate 89,304,021 of NC_052151.1, read as the reverse complement.
CTTCGCTTATTCTCCTTCCTCATCCCCCTCCTCCCCATTCCCCTCCTTCCCCCACACCCTTCCTTCACCATCATCCTCCTTCCCCTCTTTTCCCTCCTTCCTCCCCTCATTCTTCAACTCTGCCCCTCATCCTGACCCCCAACTACTCTGGTCGACCCTCTCAGGGTGCTGGATCTCCAACACTTCTTTCTTCCTGATGGCACCCACAGGGCCCTGGGGGTCTCCATGGAATGGAGGGGAAGCTGGAGTGAACACCAGAGAGCAGGAGAGAGGTGGTAACTTATCCTTGCAGCTCGGTCGAGGTCATTGATCTTCTTCCTACATTGGATGGTGGTCCTCCTGATCATGCTGCCCACTCTGGCAGCCGCTGCCACTGCCTTTCAGGTGATATTGGTGGCCCTGTTACTGGTCCTCACACCATCTCAGGGGAACACAATGTCCCGTCTCACATCCACAATATCGAGATGCCTGGCCAGGGCAGCATCCCCAAAGTGAGGAGCAGTTTTGCACACTGGCATGCCTGTGTGTTGACCAGAGTGGGTGGTGAGGGAGCGTTTAAAAGCAGCTCCTCCTTGTTAGCGACAAGACGCTGAGGAGCGAGTCTGGCCAATCAGACGGCAAGCGAAGCAGTAATGGGCAGAAACTCGCAGGGGCTCATTTCCGGCAGTAAGTGTCGTTAAACAGGCACGTGGAATCTCCCCCACGTGACCATCGCGAAACACACCACAATTGTGTCCAAAATGATATTTTGAAATGTTTCCATTAAATTGTGCCCTTAATTCTGATGCAGTGATTATGATGCACTTTATTTCAGATGAAGTATTAAACAAGAGTTTCTGTTCAGGTAGACATTATGAAACCCTAAAGCATAGTGAGAAGAATAGCAGTGAGGTGACCTGGTCAGAATTTTTGCCTCAACAAACATCACTGAAAAACCATTTTACTGCTTGTTTGTCTTACTGCATATTGTGGGAAAGATTGGCTGTTGCCTGCATCAAATATTCGCTGCAGTCCTAAATTTAACGCATTTTATGAGGGACTTTGATAAATTTGGACAAAATGATACGGTTTTGCATATTTATTGTCTACTTCTTTCCATTAGTTACCGAGTCAGACGCTTATAGCAGGAGATGACACCAGATCCCCAACCCAGTATTTAAAGAACTGTAGAATTTTTAATACCACTCTATAAACATAATCATTAGAATTCCCAATTAAAACAATTATGTGAGAGAGAAAAACATTGATGTATTTAACAGCAGAAGCTGTTTAAACCATAATAATAAAGTAATTATTTGGACAACAAAGAGATTTTTTCAAAAATTGAAACAAATATCAGTTGTTGAGAGGAAGTTGATCTGTGATAATGGAAGAAAACCCTCATTCTCAGCCTGAAACTGTTGTTACTGCCAGCAAAACAGTCATCATTCTCACCAGGAAATGACTTTGCATTCAACAAAAACAATCATTCTTGCTGTGAAACAGTTGCACTTCACTGTAAAGTAGTCCAATTCAATGAATAAAAGACACACAGCAGCAGCCAATAAACACACCCCAAATTCATGTCTGGTTAATTGGCAGATGGCGTGATCATGCATGATTAACTAACTGAAAAAATGCATTGTTGGCCACCTCAAACAAACCATGGCAGTCATAGGTCATGACTGTTTCTATAGGGGCAGCACGGTGGCCTAGTGGTTAGCACAACCGCCTCACGGCGCTGAGGTCCCAGGTTCGATCCCGGTTCTGGGTCACTGTCCGTGTGGAGTTTGCACGTTCTCCCCGTGTCTGCGTGGGTTTCGCCCCCACAACCCAAAAATGTGCAGAGTAGGTGGATTGGCCATGCTAAATTGCCCCTTAATTGGAAAAAATAATTGGCTAATCTAAAATTAAAAAAAAAAAAAAAAAAAATGACTGTTTCTATATGGTTTGAAGATAAAATAACACCCCTTTTGTCACATTAATACAGTCCGTATGAAGCATTTGCTTTTGAATATGAATTGGCCACTCTGCAATAGCATACCTTTTATATTTCGAGCCTGAAGATAACTAAAAGACAATCAAAATCCTAAATATTAATCCATGTCAAATCTGTTACTGCTCTTCCATTCCATAAACATACGATTTGGAATCAAAAATTAGGTGAACTATTCATTTCAGTGAAGTGAACTACTAATTTTGTTGTTGGTAATTCAACGTCAGGGTGGACATTACCAGCAACATGTTAAATATATGCTTCCACTGCCTGGACTGAATAGGAGGAGCCCCATGGTTCTAGATGTTTCTAGATTTGAGGTTGAGCATAAGTCAATTATTGAAACACCAGCCCTTACCACCACTGGGCAGCAAGAGGTGGAGGAGTAGGAGGAACAGATGGAAGAGCATTGAAAGATGAGGAAAATCAGGAGTGACGGCTGCCAAAGGTCTCAGTGAACAACTGACTCAAGATTGCTTCACCTGAACAATCATGCCCTCCCCCAGCCCACTGACCTAATATGTCAACTGCCTGCAATCCTTAGCACTACTATACTTGCTGTCACCAATAATTTTTTGAAAATTCATTAATGGGATTGGGCTTCGCTGCCTAGGTCATCATATATTGCCCATCCTAATTGCCCTGAAGCAGGTGGTGTTGGGCTACCTGCTTGAACTGCTGCAGTCCATGTGTGTAATTATACTACATGTGTTCCTCCCTAACAGTGCTGTTAGGAAGGGTGTTCCAGGATTTTGAACCAGTGAAAGTGAAGGAACGGGAATATATTTCTAAGTCAGGATGCTGAGTGACTTGGAGGGGAGCATCCAGGTGGTGTCCCCATGTATTGCTGCCCTTGTCCTTCTAGATGTTAATGGTCATGGGTTTGAAAGGTGCTGTCTAAGGAGCCTTGGTGAGTTCCAGCAGTGAATTTTGTAGACTGTCCACACTGTTTCCACTGTGAATTAATGGTGGAGGGATTGGGTGTATCTGGATGGGGTGCTAATTACATGGCTGCTTTGTCCTGGGTAGTGTCAAGAATTGTTTGTACTGCACTCATCCAGGTAAGTGGGGCTTATTCCATCACACTTCCGACTTGTGCCCTGCAAATGGTGGGCATGGTTTAGAGGGTCAGGAGGTGAGTTACTTGCTCCAAAATTCCACACCTCTGACCCGCTCTTGTAACCACAGTATTTATATGGCTAGTTCAGTTTAGGTTTTGGTCAATGGTAACCTCCAAGATGTTGAAAGTGGGGGATTCAGTGATGGTAAAGTCATTGAATGTCAAGGGGTGATGATAAGATTCCCTCTTGTTGAAGATGGTCATTTCCTGGCACTTTTATGGCATGAATGTTACTTGCCACTTGTCAGCCCATGCCTGGATATTTTAAGGTCTTGCTGCATTTGGGCATGGACTGCCTCAGTATGCTTTTTCTTTAAATTTCATACCATCTTTAAATTTTAGTTAATCACAGATCCTCTCGGGATTTGTCATTCTTTTTATTCTCAAATATCCCCTTAAATGCCCACCACTGCATCTATTGACCTATTCTTTAACCTAATTTGCCAGTTTATTTAAGCGAGCTCTGCTTTTATGGCCTCACAATAGCCCTTATTTAAGTTGGAAATACTAGTCTTGGACCCACTCTTCTCTCTGTCAAACTGAATGTAAAACTCAATCAAATTAGGACCTAGGCCTTCACTATGAGGTTATTAATTAATCATAGAACCATAGAATGTTTGGAGCACAGAAAGAGGCCATTTCTATGCTGGTCCAAATCAAGCCACTCAGCCCAATCCCACTTTCCAGCATTTGGTCCATAGCCCCGCATGTGTTGGCACTTCAGATGCATATCCACACATCTTTTAAATGAGTTGAGGTTTTCTGCCCCAGCTACCCTTTCAGGCAGTGAGTTCCATATCACCACAAGCTTCCCTTCTCATTCCACACTATCAGCTTTAGAATAGCTTGCTTTCTGTTTGGTGCCAGAATGTGCTGTTCTATGAACATATCAGAAAGCATTCTTTGAATTTCTCATCTGGGTATCTTTGCCCATCTGATTTTTCCAGTCTGTATGCAGATGAAAATCCCTCATGAGTATCGCTGTAGCTTTCTGACAATCTTTCCATCCTAATATACAGTTACTATTTGGGGCCTCCCACAAGAGACTTCTTGCCTTTATCGTTTTTCATCTCTAATTTCTAGATGCTGAGTAACAGTCACTGCTCCTCCTTTTCCTAACTTCCTGTCCTTCCTAAATGTTACATACCCTTCCCAGCCTATTTAATCCTGCAGCCATTTCTCTGTAATGGCTACCAGATCATACTTATTTATTTCTATTTATGACTATTTTCTATCTGCGAGCTGTTAACCTGAGATGTGACAGCAGGTGCCTCTCAATATTTCACCTGGACATTGGATAATCAGTGTGTCCCTCCTCTAAGGAAGAAGATGTTACATTCCAGAAACCCCAAAAGCTGCTGGACCACAGACACAAGACTGAAGTAGCCTGAGTTTCCATGGTAGTGGTCAGACCTGTAACTGAATGGGGGTGGGGGTGGGGGGGGGGAGTGGCAGGGAAATCTTTCCCTTCTCTGCAAGTTGCTTTGCAGTTACATTTTCAATTAAGTTCCATTATTTCTTTATATTCTTGCATCAACAGTTATTTATGAAAATTCTTCTATTTGTACAAGTCTTGAGCGTTTTATTTATGCAGTGCTGTTCTTGTACATTCCCTTCTTTGCTTGGTGACATGTTCAAGATGAAAGTAGTTTCCTTACCTGTTGTATTCATATGCACTTGCACTATGTTTTATTAGCTTTCAACTCACAATGAATTTCAATGCATCTGGTAAACATGCAAGCAAAGAGAATTAGAGTTTAAGCAGGGATCAACGGTTTTAGGATGAATTTTCAGGATGAAATGGGTCTGTTTTGCTATGCAAAAATGATGCACACTTATTTATTATTTATGTAATGATCTCATGAAATCATCAACAACTCTGGAAAATATATTGGCTTGAAAATATATTTGCTCTAACTTCCCATTTCTTGGAGTAATATATGTCTCCACTCATATATTCTTCTACATATAATATCCCATGCTGCACTTTATTAATAACGAGAATGAATGGTTTGGCTGCCCTGGGTCCTGCCATTGACACTCCAAATATGGTGGCTCAGTGTAACAATTTTTCCTTCTCTCTTTTAGGACATTTCTCAGATATTCTGGGATTAGGAATTTGCGCCATGGGCGATCACAGATGTAAATCTACATTTTTAAAATTTTTGAGATAGATTGCATTGGAATGGAAGATTGGATGAACACAGTAACACAAGTGTGACACATGCCTTAAACCAGGTAACAATGCTAGGGTACCTTTGAACAGGGCTGATAACAATAGATTCAATTGGAATATGTTGCAGCCAAGTTCAATTGAAAACTAAAGAATGTATAAAATTAGATAATGCCCTTCCATTCTTTTATGTCTGTTCTTTCTTGAGGTCACATGGGAGGGGTGAAATTCAGATTTGGGAGGAGGCAAAAACTAGCAACAGCAAAATGATACACCCTGCTCAATTTTCCTTCACATTGAAGCACATTACTGTTCACTCTATGATTTGGTTAAATTGAATCTCACCCCTCATATATCTTATATCAAAATTTAGGATAATTGTTCTCTACTTCCCAAATTTAAATCATGCAAAACTCTAAATTCCTTGGGCTGGATTCTCCGCAGCCCTGCGCTGAAATCCCGTTTGGCGTGGGGGCGGAGAATCCATTTTTACGCGTGGCGCAGCTTGCAGGCCATTGACAGATGCCCCCCAGCGATTCTCCAGGCAAGACTGTCTGAGTTCCCAACTGTGTGGTTCTAACCACGTATTGCCTATGCGGAGCATCGGGTGGCGGCTGCGGACTCAGTCCATGGTCACCCTGGTGAGGGGCGGGGGGATCAAACAGCGGGGGGGCCTCATGGGCAGCCGAGGCGGCGATCGGGCGGCTCACATCTATGGGCGTGCGCCATCGCGGGGTAGGGGCCTACAGTTTGGGTTTCAGTCTGCCGTCTGAGTCCGCCATGTCGCACGGGGCAACCGCTGCAGGCCGCCGACGTGCGCATGTGCGGACTCCCGACCGGAAGTGGGGGTGCCCGTATCTGCAGCCAGAGTTGTGGGAAACATCGGGACCCTGCCAGCCCCCTGCAGATAGGAGAATCGCTCTTGAATTTTTGAAAGAAAGTCAAGAGTGAAACGCCAGCGTTTTTACACTGGCGTGGGGGCAGAGCCTCATTTTTGGAGAATCTAGCCTATAATTTGTGCATGGAAAATTGCCTTCTTTGGAATAGTCAAGTGATTCAATGCTCACAAAGCACCTGATCATCTCAATCTACACAAGTGCCATCTCAAATGGAGAATCCGCAAGAGGTTCACGCCATTTTTATTCATAATTTTGTGCAAGTCTCCCATTCTGGAGTGGGGCTGGTTTAGCTCACTCGGCTAAATCGCTGGCTTTTAAAGCAGACCAAGCAGGCCAGCAGCACGGTTCGATTCCCGTACCAGCCTCCCCGGACAGGCGCCGGAATGTGGCGACTAGGGGCTTTTCATAGTAACTTCATTGAAGCCTACTCGTGACAATAAGCGATTTTCATTTCATTTCATTTTCATTCTGTCTCCACAGCCTAACCAACCACGATCATTCTAATTTAAATGGTAATGTGTCTTAATCTAAGAGTAGCGCCCAGAGGAAAATCACAAAAATAATCACTGGCTATATGAAGAATGTATGAAAGGAGTCTGGACCATAGCACACATCTGGGTTACATCCTTGTGTTGACCTGACTTATTAACATGAAACCATGAATGAGTTATGGTTGGTAACACAAGTTAGATTATCAATGATACTCGACAATATTTAGCCTGTTTCAATCATATATTTATTTTGTAATTATGAAAAATGGAAGCGATGTGCAAACTATATTCATAGATTTCATAGAATTTCATAGACTTTACAGTGCAGAAGGAGGCCATTCGGCCCATCGAGACTGCACTGGCTCTTGGAAAGAGCACACTACCCAAGCCCACACCTCCACCCTATCTCCATAACCCAGTAACCCCACCTGACACTAAGAGCAATTTTAGATACTAAAGGCAATTTAGCATAACCAATCCACCTAACCTGCACATCTTTGGACTGTGGGAGGAAACCGGAGCACCCGGAGGAAACCTACGCACACACGGGGAAAACGTGCAGACTCTGCACAGACAGTGACCCAAGCCGGGAATCGAACCTGGGATCCTGGAGCTGTGAAGCAATTGTGCTAAGCATTATGCTACCGTGCTGCGGCAATCATGGATGATTACAGAATAGTTCCATTATGCTTCTATGATGCTATCTATTCTCAACAGCCATGTCCATCAAACATGAGGAACATCTCAGGTATAAGCATGCCTGTTCTGATGAAGAGCAACAACCAAAATTTCAATGCCCCCTTGCCATTTAGATGCAGGCAAATGTAATGCATTTAAGCTTTTAAAAAATATTTCCTGTGGACATCGCTGACTAGACTGGCATTTGTTGCCCTTTCCTAAGAGCTCTTGAACAAACTAAGGCACTACAGAGGGAAGTTAATAGTCAATCACATTGGTGGATCATGAGTCACATGTTGACCAGACCAAGTAAGGTTGGCAACTTTCCTTCCCTATTGGGAATCGGTGAAGCAGATGATAATTGATGCTGGTTTCTTTGTCACTGTTACTGAGACTAGCTTTACATTCTAGATTTTATTAACTGAATTTAAGTTCTATTGGCTGTCATGATGGGATTTTAATCCATGTTCCCAGAGTATTATTTTGGGCTTCTGGATTGATAGTTGGGTGATATTGGGCTGTATTCTCCATCCCACGATGCCCAGATCAGCCTCCCTGATGGGACGGAGAATTGGGCATCGGAGTAAATTGTAATTGGCACAGATCTGATTGCGATGCTCCGAATCCCCATTGGCTCGCCAGCGGGGGGTTGTAAATGAATGCAAATATGTTTTAATGACCCTTTGCATCCATTTAGCAGGCCAGACGCCATATGCTCCAACCCTCCATGATTCTGCAGTCCCAAAGGCCGAGAATTACGTGGCACAGATCACTTGTGGTATCTACCCAACCTGGCATTGGTGTGGTAGACCTTGTGGTGGGCCAAGGGGCTAACCCCTTAGGGGAGTTGCCCCCAGAGTCCATAGGAGGGCCACCCTACAATGCACTGCCTACCCCTCTTCTAGCAGACACTCCCGAGACCCCATGAAAAGGGAGATGCCCCGGGACCTCCTAACTAAAGGGCCCTCCACAGAGACCCCTGCATAGAGGAACCCTCCTCAACACCCTTCCCACAGACCTTCCCCCCCTCTCTCCGTATCTCTCTCCATGAGAAAAGAGATCTGTCTGGAAGCTAGAGAGCAATCCAGAGAGAAAATGAAAATAAATTACTATAAGACTTACCCGGAGGCTCCATGTCTCCATTCCTCAGAGGACAACAGCTGTGACCTGTGTGAACCCCACAGTTCCATTAGCTGCAAGCCATTCATTACTTTCTAGCAGTAGGCTGTGATTGACAGTTTCCACAAACTAGCTGCATACTTGATTCATTCATCTACCTTCATGGATCAATGATTCTATGTGGTGAAACCACAATGTTTACAAACATTGACCTCATCAAAGGAAGGTAAGTGCATTGCAATCACATTCTTGAAACTCTTGTATTCCTTGCCATGCATAAATTTGCATGTTAAGCGATATGGAATTGCATCCCGATTTGCAGTCCCAAGGGGATCATAAAAGGGGTACAATTCTTTTCCGACGGGTGAACATTGGCCCGTAACCTCCGGCTAGTGACCCCACGCCTTATGATGCGGACAGCTTGGGAATGCCCATTGAGGGCAGGCTTTTATACCAATAGAAAACAACAAGGGTTTGATTGCCTTGGCAAACAGGAGCGGGGACAGTGGGCATCCTTGCCTTGTGCCTCTGTATTCAGAATTGGTGGTGTTGGTTCAAACGCTCGCCTTGGGAGCGCTGTACAGGAGTTTCACCCAGGAGGTGAACCTACTCCTAGCCCAAATCAGTGCCTCGAGGAGGTATTTCCATTCGACTCTGTTGAAGACCTTTTCTGCGTTCAGGTAGACAATCGCCTCAGGTGTTCTCTCCCCTGGGGTGTCATTATTACATTCATCAGCTGCGATGTGTTCACAGTGAGTTGCCTACCCTTGATAAAGCCCGTCTGGTCTTCTGTGACATCCTCTGGGATGCAGTTCTCCAGTCTCTTGGCCAAGACCTTCGCGAGTATCTTTGCATCTACATTCAGTAGTGAAATGGGGCTGTATGAGCAGCATTCTGTCAGGGTCTTTGTCTTTTTTGGGTATCAACAATATTGTGCCAGCACAGTAGCACATGTGTCTAGCACTGTGGCTTCACAGTGGCTTCGCAGTGCTAGGGTCCCAGGTTCGATTCCCTGCTGGGTCACTGTCTGTGCGGAGTCTGCATGTTCTCCCCATGTTTGTGTGGGTTTCCTCCAGGTGTTCCGGTTTCCTCCCACAGTCCAAAGATGTGCAGGTTAGGTGGATTGGCCATGATAAATTGCCCTTAGTGTCCAAAAATGTGAGGAGGGGTTATTGGGTTATGGGGATAGGGTGGAAGTGAGGGCTTAAGTGGGTCGGTCCTGAATCGATGGGCCGAATGGCCTCCTTCTGCTCTGTATGTTCTATGTATGTGGTCTGTGCTGTTGTTTTTTTGTTTTTTGTGCGTGTTCCCTTCTCTTCTATGTATATATATATATGTGTGTATTCTATTTTGTGTACACAACGGTAAATATACTTTATTCAAAAACCCAATAAAAATCATTTATAAAAAAATGTATGTGGCCTGTGCTAGTGTAGGAGGCTGAGTGCCCCTTGTTAGCGAGTCTGTTAACAGGCAACAATTTTAACAAGTGTTTTAAAGGTACGGAGACTGTTTATTAACAGTTTTTTTTCTCTTTTTTTAAACAGGCATTACTATTTCCGTTGATTCTTTTAAAATAATTTTTTTTTGATTTAAGATAGTTTATTATAAGTGAACAGAGGTTTGGTTATTCGCTTTAAATCAGTTCTACTATTTAAGTCTGCACTACATTATTATATAACTTAAAAATGTTCATACGTTTTAATTTATTAAGATTATGGTCATAAAATATGTACCTAATCTGCACGTCTTTGGATTGTGGGAAGGAATCAAAGCAACTGGAGGAAACGACAGTGACACAGTGGCACGGTGGTTAGCACTACTGCCTCACATCGCCAGGGACCCAGGTTCAATTCAGGCCTTGGGTGACTGCCAATGTGGACTTGATACGTTCTCCCCATGTCTGCGTGGGTTTCCTCCGGGTGCTCCGGTTTCCTCCCACAGTCCAAAGATGTGCAGGTTAGGTGGAAACTGGAGCCCCCAGAGGAAACCCACAGAGACACAGGAAGAATGTGCAGACTCCACACAGACAGTGACCCAGCGGGGAATCAAACCTGGAACCATGGCACTGTGAAGCCACAGTGCTATCCACTTGCGCTACCGTGCTGCCATGCAAATCTTTAAATGCTCAACAGCCCATTAAAATAGCAGGCAGGGAACATCATGTGAATGCATTCACCTTTGAATGCTGTCCACAGCAACCAATTTCTATGCTTAGAAAGCGAGAGAAAGCTTATAAAGCAAGATTTAAAGAACAGAAGAATGGCAAATGAGATATTTGCAGACCTGTCTGGCATTATTCGAATATACCAAATTCAATTCAGTGCTTCGCAGCTGATGTAATACTACTAAAGTTTAGTCATAGTTGTTATGTTCACCCAAGTTGATAGATAGGGCCTTGTTTTATTGTGGGATTGGAGGAAGCAGCTCATAAATTAAGGTGAATAAGACAAAACTTATATATGAGCAAATCAATGATGGATGAAATTGACTGCCGACAAGTGTAAACTCTTTGGGTAGAAAAATAAACAACACACATACTCCATGAATACCGAAATAGCTGAAGATGACTTGGGAGAAATATTGGAACATGAGTCAATGTTCAAAATCTCCTGCCAATATAGTGCCACAATTTTAAAAAGACAAGAGCCCAAACTGCACAATGCTTTTGTGAGCTATGTCCCCACAGCAGCGTGAAAAGTGGCGCCAACCACTCCGGTGTCAACGGTCCCCGATAATGGGGAATGCTCCCGTTCCTAGGGGGCTTTCACATTCTCCGGCGCCGATTCTCGGGCACCCGCGGGATTCCCGCCGTGCCGGTCGGGGGTCATTGACAGTGGCACCCCCTGCGATTCTCCAGGCCCCAATGGGCCAAGTGACCGACAAGTTTGGGTGAGTCCCACCGACATGGGTTACTCAGGTCCCAAACGGAGGGACCTGGAAGGTGGTTCTGCAGGGGCCGTCCTGGAGGAGGCGCAGGTGAGTCCCCCACGGTGGCCTGGCCCGCGATTGGGGCCTATGGATAGAGGGGGGGTGCTTATGGGGGTGTGGGGTGGGGTGGTGGGGGGATGGGGTGTGGGGGGTGTGGGAGGTGGGGTGGTAGGGTGTGGGGAGGTGTGGGGGTGGGGGGGGATGTGGGGTGGGTACCCCTCGAACATTTCAGGGACCACCGAGTGTGCCAGGATGAAGGAATTGTGCACACTGCCCGGGTATCGGGGGTAGATGAGCACGATGCACAGCTGATGGTCACAGACACTTGGACATTCATTGAGTGGTACCCTTTTTGATTTGTGTACAGTGGCATGTCGCAATTTCTCTCTGCTCATCCGGAGTCTCTGACGGCATTCCCGGTCCTGCAGGTCCTCAAATGCCAGGTGGTGCCGGAACACACGAGGTCTCATCAGGCTCCTCCTTTGCATCTCTTTCCCCTCGCTCTGTTGGGCGGCCGGCCCACCAACCTGTGTGGCTGCCCCTCTGCAGCCCGGTCCCCTGCAGCCCGGTCCCCTGCAGCCCGGTCCTCTGCAGCGGGATCCTCTGCAGCCCGGTCCCCTGCAGCCCGGTCCCCTGCAGCCCGTTCCTCTGCAGCCCATTCCTCTGCAGCCTGGTCCCCTGCAGCCCGGTCCCCTGCAGCCCGGTCCTCTGCAGCGGGATCCTCTGCAGCCCGGTCCCCTGCAGCCCGGTCCCCTGCAGCCCGTTCCTCTGCAGCCCATTCCTCTGCAGCCCGGTCCCCTGCAGCCCGTTCCTCTGCAGCCCGTTCCCCTGCAGCCCGGTCCTCTGCAGCCCGGTCCTCTGCAGCCCAGTCCTCTGCAGCCCTGTCCTCTGCAGCCCGGTCCTCTGCAGCCCGGTCCCCTGCAGCCCGTTCCTCTGCAGCCCGGTCCCCTGCAGCCCGGTCCCCTGCAGCCCGGTCCTCTGCAGCCCGGTCCTCTGCAGCCCAGTCCTCTGCAGCCCTGTCCTCTGCAGCCCGGTCCTCTGCAGCCCGGTCCCCTGCAGCCCGTTCCTCTGCAGCCCGGTCCCCTGCAGCCCGTTCCTCTGCAGCCCGGTCCTCTGCAGCCCGGTCCCCTGCAGCCCGTTCCTCTGCAGCCCGGTCCCCTGCAGCCCGGTCCTCTGCAGCCCGTTACTCTGCAGCTGGTCCTCTGCAGCCCATTCCTCTGCAGCCCGGTCCCCTGCAGCCCGGTCCCCTGCAGCCCGGTCCCCTGCAGCCCGGTCCTCTGCAGCCCGTTCCTCTGCAGCCCGGTCCCCTGCAGCCCGGTCCTCTGCAGCCCGTTCCTCTGCAGCCCGGTCCCCTGCAGCTGGTCCCCTGCAGCCCGGTCCCCTGCAGCCCGTTCCTCTGCAGCCCGGTCCCCTGCAGCCCGGTCCTCTGCAGCCCGGTCCCCTGCAGCCCGGTCCCCTGCAGCCCGTTCCTCTGCAGCCCGGTCCTCTGCAGCCCGGTCCTCTGCAGCCCGGTCCCCTGCAGCCCGTTCCTCTGCAGCCCGGTCCCCTGCAGCCCGGTCCCCTGCAGCCCGTTCTTCTGCAGCCCGGTCCTCTGCAGCTCGGTCCTCTGCAACTGGTCCTCTGCAGCCCAGTCCTCTGCAGCCCGGTCCTCTGCAGCCCGTTCCTCGGCAGCCCGGTCCTCTGCAACCCGGCCCTCTGCAGCCCGGCCCTCTGCAGCCCGTTCCTCTGCAGCCCGGTCCCCTGCAGCCCGGTCCCCTGCAGCCCAGTCCTCTGCAGCCCTGTCCTCTGCAGCCCGGTCCTCTGCAGCCCGGTCTTCGGCAGCACAGTCCTCTGCAGCCCGGTCCTCTGCAGCCCGGCCCTCTGTATGCCACTGTACACAAATCAAAAAGGGTACCACTCAATGAATGTCCAAGTGTCTGTGACCATCAGCTGTGCATCGTGCTCATCTACCCCCGATACCCGGGCAGTGTGCACAATTCCTTCATCCTGGCACACTCGGTGGTCCCTGAAATGTTCGAGGGGTACCCACCCCACATCCCCCCCCCACCCCCACACCTCCCCACACCCTACCACCCCACCTCCCACACCCCCCACACCCCATCCCCCCACCACCCACCCCACACCCCCGTAAGCCCCCCCCCCCCCCCCCCCCCACACCCCGTATCACAACGCCACATCACAAACCAATACCCCCTCGCTTCTCACACTGCCAAATCACCTGCTGGTACAACCCCCACCCCCTCGTTATACATACCGGCGGCGCTACGAGGTCGGGGCCCTGGGTTGGCAGTAACAGCGGGTCTGGCCCATGGGATGGATGATGATGACAATCCAGTCTGAAAGGAGCTCTGATGCTCCGCATCGTATGACAACGTCTTAGCCATGCCCACGGTGGCACCTTCCACCCTGCATGCGGGCTGGCCAGTCCATCACACGGTCCCATCTAAACCCTGGAGTGGGGTGCTGGGGACGGTCTGGCCATGGGGGTTGGGGGGGGGGGGGGGGGGTGGCACGGTCCTTCCACAGGGATTGCACTAGTCCCCCCCCCATCCTGGCCAGCTCTGATCAGCCCACACCCACCAAACAGAGCACCGAGGCAGATTGTAACAGTGATAACAGGTGGTTACTGTGAACAAATACATAATGTCCGTGCCCTAGCCCCTATCACTACACTGTACCCTGCACCTGTGCCACCCTAACTGGTGTCTAATTATCTTGCTTTACCTGCCCTAATGCTATGCCTAGGTGGTTGCCCAGGCGGCATAGCAGGAGTGGAGGTAGCCTGCTGTGACTCCTGCCCTGCGACAAGGGTTCCCCTGGGGCGACCCGGCCTGGATGGGCCCGTCCACTGCTCGGGGGTCCCAAGTGGCATGGTGCCGCCCTGTTCGGTACGCTGCCCACCAGATGCACCAAGGACAAGAGGGGAGGAGTCAGAGGTGCTGGGGTGCTCCAGCACTTCCCCGGCAGGAGTTACCGGCACGGCCCCCATCACCTCCTCCTCCCTTGTGGTGCCTGATGGCCCCGGGGCTACTCCATGGGACGGGGGTCCGAGCGGAGCCATCCCCTGAGGCCCCTCCACCCCCGTCACCTGGTGGCACTGCCAGTCCTGGAGGCCCGCTCTGGTCTTGACCGAGTCTGCATGCTCGCGGTGATGGAGCACAGGGAGTGGACCATGTCCATCTGGGATTGCACCACATCATGCTGCAAATATGCCACCACCCTGTGAGTCTGTTCCACATCAGCCAGTGATTGGGCCACCTTTCTCTCGGACAGGGCCACCTCCCTCTGGGACGGTGCCAGCCTGCCCAGTGTCTGTGCAACGCTGGCCAGCGCCTGGGCAATGCCGGCGATGTTCCCAGTCAAGGCCTGCTATGACTGGGCCATGCTGAGGAGCGCTGCAGCAATGTCCAGATGGCTCTGGCACATTGCTGCCTGTGAGAGGTCAGCCATCTCCTGGGCCTTGGCCATTGCCTGCACCGAATGCCCCAGGCCTCGGACACGCTGATCCATAGCCAAAACCGTCACCCCCAATGCCTCCACCTCGGATGCCATGGTGTCGGCCTGGTTGGCACACATGGTCGGCACCACCCCGTGCTCCTGCATGCAATGGACTCCTCCATCTGGACCTGCAGATGCTAGATACTCGCCGACATTCCCTCTTGTAGTTCCTGGCTGTCTGACTGCATCTACACGGTGGCTGGGACTGGATGTTCCAGGAGCCCGGGACCCATCTGGACGGCAGCTGGTTCCTGGGGCCAGCCTGCCCTCCGACCGTCCGGCACCTCGTCTGCTCCTACCTCCACCTGCTGTACTGGATGTGATGTGTGGTGCGCACCAGATAGTGTCCCAGGAACCTTTTCACTAATGTGCCCAACTGAGGTGATAGTCTCTGGGATGGTGGAGGGTGTAGTCGAAAGCCGTGACGGAAAGTCAGTGTCATCTTCCAACCCAAACTCTGGGGCCCGGGGGAAGCATGGGGGAGGTGGTGAGCGGGTGGAGGGGGGGGGGGGGGGGGGGGTGTTGAGTGGGTGTGGGGCGAGGGAGGTGCGGAGGGGGGTGAGGGAGGTGAGGGGGTGAGGGGGGTGGGGTTGAGGGGGCGAGGGGAGTGAGGACGGTGAGAGGGATAAGGGGGATGATGGGGTGATGGGGGTGTGGGGGTTGAGGGGGGATGGGGTGAGGGGAGTTGTAGGGGTGTGGGGTGAAGGGGGTGTTTGGGGGTGGGGTCCACACACGTGTCATGGACAACCGCTAATCAGCGGGATCTCGCTTGCTAGCCCGTGACCGCACTCCACCCCGGCGACATCCCTTTCCTCTGGGCCACGTTCAGGACCCTGTGCTCGGGCATTGTGAAGGGCCGCAGTTTTGCTGGTCCCCCTGCTCTCCGGTCTTCTCCCGCTCCCGGTGGTGGTGCGTGGACTTCTCGTGAGGGGCGGGGGGAAACGCATACAACCATACTATTAGACAGTCTGACACATGCAGCTCAGGGGTTGGGTGAATGTGGCCGCAGCGGATAGGGCTCCAAACCATGGTGGCTGGCATGGGTGCTGGCAGGTGGGGCAGGGTGAAGGTTTGGTCATCCCATGGGGGAGATGAATCGGGTTAGCGGTGTGTGGGGTTAGTGCCAGCATCACGGAGCAGCCAACTGAGAAGGTCAGTGCTTTCTTGCAGCATTGGATGTCAGTCAAGATGACTTTGCCCATGTCGCGGATCGCCTCTGCCAGCTGCGGCCAGGCACAGCAAACGGCGGCCTTCCTCCCGGCCCGGGGTATAGGGTCATCCTTCTCCACGGTGATCAGGAGGGCCTCCAGCTCAACATCCATGAACCGTGGGTCTGCGCTCCTTCCAGCCACCTTGTTGGCTGGGATGGTGTGTGTGGGGGAATGGATTGTTTAAGTGCAGCTGCGGCCTGTGAGCCTCATGGATGCCAATCAAGGACCCGACGAATCCGGCACCGTTTTCCATGGAATTAATTGAGTTCCACGTGGCAACGGTCCTAGCCCATTTAAAGTAGCTGAATCGGTGCAGGTGTTGCGCCGATTTTTCTGTCGTAAATCGCCACACTTTCTCAGCTGGCGTCAACACTTGGCCTCAGAAACGGAGAATCCAGCACAGTATCTCCCAGTCCGAAAGATTTGTTGCGTCGTCGTGTGATATAATATTTTTTTCCTGAGCCTCCCGTTTTGACTCCACTTTCCTATCTAGGTTGGGAGCAATAGACTGAGTCTGGAGGCGTCGGACTATAATGGAATTCCGCTGGTGTAATTCCTGTTGTTGCATGTGGCGTGGTCCTGTAATTGAAGAGGGTCCAATGTGTTTTCGAGCAAGCTGGTCGGTATGTTAGCACCAGTGGTCTTGTGGGAGAAGAGTGCAGCAAAGTATTGGACATTAGCAGCTGTTGCTTCACTTTTGTGAACGCTTCATCCAGTGACACTTGCCATGACCACTTCTGGGTTTTCCTTTAGCAATGCGAGTAGGGGTACCAGTAAGAGCGCCAGATTGGGGATAAATTTCCCATAATAACTTCAATTCCATTGTGTTTCACGGGGTCAGTGCCCCTTTTATGGTCTTTACTTTATAATCGACAGGGTGCAGGTCATCTTTGGCGATGTAGTAGGCGAGCTATGGTACCTCACCCACCTGAAACATGCACTTTTCATGCTGGAGGCGAACGCCTGCAACTGAGAATCATCATAGAACGTCCTCCAAATTTGTCAGGTTCCTTTCTCGGTGGCTCCTGTGATTAACACATCATCTAGGTGCATTGCCACCCTAAGCAGTCCTTGAAGTATATTTTCTATTAAGTGCTGGAAAATGGAGCATGCTGATGAGACTCCAAAAGGCAGGCCAGTGTATTCATGCAACCCCTTATGGCTGTTGATGATGACAAATATCCTGGATGCCAGGTTTGCATCGAGATCTTGGCATGGGGTACCGGTCAAGGCGGGAGGCTCTGTTGACAGTCAATTTATAGTCTCCACAAAGGCAGACCGAGTTGGCAGGTTTTAGTACAGGGAGTCCATTCTCCAAATTGTACCAGGTGTATAATGCCAAGACTTCCATATGCCCAGTTTCAGCCTTTACCTTGATGCCCAAAGGCATAGGAAACCAGTTGTGCCACAAAATACTGAGATAGGACTTTTGGGTCTATATAGATTTTTTTTCCCTTGCTCCTTGATTTTGCCAAGGCACTCCTGTAACACCTCAGGATATTTCCCGATGACTTTGTATAGGCCACTGATTTGCATTCTGAAAATTTGCTACCATTCCAATTGGATATTTTGCAGCCATTGGTCCTGGTCCTTGCACAACTATTGTGGGGAGTCAGGTTGTCTGTTGCCTATGGGTGACTGGGTTCCCCCTGTGGTTCCCCCTGTTTATATGGCCAACCTGGCCTTGGTATCCACAGACATAGGGGTGCACTGATGACTCAGATGCACCTGAAGGTCTGTTCCCCTATAATGGAGACAGAAGCTCCCGTGCCAACTTCCATTTTCAAGGGGTGACTGTTGATGCTAAGTTTAATTTTGATAGGGTCATTTTTGGGGCTGGTGACACAGTTCAGCTGCACCAGTTTGCACTGGTTGAGCTGGTGGATTTGCTATGCCCGGGGCTGAGGTAGCTTTACGGATCATTCTGACAGCCTTGCCTAGGGCGTATCCTTCTTGTGACTGTTCCCCGAAGAGTCCTGCGGAAGTTTCTCAAGCGCTGTAGCGCTGGAGAATAACTGACGGACTTGGGTCACAGTGGTTTTCCACAAAGCCTATCAGCTCAGAAAACATTTTTGAGTTCGGGGCCACTGGGTAAGTCAGGCTCTTAATGGTGCCGAATATCGGGGCTCCACAAGCGATCAAAAGGATTACTTTTTGTCATTTGTCACGTTCTATGCCATTAGCCCAAAAGAAGTAGCACATTCTTTCAGCGTACCGGCTTGGGTTTCCCGAATAAAGGCAATTCCAGGTCCTCTTCCTATTCTTCTTACCAGAATCCTATTCTGGCTCCTTGTTGCCAGTGAGACATGAAGATGAAGGTTAAACTAATTCTACTAAAATTCAAAAATAAGGCCCGCCCCTGCAGCATACAACACTAGCGGCTGGATTCTCCCTCCGACCGCGCCACATTTCTATTTCACCCTGCTGCCGGGATGGGATGCTCCTTTATGCCAGCCGGTCAATGGAGTTTCCCATTGTGGGGTAGCCCCCACGTTGGCGGGAAACCCCCGGGCTGCCGGCAAAATGGAGTATCCCGCCGAGGGAGAATCCAGCCCCTGATGTCCCAGCCCAGGAGTAACAGGACTCCGAGTCCGGATCTGGGACTGTATTTAAAGGGTTCACTGACATCCCAGCTGGACAGGCCATGGAACTCGTACTCCAAGAGCCCCATGGGGAGATCGATTCAATGAGGGATCCCTCGTGATCCTCTTATGGGTGATCACAAGGGGCATCATTTAGAGTGTGTTCTTCTGCATTCCCCTTTCCTACCCAGAAATCCCTCACGACTACCAGTTGGAAGATGGGACAGGACAACAGTGTGATTATCCATATAGTGTGCCTAATTCTACATTTGCTGCCTAAAGCCCTTTATTCAATAACAGATAGCAGACCAATTTCTAAAAGAAACAGGAAAGACCTTGGGCTGGATTCTCCATCTGCAGGATCCTCCGCTTTGCCGGCAGTGCACTCATGCCCACGGATTTCCCAAAGCTGTGGGGGTGTCATAATGGGAAACCCCATTGGCTGGCAGCCACGGCAGCCAGTAAGGAGAATCCTGCCCCTTGACTTTACAAAGCACATCCTCAGGCTACCCCAAAGTGCTGGAAAAGCAATGTAAAACTTGCAAGTTGCAGTCACTGTTCTTATCCGGGTAATCATGTAAGTCAAGTCATACACAATATGACTCCACAAAGAACCAATAAATAATCTGTGTTGGGATACTAATGAGAAGATTAGAGAATTAGGGGCAGCAGGGTAGCATGGTGGTTAGCATAAATGCTTCACAGCTCCAGGGTCCCAGGTTCGATTCCCGGCTGGGTCACTGTCTGTGTGGAGTCTGCACGTCCTCCCCCTGTGTGCGTGGGTTTCCTCCGGGTGCTCCGGTTTCCTCCCACAGTCCAAAGATGTGCGGGTTAGGTGGATTGGCCATGCTAAATTGCCCGTAGTGTCCTAATAAAAGTAAGGTTAAGTGGGGGTTGTTGGGTTACGGGTATAGGGTGGATATGTGGGTTTGAGTAGGGTGATCATGGCTCGGCACAACATTGAGGGCTGAAGGGCCTGTCCTGTGCTGTACTGTTCTATGTTCTATGTTAAGAATGGTGCAATGCATTGGGAAAACACTCTGTTCCTCTTTGAACAGTGCCGCGAGAACGTTTGCACCCCGCTGAGGAATCATTTTGGCCTTGGGTTAAAATTTGTAGAAAAATTGGACCTCCCACAATATCACACTTCCTCAATGCTGCAATCTATTCGGCACTCAGGGTAACGTTGGGACTTGAATCAACAACTTTCTGCCTTCAACAATTTATTTAGTGCCTCTTCATTGGTTAATGAAAGTTTCGTGAGTTCCTACCTTCCTTCCATCTCCTGGAATTTAGCTGTTTTTGGGATGTTATTTGTGTTTTCTACTGTGAAGGCTGATGCAAAATATCTTTTCAATTAATCTGCCATCACCTTTTTTTCCATTATCAATTCTCTGGATTCATTTTCCATATGGCCAATGCTCACATTGTTAACGCTTTTGAAAAAAACTAGTAATGGACCTACTACCGTAGCACAGTGGTTAGCATTGTTGCTTCACAGCGCCAGGGTCCCGGGTTCGATTCCCGGCTTGTGGAGTCCGCACGTTCCCCCTGTATCTGCGTGGGTTTCCTCCGGGTGCTCCGGTTTCTTCCCACAATTCCTGAAAGACATGCTTATTAGGTGAATTGGACATTCTGAATTCTCCCACAGTGACCCGAACAGGCGGCGGAATGTGGCGACTAAGGGATTTTCACAGTAACTTCAGCCTACTTGTGACACTAATAAAGATTATTATTATAATAAAAACTCTTACCATCTGTTCTTATATTTAAGGCTAGCCCTCTCTCAATCTAATTTTCCCCTCATTATTACATCTTTTAGTCATCTTTGGATGTTCCTTAAATTCTGTCCAACCTGCTGATCTGCTACCTGTCTGCACAATCATATGCTTTTTCTTTTAGTTTGTTACTATCTTTAACTATTCCAGTTAACCATATATGGTGGGTCTGTCCCCTTGGACTTTTTCTTAATCATTGGAATGTATCTATTCTGTGCATTGTGGAATATCTCCTTAAATATTTGCCACAGAGTCTGTAATAAGCTATTGCTTAACCTAAATTGCCAATTCACTTTAGCCAGTTTAGCTCTCAAGTCCTCATAGAACGTAGAACAGTACAGCACAGAACAGGCCCTTCGGCCCTCGATGTTGTGCCCTTATCTAAGTTTAAAACACTGAGCGGGATTTTCCATTTCTGAGACTAATTGTTGACGCCAACGCAGAATTCATGGACTTTTACGACAGAAAAACTGGCGTCAATCCTTGACCGATTCCGCTACTATTAAGGGGCTATCACTGGTGCCGCATGGAACACAATCGATTCCAGTGGAAAATGGTATGGGATTCGCCTTGTCTGTGATCAACACTCGAGAGGCTGACAAGTTGCAGCCGCATATACACATTACAATCTTACAATCCCCAGACACACTTATCCCAGCCAACAAGATGGCACCGGTTGCGCTGATGTGCACCCATACAGCTGATGGATCGACTGGGGCGAGAGGGCACCGGGGTTGCCCTGCGGGGACAACTGTACAACCCATGGCCCTAAGCTCAAAGTGGGCTGTTTGTGGTGTGCGTTGCTGCATGGCTGCCTTTCAGACTGCGGCAATGGTGATCCGTGCCCGTCCACCCTGACCCCACAGTCCACCTCCTGGCCACCCCCCACTACTCCCCTCGGCTCCTGCAGAAGCCCCCTGGAGAGCGACACAACTGTCAGCAAACTATGTTGGACATTTTCCATACCCCTTCTCTCTCCCACAGCAGCCGCCACAACTGTTTCACGATTTTTAAAAGACACGTGAACCATGCCGTCGGGAACTCGGCCCATTGGTGCCGGAGAATCGTGAAGGCCCCCGGGAATACAGGGCCAGGCCTGCTAATGATATGCAAACGGTTTCTACTGTACGTGTGTTCCGGAATGCATTGACGCTGCAGTCGAGATGATGTAGAATTGCGATTTGGTGTCAAATCGGCGCCTGCCACGATTTTGGCATTGGAACCGATTCTGCGCTCATTCGCGTTTCCCAGTTTTGCTATTGCCTAACGGAGAATCCTGCCAATTATCACAGGACGACCCCTTTCTTAAAACTGAATGTAAAACTCAGCATATTATGATCACTGCTACCTCGGAGCAACTTCACTATCAGGTCATTATTTAGTCCCATCTCATTGCACAATACCAGGTTCAGTATAGCCTGTTCTCTGGTTGGCTCCAGAATGTGTTGTTTCAAGAAACTACCCCCAAAACATTTTATGAGCCCCTCATCTAGGCTACCTCTGCCTGTCTGATATTTCCAGTCTATATATGAATTAAATGAATGATTATCACCATGCATTTCTGACAAGCTCCCATTACTTCTTCCTTTATGCTCCGTCCTACCATGTGATTACTGTCAGGAGACCTATTCATGACTCTTACAAGTGACTTTCTGATTTTACCATTTCCGATCACTACCCAAACAGTTTCTACATCCTGGTTTCCTGAACTTAAATCATCTTTTTCTATTGTGTCTATACCAATAATGAATAGAGCTACCCCCCTACCTTTTCCTCACTTCCTGTCCATTCTAAATATCCTGTACTTTCAATATTCAGATCGTAATCCATATGCCCACCATTGGTAATATGCCATGGCAGTGAGATGGCATCTATTTCCCCTCACAACTCCTTCCCCCATCATACTGCCAGTCCTTCTGCCTCCCAGTCCATTGCCAATGGGTTGGAAAATTCAGACCCAGGTTTTCCACTGAAATATCTTATTTTCTCCCTCAGGCCTTACAGGCAGTGATTCCCCCATCTGCTAACCAACATCTCTTTCTGGTACCTGTCATAATATACATCCATGTATATAATGGAGTGCACACAGGCAGTGATTAACACACAGGATGACCAGTGAGCATACAGAACACAGCAGCCAATCACCAGACAGGACATGACCACTATAAAGCCAGAGGGCACCAGTTTTCCCGTGCTCTCGGGATCCAGCCTCTGAGACAGTCAGAGCTCATGAGCAGCAGCAGTGCAAACACCATGTGGTAGTTAGTTAGTCTGGTCAGGTTAGCCTCAGGTCTCCAGTCAAGTCAGCATAGTGTCAACCCACAGTTAAGCATGTAATATAGTTAGATGTTAAATAAAATTGTGTTGCATCTCATCAAGTATTGGAAGCCTGTCTCCCTCTACACTGCATCAAATGCAGTCCACATAGACCCAGCTTACCCAACACATCATGGTACCAGGTCTGGATGCTGAGAATTGACGGACTCACCTTGAGGTAATCTGCGTTGAACAGCAATCAGCCATCCGGTAACATGGACAGTGTCCTCCCTCCTCCGCAGCTCCGCATCGCCGGCAACCTAGGTGCAAACTGGAAGATTTTCAAACATAAGTTCCAACTCTATCTTGAAACCACCGACCTCGAGGCAACATCAGATGCCAGGAAGATCGCACTATTCCTTTCTACAGCCGGTGACCACGCCATCTACATCTACAACTCCCTCACATTCACTGAAGGCGAAGACAAGACAAAATTTAAAACAGTCCTGCTGAAGTTCGACAGCCACTGCGACATTGAGGGGAATGAGAGCTTTGAACGGTACGTTTTCCAACAGAGGCTTCAGGGTAAGGATGAACCTTTTCAGTCCTTTTTGACCCATCTCCACATCCTCGCGCAATCATGCAACTATGACTCGACAACTAATTCCATGATCCGGGATCAGATATTTTTCGGTTCCACTCAGATTCCCTTCGCCAGCAGCTCCTGAAAGTCAAGCAGCTCACCCTCACCATCGCCATCGAAACGTGCGTTCTCCACGAGCAATGCTAACAACCGGTACTCCCACATCAGGGCGGCAGAAATGGCAAAGCTAAACCCCCACGAGGCAGAACGGGTGCAGGCCATCAAACAAATGCAGGGCCTGAGTCTTGATGAGGGCGGCCATTTCGCCCGCTTTTCCCGGGCTCCAACGCATGTGCGCCACGACCGAGGGGACGGCGAGACCGATGAACAGCCTGCGCAGGTGCGTATGTCATTCAACCGCACTACGCATGCGCGTTGGTGCACGGAACGCGCGGACGTTGGCGTCATGACATGTCCAAATTGTGGCTCCGCCCATTTAAAGCGGAAATGTCCGGCAAAATCACGACGCTGTCTCCAGTGTGGCAAGCAAGCCGTGACAGACTCCGACCCCGACAGCCCACCAGATCCTGACGCCGAGTGCCTCAAATCCCCATTCCGGGTGGGCATCATTACTAAGCATGCGCTGCCTTTCTCAAAGATGGTTAAACACCTCCCAATCCTGAGCGTTGATCTGGACGACGAATGGTGTGCTATCTTTACAGTTAACAAGGCTCACATCTGTTTCAAGCTGGACACCGGTGCTTCAGCGAACCCATTTCAAAATCCGACCTCGACACCATCTGCGTCAGACCAAGCATTCTTCCACTGGCCTGCCAGCTCCTCGACTACAATGGCAATGCCATTGCTGCCAGCGGCTCATGCCAACTTGGAGTATCCAATAGGTCACTGAAAGCGACGCTGCGATTTGAGATAGGAGGACCTGACAGAGCTTCCCTGCTTGGTGCTTGGGCCTGCAAACACCTGAACCTGATTCAACGAGACCACAGCATGTCATCCTCACAGGCGACGGCCTCACCTGATGAAAACTTCCAGACTCAAATTGATGACATCATAGCGCAATACCATAGCGTGTTCCCATACCGGGCACACTCCCATACTGATACAAAATCCTGCTGAAACCAAACGCCATCCCTGTGGTTCACGCACCGCGTTGGGTGCCGGCATCCCTCAAGGACCGCCTCAAGCAGCAGTTGCAAGACCTCCAGGACCAGGGCGTCATATCAAAGGTCACGGAACCCACAGACTGGGTTAGCTCCATGGTTTGTGTCAAGAAGCCATCGGGGGAGCTTCGAATCTGTATCGACCCCAAAGACTTAAACCGTAACATCATGAGGGAACATTACCGATACCAAAACAAGAGGAGTTAACCAACGAGATGGCTCATGCCAAATTCTTTACGAAGCTGGATGCTTCCAAGGGGTTCTGGCAAATACAGCTGGACGCATCCAGTCGCAAGCTGTGCACATTCAATACCCCGTTTGGTCGCTACTGCTACAACCGGATGCCCTTTGGCATCATCTCTGCCTCAGAGGTATTTCACCGCATAATGGAACAAATGACGGAGGGCATCGAGGGGGTGCGAGTGTACGTCGACAATGTCATAATCTGGTCCACAACTCATCAAGAATACATCGATCGCCTCAAGCGGGTGTTCCACAGGATCTATGAGCATGGCCTCCTACTCAACAGAGCCAAATGCTCGTTCGGTCAACCAGAATTCGTTGCCCGCCACAGAGACTAAAATTATAGACTGAATGTTGCATAACCTTGTTGTCTCATCGTTTTGACATCTGTACATCTTTTTTTACTGATTTATCTGCCCTATATCTGCACTAGCGACACCTTCCCATGTATATAAGTTAGCATATTATGTCTATAGTCAAGTACATGTACACATCTTCACGCACATGCACCTCAATATGTATTACCTGAACACAAACTTTAAAAACAAAGTGGGGGAGATGTCATAATATACATCTATGTACATGATGGAGTGCAGACAGGCAGTGATTGACACACAGGATGACCAGTGAGCACACAGAACACAGCAGCCAATCACCAGACAGGACACGACCACTATAAAGCCAGAGAGCACCAATTTTCTCGCTCTTTCAGGATCCAGCGTCTGAGACAGTCAGAGTTCATGAGCAGCAGCCAGTGAAAACACCATGTGGTAGTCAGTTAGTCGGTCAGGCTAGCCTCAGGACTCCAGTCAAGTCAGCAGAGTGTCAACCCACAGTTAAGCATGTAATATAGTTAGATGTTAAATAAAATCGTGTTGCATCTCATCAAGTTTTGGAAGCCTGTCTCTCTCTCCACTGCATCAAACGCAGTCCACATAGACCCAGCTTATCCAACACATCAGTACCAACTTCAGATGAGTGGTTCTCTCTCCTCAGACAGAATCTTCCTACTCCCTCGCAACTTTTTCAAAGCCCTTTTTAAAAAAAAACACCTTCAAACAAAACCACCTTCAACTCCCTTTGTTCTTGTAACTTTCCACCCAATTTTTAACTACCTGGTGGATTTGAGACCATGACAAGATCAGCCATGATTTGATTGAATGGCGGAGCTGGCTCGAAGGATTGGATTGCCTACTTCTGCTCTTAATTCCTGTGTTCCTATGTTCTTGAATGTATTGTCACCTTCAAACCTGTACTTGTTTTTCCTGCAACTCCATGTCTAGACATCTGCGATACATTTGCTGGTCCCATTGCAGCATTGAAATATCCAAATCAAAGTTATAAATGATACCAGTCTGATTATGACTCTTAAATACATAATCCCTACGCTTCCTTCTCAAACTCTCTGAAGTCTTTGACAATCATCCTCTCCAACAACTCTCCTCTGTTGTCCAAAATTCAGTGGGACTTCCCTCATTGTAAATGTCAGCTATCTCTTTAAAAATTTAAAATTGAATACCAATGTGTTTCCTCAGTGGTTCAAGCACGAGAAACAATAATGGTGTTAATAAGCACTGAAGAAAGGCATGTACCTAATCAGGGAGAGAAGACATGGGCTAATTAGGGACAGTTAGTATAGGGCTAAGCTAACATGGATTTGTAAATCTCAGGTCATTTTTGAGTAAGTTAGGTTAAATCTTCAACAGGCAGAAATTAAATTGAATGAATGTGTACATTTGAGATTTCATTTTAACTTCAGGTGGAAATTGGGAGCTTGAGTTTATTGCCTTGAGTGTTTGTCACTGTTAATAAGAATGCTTCACTATAATGAAAACCCTAGCTCTGTAATTGTGACCCTTGGTCTACATTAAAAGTAAAGAAATTTGGGTTATTCATCTTGAAAAGTTCATAAAGGTGATCTTTGAGTTGATTCTTAGAGAGATGAATGCGTGACTGAAAGAATGGTGCGGGAGAAATGGGATACACTCCATGCGGCACCAGTATGGGGAAAATGAGAGCTGTGCAGTTTGGATGGTCTACACTTGAACAGTGCTCGGGCCAGTTTTCTAGCATGCTGAATAACTAGAGAAGTACAGAGGGCCTGAAATTAATTAGATGGAGGAAGGGATCATTACACGGAAGATTGAGTAAATTAAAGGGAAATGACAAGGCAATAGATCAAGGTAGCAATAAAGGTAATGATAATCAGGATATGGCAAGAAGGGACAATGATTGCACACTTAAGAGTCAATCAGCAGGTATGGCCAGAGTTTAGAAAAGCAGTTAAACAAAACAATCAAGGGCTCTGCATCTGAATGCCTGCAGCTTTGCAATAAAACAGATCAATTGTCAGCTCGGATAGAAATTCATATGTATGACCTGATAGCTATTATAGAGATGTGGCTACAAGGAAATCAAACTACGATCTGAATATCCAAGAGTATGTTATATTTAGAAAGGACAGGAATCTGGCAAAATGTGGTGGGGTAGCTCTGTTAATTACAGAGGGCATTAGTATTGTAGTGGGATAAAGATCAAGACGGGGGGCACGGTGGCGCAGTGATTCGCACTGCTGTCTCACGGTGCCAAGCTTCGATCCCGGCGTCAGGTCATTGTCCGTGTGGATTTACACATTCTCCACATCTCTACCTGCTTCTTACTCCCACAACCCAAAGGTGCGCAGATGGATTGGTCACGCTAAAATTGCCCCTTAATTTGAATTTTTGAAACAAAATTTGACTGGAACTAAGAAACAGCAAGGGGCAGAAAATATTGTTGGGAATTGTTTGTGTGCCCCAAACAGCAGTGTTAATGTAAATCATTATATAAATCAGGATAATAGACGTGTGTGTAACAAGGGTAAAAAGTAAACATGGGAGATTTCAACCTAACTTTAATCTGGATAAACCTAATTAATACTAATGTTGTGGAGGACAAATTCTAGAAATGTGTGCAAGATGGTTTTCTAGAACAGTGTATTTTACAACCAGATTATTTTAGATCGAGTATTGTACAACAAAAGGGATTAATTAATAATCTTGATTTAAAGGAGCCTTTAGGAAAGAGTGGAAATAATATGATAGAATTTTACATTAAGTTCGGAACTGATATAGTACAATCAGAGACAGGAACTTTAAACCTAAACAAAGGAAACTATGAATGAGGGAAAAATTGACTATGGTATATTGGGAAACTATGTTAAAAGCTATGACGGTCGACAGACAATGACTAACATTTAAATTCCTGATTTGCACCAAAATATATTCCTTTCATGCACAATAAATGTCGATAAAAATATTCCAACTGTGACGAAGGGAAGAAATCAAGAATAGTATTAGATCAAAGGAAAAGGAGTATAAAGTTGCCACAAATAAAAGTAAGCCTGAGATTTGGAACATTTTTGAATTCTGCAAAGGAGGACCAAGAAAATGATTAAGAACAGGAAAATAGAACATGAGAGTAAATTAGCTAGAAATATCAAAACAGACCATAAAGCGTCGATAGGTTTGATAAAGGAAAAAATCAGCAAAAAACAAATGTGGGTCCATTATAAACAAAGTCAGGAGAATTTATAATGGAGACTAACGAAATAGCAGAGAAACTTAACAAATACTTTGTGTCTGTCTTCACAGATAAATATGCGAAAAATGTCCCAGAAATAATGGAGAATCGGGTGATTGCTGTAAACAAGGAACTGCAAGATATTAATACCAGTGAAAAAAAGTACCAGGGAAATTAATGGTGTTAAAGTAAATAACTTCTCTGGACTTGATGATCTGCATCGCAGGGGGGTTGCAAAGATGGCTGGAGGGAGAATAGTTGCACTGGTGATCATTTTCCGAAATTCTATAGGCTCTGGAATGGCTTTTGCAGATTGGATGGTGGCAAATATAACCCCACTATTTAAGAAAGCAGGGAGAGAGAAAACAGGGATCGACAGACTATCGAAGTGGCACCAGGGGCAGTGCCTACGCAGTGCCAAAGGGCAGTGCTGGGGCAGAGCCCAGTTAGTCTGAGATCTGTAGTTAGTCACTGTTTATGAAGAAAACAACTCCTGCTATCAGTCCGAAAGTTTTGTTTTACCAGTTTGAATCTCTGTTCCATTGGCAGACCACTGCAATTTAACTTAATAATAATATATTTTCTATAGCACTCACTATTGTATGAAAGTAAGAACATAAGAAAAAGGAGCACGAGTAGGACATTCAGCCCTCCGAGCCACACTGCCATTCAACGAGGTCATGGCTGATCTTCCATTTCAACACCATTTTCCTACATTATCCCCGTGTCCCTTGATGTTTTTAATATATAGAAGTCTATCAAACTCAGTCTGGAACATACTCAATGACAGAGCCTCCCCAGCCCACGGGCAGGGAGTTCCAATGGTTTCCCCACCACTGAGGTTAGACTGACTGGCCTGTAATTTCCTGATTTATCCCTGCCTCCCTTCTTGAATAATGGTACTACTTTGGCTCTCCTCCAGTCCTCCAGAATCTCTCCTGTGGCCAGAGAGGAATTAAAACTTATTGCCAATACCCTTGCTATTTCGTCCCTTGCCTCATTCAACAGCCTGGGATACATTTCACCTGGCCCTGGAGATTTGTCTACTTTAAGTCTGCCAAACCACTCAGAACCTCCTCTGTCTATGTTAACCTCTTTTATTTTGTCGCAGTTCTTCTCCCTGATTTCTACACTCACACCGTCCCTCTCACGTGTAAACACCGACACAAAGTATTCATTTAGAACGCTACCTATATCCTTCAGTTCCACACATAAATTACCACAGTGGTCCTTAATGGACCGTGTTTTTCCCTATTTATCTTTTTACCCTTAATCTACTTGTAAAACAACTGAGGAGTTTCCTTTATTTTACCTCCCAGTATCCTTTTATGTCCCCTTTTTGCTCTCCTAATTTCCTTTTAAAGTTCCCTCTTGCACATTATATACGCCACTGGGCTTCTACTGTTTTGAGCCCTTGGTATCTGCTAAAAGTCTTCCTTTTTCTCTCATCCAAAGATGTATAATCCAGGGTTCACTGGATTTGCTGGTCCCACCTTTTTTGTTGATTGGGCTGTTTAGCACAGGGCTAAATCGCTGGCTTTGAAAGCAGGCCAAGGTAGGCCGGCAGCACGGTTCGATTCCCGTACCAGCTTCCCCGAACAGGCGCCGGAATGTGGTGACTAGGGGCTTTTCACAGTAACTTCATTTGAAGCCTACTTGTGACAATAAGCGATTTTCATTTCATTTCATGTTGGCCCTGTACTCTCCCTATTTCCTTCTTGAGTCCCACTGTTCTGTCACAGATTTACCTAAAAGTATCTGCTTCCAGTCAGCTCTGGCCAAATCATATCTGATCTTATTAAAATCAGCTTTCCCATAGTTTGGAACTTTGATCTCAGGCCCATCCTTATTCTTTTCCATAACAATCTTTAATCTAACGGATTTATAATCCCGTGTCTGCAAATACTCCCCCACTTATCCTTTAACTTGCCCTGCTTTATTGCCTAAAATTTAAATCCAGGACCGCCCCCTCTCTTGTAGGAACTTCTGCAGGTTGTTAAGCAATAGTGTCTAAATTCCTATGGAGTCCACACTGCCAAGGTTCTGATAATGAGCAGTGATGGTGTACAGGAATACAAGACAAGTATTGAAATAGGAAAGCTGAGGGTGGACCAACAGATGTTCTTTTGTATAGTTTACAGTGGGGCTGGAGGGGTTGGGGGTGTCACTGGAGACAACTGCTCGCACCCCACCACATCCCCTCTCCATTACAAAAGGCAGTTTCAAACTGACTGCTGGCCGACTTAAAAAATGGCTGATCCCTCAGCAAGAACATTGTGGAAGCAGCCTAAACAAACAGAATGTGATGCAATCCCCCTCAAGTGCGGCCAGCAAATCAGATTATGGGTGTAGGGTATCATCTTGCGAAGGGATGCCCCAGATGCCCACAGGACACCCCTGAAAATTTTCCCCCTTTGTTATAACCTACACGAGACTTATGGGATTGAAGAAGTTAGTCTACCTGCGAGTCTCGCCCAATACGAGTGCCCGTGCTAAAGGGACGGAGAGCCCGAGGACAATCATGATGGAGATCTGTATAAAGTCGGCCAGATGTGGAACTGACAGAGCAGATCCAGCTGCGATCAGATGTACATTGTAAATATAATTGCATTGCAATAGATCAAGTTTTCTTTTGAAAATCCCGGTTTGGACTTGTTTGTGGCCTACTAAAGTGGTGACGAGGATAAAGCTGGATTACTGTCAACGTAACTACACCGTCACCTCTTGTTCACGACTGGACTAAGGTTGGAGAGTTTTTTAACCAATGTGCCTTTGTTTGGAAGATTGGATGCGTTCAGCCCAAACTTAGATGATTGGACACAGCATGCGGAACACATGCGTTACTTTTTCCAGGCGAACAATATAGAACATAGAACATAGAACAGTACAGCACAGAACAGGCCCTTCGGCCCTCAATGTTGTGCCGAGCCATGATCACCCTACTCAAACCCACGTATCCACCCTATACCCGTAACCCAACAACCCCCCCCCCCCCTTAATCTTACTTTTATTAGGACACTACGGGCAATTTAGCATGGCCAATCCACCTAACCCGCATATCTTTGGACTGTGGGAGGAAACCGGAGCACCCGGAGGAAACCCACGCACACAGGGGGAGGACGTGCAGACTCCACACAGACAGTGACCCAGCCGGGATCGAACCTGGGACCCTGGAGCTGTGAAGCATTTATGCTAACCACCATGCTACCCTGCTGCCCCAAATATCACGGATGTTAATCGACAGACAGTAATATTGCTGACTGCCTGGGAGCTCATACTTATGGTGTGATCAAAAGCCTTAAATATCCTGTAACTCTGGACACTAAAACTTTTTAAAAAATTGTTGACCCTAAACTATCCGTTATAGAAGAGCGGCATTGTTTAAATATGGCAGAGAGGACTCCTGGTGAGTCTTTAATAGAGATTTTTGATGAGGCTACAAAAACTAGCCAAATTGCAATGCAATTATTCCATATTTCTGAATATGGAACTTCCATTTCTGAAATGCTGCAGGAATGTTTGGTCTGCGGCGTAAATAATATGGCTACTCAAAGGAAGCTGCTCGTCGAACATTCCCAAGAGAAGCGCAAAACATCCAGAAGATTAAGGTAAACACCCTAGGATGCGTCTCCTCCCAGCAAACCACTCGCCCCAAGATGGAAAACCTGCCTGGACCGAGTACCATAAGGGCCAGGTCAGTTGGTCAAGGACTGAAACATCCCAGTGGGATACATCCCCAGACTCTGTCGAGGGAGAACCCAGGCATTGTGGAGCATGTGGATGCAGGAGCGACAGGGAGCACAAGGCACTAGTCAGCCAGCAACCCCGGCCCAGAGGTAAACGCCAACCGAGGGCTCGCACCTTCCACCTGGACCAGCCAGAGGAGGAATGTATACAGCTGAATTGTATTGAAGCACACCGAGTGGCCCCTATTAAAATAACCGTGGAAATTAATGAGTATCCATTAGACATGAAATTCAACATGGGAGCTGTGGTTTCAGTTATTGGGAAGCTGACCTTCGACAGGATAAGACAGCGGTACAGCAGTTAGATCTGCGGGGCACTGAGGTGTGATTAGCGACATGCACAGGTGAACCGTTAGCCACTGCTGGAACCACAATGACCCCAGTGGTTTACGAGAGCACTCGGTGCTACTTCCGTTGATCATAGTCGAAGGACACGGCCCCAGCCTGCTAGTCCACGAATGACTAAAACGTCTACCTCTGGACTGGCAACAAATTGACCAAATGAGATCTGGGGGGCCTATACGAAGTGCTAGGAAAATACCCAAAAATGTTCCAACCCAGACTGAGGAAAATAAAAGGGTCATAATTTCAGGTCAACTCATATGCGTGGCCAAGGCACTTTCGGGCTCTCCCAATTCCTTACGTTTTGTTCGCAAAAGTTGAGGCCGAACTCAGTCGGCTCGAAAGCCTTGGAATCATTAGACCAGTACACTTTGCCAATTGGGTGGCACTGGTAGTCCCAGTACACAAACCCGATAAGACGGTCGGACTGTATGGGGACTATAAGTTGATGGTCAAAAGGGTCTCCCTGTTTGATCGTTACCTGATGGCCCGTATCGAGGGCCTTTATGCAAAATTGGCTGGTGGACACTCATTTAAGAAGCTCTATATGAGCCATAAGTATTTGCAGTTAGAGTTGGACCCTGCCTCCCGTAAATATATCACTATAAACATACATAAAGGCCCTTACGAGTACATCAGATTACCCTTTGGAGTGTCATTGGCCTGTGCCATATTCCAGAGGGTAATGGAAAATATATTGAGAGGTTTGCCGCGAGAGCAGTATATCTGGACACGTATTAGTCACAGGAGAAACTGAGTGTGAGCATTTAAGTAATTTGGATGAGGTTCTCCAACGTTCCCTGCGGAGAGAAAAATGTGTATTCCATGTGAGGGAGGCTGCGAGGAGTTGCATCTGGTCGCAGAAAAAGAATGGGCAATTCAGCAAGCTCATATACCTGAAAACACCACCGAGTTGTGGTCTTTTTTAGGATTGGTGAACTATTACGGAAGGTTCATCCCCGGCCTTGCAACTATGTTAGCACCCCTGCACCTCCTTTTAAAAAAGAACCAGGAATGGGCATGGAAAAAGCAAGAAGAAGCATTCACACAAGTAAAAAAAACAATTGACTTCCTCTGGCTTGTTGACACATAATAATCCCACCAATTATTATCCTACGTTGTATCCTACACATTGCTGTAAGATGACTTTCAGGGATAGCAGGATGGCATCACCAGAAGAGAAATGTGTCATGTGATCTAGTCTTAGTTTTACTTTTGAGTGGAGCACACAAACACAGCTCGGCTATTGATAACTTCAAGCCTTTTACCTCTGCACTCATGTTCTCATGTGTCCAGTCTCAATAAATGAACCCACAACCTGTTTGCCCAATCCCTTATGAGTGATTGGTGCCTTGGAAAAATTATAACAGCATGATGCACATTAACCCTACTTATTGATTATCTTATCAATAGTTATTCCTGTTCCTTAATCTTGTCAGTTTGGTCTCTGTGGGTGAATCTGAGTTTATGCCGTTATGTAAAATGACTAATATTGGATCAGTGATTGGCTTGCATTTTTCCTGATTTGCGCTTATGAGGAAAAATGCATTATAATAGGCTGCTGATTCAATATTGTCCATTTTACTTATTAGTTCATTTTCAAAATTAAACAACCCTACTCCCCAACCCCCCCCCCTCCCCCCCCTCCATAGTGCAATTTTGGATCTAAAAATGTATCCTCTCATTGTGCCAAATGTTTTGCATGATGAGCATCTATTCAACATAAAATATTTAATATAGCAAGTAATAAAGCATATAACATATTTCTTGATTGAATTCAACTTTATTTTAGGATTCATAAAAAATCAATGGCCACGATTCTCTTGTTTCAAGACTAAGTGCTCCCACCAAAGGGATCACCAGAGTATTTTCCATTGGCTCTAGGAGTGATGCTAATGTGTCATTTAATGGCACTTAGAAAACATCTTTCACAGCATCGGGTTTACGTTGACCCTGAGGGTCAGAGCCTAAACCCGCTAATAGGTCGCATTCCTCAGAGATCTTTAAAAATGGCACCTTGATCTCAGAGTACTGTTGCAGAAGCCCCTCCCCCCCTCCAATCGCTGCTAAGCCCCCTCCCCTACAATCACTGGCATTAAGCAGTGGACAGCACACAGACAGAGCACCTGGTCTTTCTAGGAGGTTCTTCAGAACAATGAGAAAGACTCTTTAAAAACACTGCTGCTCAAAAGAGGAATTACTTCAAAGTTAATGGACACCTGTAGTGTTATATAAATAAACAACGGTAACCATTCCTTTGAAACTGCCTGGACCTGTCAATCAAGAACCTTTTAAAAGGCAATGCTCTGTGAAATTGAGTGTAAACAATGCTTTTAGGTTTCTAGGCATGCGTACATGCTTGAAAAGATGAAAGACAATGAAATTGACTGAAAAATCCACTTCAAATATTTCCATCACATTAAAAGGAAGACTTTTACCTTCATCGCATTTAACTTTCATTTTTAGCATGCTGAGAGACAGGCTAAAGGTTTTAAGGTTGCAGGTGTGAAGACCTTCACTTTATTCTGAGAGATTTTTCATTTTGACATGCAGATAGAGTTTAAAGGTTTTAAAGGCTGCAGATGGGAAGACCAGCCAAATGACCCCCCATCCCAAGACATTCCCTGACATGAGCCGCTCCAGCCCAGCCCAAGCTCCCCTGAAGGACTCACCTCGGAAACCTAGAGGCAAGCGTAGGGACGGTACTCACCTCCTTTCCCCCCCTTGGAGTGCAAGCCGCTAGGTCTCTGTTTCTCAGTATTACATCAATTCACGCTTGTGGAACTCCTGGCTGATGGGACTGGAGCATCCCAGGAGGCAGGTGAATTGGGCGGCCTGCATCATAATGATATTACAATTAGCTTTAATGCAGTATTTGCATATTCCCAGAGGGTCTGGGTGGGAAACTCATTGGGGCCAGCGGGGCCAGCCGGGAGACTCGCAACGGGTTTGACGGCCAATGTGAAACTCATTTTTTGCCTCCCATCTGATTCTCTGGGCCATCCGACTTTGGCGCTACCTAGTTGCCTGGACAATTCTCCCCAATATCTTTGTTTTTAGACTATCTTTTTCTGAAATTCCTATTATTTCATTTGATATCACATATATTTATAATAATGATGTAATTCACTGATGGAAATTCTGTTGTACTGCCTAATAATGGGTGAATGGCACAAAAGGAAAATCCCCTGTTTATTTTTCCCCGATGTTGGTTATATAATTAGTGCTAACTCCTTAATAATTTCCTTATTACAGAATAATATTTATGATTCGGTTCCAGAGCTTCCAGTTTTTCATCCTTTACTTTTTGTAGGTTACCTGCAGCACCACACTGTTTGACAGTGTTTACTGCCATCATTAATACCTCATATAATCCCAGCAGTCATACTACTAAAGCCCAGCAGTGATTAGAATTTAAATCATGATTTAAACACTCATGGAACTTCACACCTGTGAACACACAATGCTGTACATACATAATGCTTGTTGGAGATTGTTGTATAACTTGTTTGTCTTTGAACCTCGTGTTATTTTACCACATTTATCAAAATAAAATAACATTGCGCTGCCCTCTGTTATAAACCTTGACTATGTTTGTGAATCAAGAACAGTTCAGCAGTATTCAGGTTACAAAATTTGCCAGACATTTTCAAATCTGAATCTTTTATTTCTTTTGCATTCAAATCTAATTGTTGTCATTGTCACGACATGGACAATTGCAATTTTTACCTCAAAATGAATGCTTCAGTCCTTTACTGCAATGAACTCTGATTATGCAAAGTACCTAATTATTGTTAATTGCATTCCCTGTATAGATGATGGAAAAATCTCACTGTTCTAATTAGGCTACTATAATGTCCGATAGATATTAACATTAAATCTGGAGGGAAGTGTTTCTAAAGCCTGTTTGATTGCTACAGAACAAATTTGGTTTTATACACACGCAGCAGCCTTGCCCTTGGCTCTTCATTCATTACAATATCTCTACAGCTGTTGATATGCATAACCACTCCCTCACCCCACCTCTGCCTCTGAGCCAGAATATTCTGGTTCAAGTCCCACTCCAGGGCTTGTTGGCCATTGAATGAACATTCATGATGCAGTGCAGCAAGATGAAAATCAGTTAATCCTTTTTACATTCCACAGTATTCCCTATAGAGAAATAAGTGTGAAGACAAGAAACGAACAAACTTGGACATTATTTAAAGGCCTCATTCCACCCAACTTGGTGTTGGAACGCGGCAGTTCAATCTCGTTGAGGCCTTCTTGTGAGATTTGCGATACTCCAAACGCCTCAATGGATTCTCGTGAGGCATCACAATCTGAATCTCGCCCTCAATGGGTAAGACCTAGATCAGCGTATTAAAAATTTAAATGCGTGTTCCTGGGATTCTCCTGGAGCCTAACGGTCCACACCTGGGAGACCAGGGTGCCGTTTAGTACTGGTTTTCACAAATGTGGATCAGTTGTAATGGCACCAGGGTGGGGGATTAGGAGTGTTAGGGCAGGGCAGCACGGTGGCGCAGTGGTAGTACTGCAGTCTCACGCGCCGAGGTCCCAGGTTCGATCCCGGCTCTGGGTCACTGTCCGTGTGGAGTTTGCATATTCTCCCCGTGTTTGCATGGGTTTCGCCCCCACAACCCAAAGATGTGCAGGGTAGGTGGATTGAACACGCTAAATTGCCCCTTAATTGGAAAAAATTAATTGGGTACTCTAAATTTAAAAAAGAAAAAGGAGTGTGAGGGCACACTGGTGCCAGGTTGGTGCTGCCAGGAATCAGGCCTGGGGGGCCTTACCAGGTGGAGGGAGGGTGTTCCAGGGGGGCCTTTCCAAGGTTGAATGATCTATGTCCCACATCTCTGTCCTGACAACTTCCCCAGAACCATGATAGGGTCCCCCTTTTCCTCACTGTTCACTTCATCAGCCTCTGTATTCAAAGGATAATCCTCCACATTCCTGTCAACTTCAGCATGATGGCAGCACCAAACGCAGCTTCCCCTCACCACCACCCCCTAACCTCCCATATCCAACAGCTTTCCATAGGGACTGTTCCCTCTATAACACCCTGGTCCACTCCTCCATAACCTCTAACTCTTCATCCCCTTCCCATGGCACCTTCCATTCAATCGCAGAAGGTGTAACACCGAGCCCTTTACCTCCTCCCTCCTCACTGTCCAAGGCCCCAAACGCTCCTTTCAGGCGAAGCAGCATAACATTTAAACCTCCTTCAATTTGCTGCTCCCAATGCAGTCACCTCTACATTGGGGAGACTAAAAGCAGACTTGGTGACTGCTTTGCGGAATACCTTTACTTAGTCTTCAAACATGACCTTGAACTTCCTGTCATTTGCGATTTCAACTCACCATCTTTCTCTCCTGATTACATGTCCATCCTTGGCCTGCTATAATGTCCAAATGAAACCCACTGCAAACTGCAGGAATAGCACCTCATCTTCTGATTAGGCACAGTACACACCAGGATTCAACATTGAGTTCAATAACTTCATACCATGAATTCTATCCTCCATCTTGACCCCCTTGTTTAATCCAATTTCTCTATGCCAACAATTCCACCACCACAGGGCCATATGTCACTTGTTCTTAAGTTTTGCCTAAACAGAGCACCTTGTTCTGCTATCAACACATTCTGCTACATTACCTTTATGCCACTATCAGCACCTTCTTCTGTAACACTACCGTTAATGCTCCTTTGTGCCTTTGGTACCTTTGTCGAATCTCTCCTGAGCTCCCACCTATCCCTGCCCCTCTCTTTAGTTCCAAAGAAGAGTCACACAGACTGAAGACATTAACTCTGCTCCTCTGTCCACAGATGCTGCCAGACCATAAGACCATAAGATATAGGAGCAAAATTAGGCCATTTGGCCCATCGAGTCCGCTCCGCCATTCAATCATGGCTGATATGTTTCTGATCCCCATTTTTTTGCCTACTCCCCATAATCCCTGATTCCATTATTAATTTCCCAGAGGTGCGCTGCCGGCCGGGAAAGTGAATCGCAACGACTGGGGAATTTTGGCTGATGTTTCCTCTTGTGGGGAAATCTAGAAGTCTGTGTCAAGGTTTGAAAATAACGGGTTGCCCATTTAGACAGCAATAAGGAGGATGTGTTTTGTCAGACCTGCTGAGATTGTCCAGCATTTCTGCTTTTATTTGGTATTTTCAACATCTGCCATATTTTGCTTTTATTTAATAGTAGGTTAAAAAGACATGATGGTGAGGGACAGGTAGAAACTGGAGGTAAAATGTATGAAGTCTCTGGAATAGCTGGTAGTTGCACCACAGAATGCAATTGAGGACATTTTTCTGCACTTATCTGTGTGAAAGGATAACAACAACCATCCTCAATTTATTGATAACAACCTATAATTAAATTGTCCCACATTGATCTGTTAACATCATCTGCAAATATACAAATTGTTTCATTAATGCTTTCATCCAAACAATTAATGAAAATGATAACATCAACAGTTCAACTATGAACTGTAGCAGCTCTATCCCACCTCACTCCCTGTGGAGATTCACACCCATTAATAAAATATGTTTGACAATACATCACAGAAACTCTTCAAGCAATTTTCCCTTCCCATGTGGAAAAATTTAACATCTATAAACCTTTCCTCAAAGTATCACTTCGAAACCCAACACTAAACTTACCTTCTGCTACTTGATAATGACGCAAGATGATGTCCCTAAGCACAACTCAACATTTGTATGGAACTATAATCTTATATTCAGAAAAAATGCAATTTGGAATGATATCTTGCAATAGTTATACAAAAAGGGACTTTTGATAGCACTAGAAATATTTAGTAGAGGAGTGACAAGGCACGACTGGCCACTGTGTTGTTGAACTTTGTTCATTTTACCTCTTTTGCCTCATAATATGGTCTGACCGCAATTTGTCTCAAACATGTGCCGTTGAATTATCCTGGGGACTTTTGCAGTTTATGTAAATCAAAAGACTAAAATATCCATTTATCAATGATTCCAAAAGAAACTAAAGGTCAGTATGGATTGTTAAAAGCAGTGTAATGCTATCCTGGGATTACTAGTGGACCATGTAAATTTGCAGAGCAAAAAATCCTAATTTTGAGAGATTTCAAAAAGAAATTAAAGGTCAGAATGGATTAAATTTTGCTCATAAAGTAGAAACTTGGGAATATTTATGGAACATGTAAACAGCCTGAGGACGCAAAAATATGCAGTTATGGATGGGTTTTGAAGGAAATTAAAGGTCAGCATTGATTATTATTTTTTAACAATCAATTCTGCCCACAAAAAGACTTTGGCACCTTTGAACAGTTCTGGTAAATTACAATTGCCAATGCACCAAGTATGTCCTAGATCACCAAGTGTTAAAAGTTCATCTCCAGGGCACTAGTATGAGTAATTTGGGAGCAAAATTATAGGGGCAGTAAAGGCTTTGTGCAAATTTTCATTTTTTTAAACATCTTTCATTGTTCGAAAAGTATTAGGTGACAGAAACATAGGGTGTTGACAGTCGAGATTCAGCCAATCAGACAACAAAAGATCTACTTGCTTTCCAGGGGAGGCAGAGAATCAAGAGAATAGATGTATCATGTGACCCAATAGCAGAAGCATGGGTCCGGGTGTTGAGGGTCTGAAGTCATTTGCTGCCACAGTTTTCATCCATAATGTCGCACTAAAGCAGCACTGTTAAATATATGCAATGACAAGCAAGCAGAAACTAATGATTCAAAACAACCAATTGCCTGCTTGTCCCAATCAGTCAAAATTGTATAAAACAAATAAAACTTAATTTTAATTTGTTTGAAGACAAATAGTGGCATCGTGCCACTATGGAAGTAGAACCATATCTTTATCCAATGATTCACCACATCTGCTGTCATAATGAAAGCAGTCAAGCAGATGCACAAAACAATTCTCAGGCGCGTTTAAATGGAAACATTTTGAAGTGTGGGACAGGATTCTCTGATCCTGGGGCTAAATGTTGACACCGTCGTAAACGCTGGAGTGTTTTACGACAGCGTCAACAGGCCCCTAGGTGCAGTGACCCTGCACCGCACAGGGGGCTAGCACGGCACTGGGTCCGTGCAAGCGCGCTATGGCCGGCGTGAGTTTGCGCATGTGCGTTACGGCCGGTGCGAATTCGCGCATGCTCATGGGTTGCCTTCTCTGCGCCGGCCCCAACGCAACATGGCGGAGAGCTACAGGGGCCTGGCGCGGAGGAACATAGGCCCCCACCAGGATAAGCCCGCCCGCTGATCGATAGGCCCCGATCATGGGCGAGGCAACCATGAAGGCCCCCCAGGGGTCAGATCCCCCCCTCCCCCCCACCAGGCCGCCCCCGCAACATGAACAGCGAGGTCCCGCTGGGTAGGACCACACGTGAATGGCACTGGAGAATCGGAGGAACGGCGTTGGGGTGGCGTCACGTGAATCGCGACCCCCCCCCCCCCCTCGATTCTCCAACCCGGTTCGGGGTCGGAGATCCCCCCATGAATTTGGGTGTGTTTGGTGGGGTGTTTCTCGACAGCCGTGTCGGCATGATTGCGGTACATATGTAACATCACCTAGTGCCAGAAATGGACCCCACGAGCTTCTCACCGTCTGATTCACCAGACTTGCACCTCATCGTCTCACTGCTAACAAGAGGGAGCTGCTTTTAAACACTTCCTCACCACCTACTCGGTTAACTCACAAGCATGGCAGTGCACAGACTGGCTCCTCGCTTTGGGGATGCCAACCTGGACAGGCATCTCGAAGCTGTGGATATGAGATGGAACATCCTGTTCCCCAAGGGGGTCGGAGGACCAGCAGCAGGGTCACCAATACTACCCGGGAGACAATAGCAGCAGGTGTCAGTGCAGGAAGCAGAACCAGGAGGACCACAGTACAATGTCTGAAGAAGACCAACGACGTCCCAAGACAGTAGTGTTAAGTTATCACCTCTCTCATGGCATCAGTTCTGCCTGCCACCCCTCAAATTCTCAACCCCTCAAAAATAACTGGCTGACACCTCGTACCCTTCCCACATAGGGGCTGGATTCTCCGTCCTGCCGTGCCAGATTTCTGGTTCACCCCGCTAGCGAGATGCTCCGTTTCATTGGCTGGTCAATGGGGTTTCCCATTGTGGGGCAACTCCACGCCGTCAGGAAACCCCCAGGCTGCCGGCAAAATGGAGTATCCCGATGGCAGAGAATCCAGCTCCTTAGATTGGTGCTTGCGCCTCAGAACCCACTGGCACTAACCAGCACAATCCATTCATGTCAAGGTGCAGTGCCCACACATGCCACATGCTATAGACCTACCTGAACCGTCAAGAGTGCAGCTCACAATACCCTCTCTTTGCCACTGCAGGAGAAGATAGCCCTACCCCCGTACCTGTAGTACTGGAGCCTTACCGTATTACTTCTAATAGAAGTATCATACAAACAGTGGTAACAACCGCATTCACCCCCTGTTTAAAAAAGAGTCCAGCGGAGGTGGTGGAAAACTATTTACAGGTATGTGAGAATTTAAAGTTTAAAGTCTGGTGAAAATTTACAAATTTAGCCTGTTGGGTGCCTTGATCCTCCGCTGTGAGCGCCTCGGTCCCAGTGGTGATGTAGGCAACGGCTTGATCGCCTGTGACTCCGTGAGCATGTTGTCCTCATCTTCATCCCCGGGTGGAACCAGTGGGAGGACGGATCTTCTTGGGGTGGGGGCTGTAGTGAGGTGCGCTGGGGGGAGGGTGGGTGGCGCCAGGGCAATCAGAGGGGGGGGGGGTGTCAGGTGGTATGGGGATCCAGCTGGTGCCAGGTCCCTGAGGGAGACCGTGTCCTGGCGGCCGTCGGGATACGCCACATAGGCGTACTGCGGGTTCGCATGTAGCAGCTGTACCCTCTCGACCAAAGGGTCCGTCTTGTGGATCCGCACGTGTTTGCGGAGGAGGACGGGTCCTGGAGCTGCCAGCCACATTGGGAGCGAAACCCCGGAGGTGGACCTCCGTGGAGGGGTGGATGAAGCTTCCCGTGCTCCCGGAGTCAATAAGGCAGGATGTTTTGTGCCCATCAATTTTCACCGTCGCCGTCACGGTTGCGAGGTTGTGCGGCCGGGACTGGTCGAGCGTGATGGAGGCGAGTTGCGGCTGATGTTGGTAGGTCCCGGGCTGGTTGGCGGCGGGGCAGGCAATGAACGGCCCGATGAAGTTCCCGACGAGTAGGGGTCCTGAGGCGCCGTCCAAATGGTGGGCGACGTTAAAGATGGCGGCGCCCACGGGCCGCACGTGGTCTGCTGGGAGGAAGATGGCAGCGCCCGCGGGCCGCACGTGTTCTGCTGGGAGGAAGATGGCGGCGCCCTCGGGTCGCAAGTTGGGGGTGCAAGAACACTGGGCCTATGTACAGCAGTGATCGACCAGGCCTGGCACACAGCAGCAAAATGTCCCTTCTTCCCGCAGGCCTTGCAGGTTGCACTCCACACCGGGCAGCGTTAGCGAGTTCGCGAGTTGTCTGGTCACCGCGAGGTCGAGTGTACCCCCTTCTAATAGGCGCTGGCGGATGTACGCCGACTCCATGCCCGTAACGAAAGCGTCCCTTATTAAGAGTTCTGTATGTTCCATGCCCGAAACTGCCTGCCAATCACAGTCCCTCGCCAGGATGTGCAGGGCACGCCAGAAATTGTCTAATGACTCACCGGGGAGTTGCTGCCTCATGGATAGGATGTGCCTGGCGTAGAGTTTGTTGATCGGCCGGATATGGTGTCCTATCAGAAGCTCCATAGCTTCAGGGTAAGTGGGCGCATCCCGGATAAGGGGAAAAGTCTCGGAGCTCACCCGTGAGTATAGGATCTGAAACTTCTGTGCGTCCAAGGGCTGCTCAGTCGCTGATCTGAGGCAGCTTTCGAAGCAAGCTAGCCAGTGGTCGAAGGCCGACGGGGCGTTGTCTGCTTGAGGGTGCAGCTGCAGGCGATCTGGCTTGATGCTTAGTTCCATCGCTGTAAAATTTCTGCTTAATAAATTGATGTATTATCAATTACGACGAGACGAGAGTAGAGAGTAATCGAGGCTTTATTAAGCAGAGATGTGTGGCCTCCTGCAGCTGCTGCCAGAAATGGGAGAAGCTCTGTGTGCACACACATTTATACTCTGCCTACTGGGTGGAGCCAGCAGGCAGGGATCTACCCCTGTACCTATAGTACAGGAGCCTGCCCGTATTGCCTCTAATACAAGTATTATACAAAGAGTGGTGACTACCACAGGGCGTCAGCGACATTCCAGCGAGTGCATTGCCGATTAGAGGAGTACCAAAGGCTATAGGTGCAGGAGATGGCTTTAAGGCCTGCACTGCAAGAGTGGCGATCGCAGTGGAAAGTTTGGAGTATGATATCTGTGTCTTGCGTGGTAATGCCCAAGGCATGACTCTGTGTTTGATGACCATGGCTGAGAGCCTCACATCATGTCCCAGTCATTGAGCGACATGTCCCAGATGGAGGTGGACATTGCCGAATCACTGCAGAGGATTGCCCACTCATGAGGACCATCTCTGAGTGCTACGACATCATGGTGCAGACAATGGGGAGCCACCAGTACTGGCAGAGCCAGCTAACTCAGAGGCTTCTGGAGCTCACTCCAGCTGCCCCTCCATCCCAATGAGACTCCCAGGCCCTACGAGCATCAACAGGGAAGAGGAAGCTCTGTCACCAAGGTGGTCTCCCG
The DNA here is from genome assembly GCF_902713615.1 of Scyliorhinus canicula. NCBI lineage: Eukaryota > Metazoa > Chordata > Chondrichthyes > Carcharhiniformes > Scyliorhinidae > Scyliorhinus > Scyliorhinus canicula. Next base: position 89,259,959 of record NC_052151.1, on the reverse strand, counting down.
TTCTTACACATCTCACCCTGCCGATAGTGCCTCATCTCAAGGGCAGTGGGTAGAACAGGGTGGTGGTGTGATGCCAGTGACATTGGTAAGTCGGTCGGGGCCCCCTGGCTCCAGGCAGTCCAGAGTACGTCCGCCAAGGCATCAATGGCCACAGGACGCAGAAAGCAGCAGGCTGTGATGTGCAACCTGGGAACACACCTAGACGTAGCAGTAAACCATGGAGGATCACTGATTGGGCATGGGGCAGAGTGGTGGGGCACTGGGGGTGCAGGGAGAGGGCACTACCTGTACTAGGGGGAATGGAAATGTCCAATGTTCACTATTAAAACATGTTACATTGATACATGTGAATCTTCACAGCGTGTCAGCCTGCACCCACTCCCCCTGTTGCCCTCCATTCATCCCACTGCTACTACCTCTCCTTCCCCACCGCGCACAGTGTTCCAAGATCAAATGCCCCTGATGCAAACCCTGTCCAGAGGATGGGTGTGAGCACTCTGTCAGTAGAAAGACAGGAGTCAGACTTTGGCATAAACTGAGGAGCACCAGAGCTAACCTCACAGAGGGTGATTATCAATCTCCTGCCTTTGTTTATTGACTCGCTGATAGTGCTGACACAGGCTCATCACCATTACACAGACCCTTATAGGGCAGAACACCATAGCCAGGGAGCGGGGAGGTGTGGGAGGGTCAGAGAACAGTGGGGGTGGAGGAAGGAGGGAAATGTGTGGGATGGAGGGAGGGAGTTATTGGGGGCAGCAAGGATTGGGGGGAGAGGGGTTTGGGTGGGAAGGAGGGGAATGCGGGCGAGGGATATTAGGGGAAGGAAGGATTGGGGAAGGGGTTTGGGGGAGGGGTTTAGGTGGGAATGAGGGTAATGCGAGTAAGCGTTGGTGTTGGGGATGGAAGGAGACATCGGTGGGTGAAGTTGGTGAGCTGACGGACAAAGACACATCCTATAAGAATAGGGTGAGGATCGGGGCCTACCTGTTCCTCCGGGCATGCCAAGCCCTTGTCATCCCCTGTCCTCCATCCTCTGATTCCTCCTGCGATCCTCCATGGTCTTGTCCTCCATCTCCTCCTGGTCCTCAGATGAGGCCACATGTCACTGCTCCTCCTCCTCCAGCATGGGCCCCGCTGCTGGGCCATATTGCGGAGGGCACCGCAGACACCACAAATGGGGAGACCCTCTGGTAGGTGTACTGCAATGCACCACATAGTGGTTCAGGCATTGGAACTGCACTTTGATGCACAACTCAATGACAGCATGGGTGGCTACATGGGTATTGTTATATCGGGTCTCCACCTCCAGCCTCCGCACTGGGGTCATCAGCCAGGACCTCAGTGGATAGCCTTTGCCCTCCAAGAGCCAACATGTCATCCTGAGGTGGTCCTCGGAAGTTGCCGGATCTCCAAGTGTCCCAGGATGTAGCTGTCATGCACATTCCACCTGGGATACGTGCACACATGTGCATGATCCGGAGCTCGTGGTTGCGTTTGAGTTGAACATCCATGGAGTGGAAACCCTTCCTGTTAATAAAGGCAACTCCCTGATGCCCCAGTGTACACAAGGCAGCATGCTTGCCATCTATTGCACCTGGACCTGGGGCATCCCGGTGATGGCGGAGACTCCTGCAGACTGGGCATTTTGGTGGGCCCGCTCCAGCTCAAAGTTGATAAAGTCTGATGCTCGACATATTGGGGATCCGTGACTTCATGGATGCACTTGTGGGCTGAGGTTTGGGAAATGCAGTAAAAGTCCCTGCTCGAACCCTGGAATTAACTTGTTGCATAGAAGTTCAGGGCTGCAGTGACATTCACGAACACTGGTGTGGGTTGTCCTCCTCCCCAATGGAATGCCAAGTCCTCAATGACATGGGACAGGTGCTGCACTGTCTCTTTGGTTGAGATGGAATTTCCTCTGGCACAAGCTGTCCGTCATCTCCTCGAAACAGCTTCCCGTACAGCTTCGGCTGTCGCTGGTGTCCCGCTCTGGGTTCCTGATGGACAGCTGTGTCTTCAAGGTGTGCGACGGCCTCCTGCACATGTGATGCCACTTCCAGCTTGCTTCAACATTGCTGCCGCATTCTCCGGCACGTTGGCTGCCACCAGCACCCCGAGAGCTGCCTCTGTGGCACTGACACCAGCCGTATTGTTATATCTGTAAGGAATTGGAGGAGAGTGACCGACATCAATTAAGGCTTCCATCCTGGGATGCTCAAGTCCTCCAAACCTCCCCACCCGACTATGCCTCTCCTTCGCTCAAAATGCTATCCACCAAGCCAGTGTGCTGGAGACATCGCTCTGCACACTCACCCCCGACCACAGCAGGAGCCACTGGAAGCCAGGGCCGGGATTCTCCCCTACCCGGTGGGGTGGGGGGGTGCCGGCGTAGCGGAGTGGCGCCAACCACTCCGGCGTAGGGCCTCCCCAAAGGTGCGGAATTCTCCGCACCTTTAGGGGCTAGGCCCGCACCGGAGTGGTTTCCGCACCGCCGATGCCGCCAAAACCAGCGCCAACGGCCTTTGGCGCTACGACGCCCGGTGTTGGGGCTGGCCGAAAGGCCTTCGCCGGTCCGCGCATGCGCCGGTGCGTCAGCGGCTACTGATGTCACCACCAGCGCATGCGTGGTAGGGGGGGTCTCTTCTGCGTCCGCCATGGTGGAGGCCGTGGCGGCGGAGGAAGAAAAAGAGTACCCCCACGGCACAGGCCCGCCCGCCGATTGGTGGGCCCCGATCGCGGGCCAGGAAACCGTGGGGGCACCCCCGGGGTCCGATCGACCCGCGCCCCCCCCAGGATCCCGGGGGCCCGCTCGGCTGCCAATCCCACCGGCACCAGAGGTGGTTTAAACCACGTTGGCGGTATTGGCCTATTAGCAGCGGGACTTCGGCCCATCGCGGGCCGGAGAATCGCCGCGGGGGCACGCCGATCGGCGGGGCGTGATTCCCGCTCCCGCCGATTCCCGGGTGGCGGAGAATTCTGCCCCAGATTCCAGACTTCTGCCGGGAACATGAGGGAGACCATGCTCAGGTACCCTCCCCTGAGAGTCCTGAAGATCCACTTTCTTACCCTCTGGTCGCGAGGATATCCCCAGTGCTGAAGCCCAGCTCTTGAGTGTTTGATTGTTGGCTGCTGCCTCTATGGTGCTGACACTTCTAGAGTTCAGACAAAGTGTTCAGGCTTCAGAGTGTGATTGGAATATGATGTAATAATCTTCGTCTGAGATATGGCATGTGTGCCCACAAGAGTGTACTTGAGAATATTTTGTTTATTAAACGGTCAACAGTAAAAAAGATTTGAAAATTAACTACCTAAAATTCCCCAAATCACACTAACCATTAAACAACAAGGAAACGTGACCGTTCCATATTGGTACCAAAGCTATCCCAACTAATTTTCACAAAAAAGCAAACACATGGGGCTAGATTCTCCAATTCTGGGGCTATGTCCCCAAGCGGCGTGGGAACGGTGGCGTTTTGCACTAGGAAAACTGGCGCAAAACAGCCACCAATTCTGTTTTGCTAGGGGCCAACACCACCCTCTGTGTAAAAAACATCCCCCGCACATCTCCACTGAACCTATTCCCCCCTCATCTTGAACTTGTGCCCCTTGTAATTGTCATTTCCACCCTGGAAAAAAGCCTCCAATTGTTCACCCTATCTATACCCCTCATAATTTTATAAACTTCTATCAGGTCGCCCCTCAGCCTCCGTCTCTCTCGGGAGAACAATCCCAGTTCATTCAATCTCTCCTCATAGCTAATACCCTCCATACCAGGCAACATTCTGGTAAACCTTTTCTGTACTCTCTCCAAAGCCTCCACGTCCTTCTGGTTGTGTGGTGACCAGAATTGAACACAGTATTCCAAATGTTGCCGAACCAACGTTCTATATAACTGTACTATAATTTGCGAGCTTTTATACTCAACACCCTTCCGATGAAGGCAAGCATGCCGTATGCTTTCTTTATCACCATTTCCACCTGCGCTGACACTTTTAAGGATCTGTGGACCTGCACACCCAGATATCTCCATGTCTCTATGTTCCTGATGGTTCTGCCATTTATTTTATAACTCCCAACTGAATTGGATCAACCAAAATGCATAACTCGCATTTGTCTGGGTTAAATTCCATCTGCCATTGCTCTGCCCAATTTTGCAGCCTATCTATATCCTGTTGTATTCTCTGACAATCTTCAACACTGTCCGCAACTCCTGCAATCTTAGTATCATCTGCAAACTTGCTAATCAGAACAGCTACGTTTTCTTCCAAGTAATTTATATATATTACAAAGAGCAGAGCTCCCAGTACTGATCCCTGCGGATATCACTAGCTATAGACCTCCATTCGGAAAAAACACCCTTCCACTGTTACCCATGCCAGTTACGTGCAATACTCAACACACCAGCAACAAAAGCATCAGCAATCTGTGAAAACACTTCTTCAACGGCATTAGCCGGTGGCCCATTTGAACAATGTCATGCATCAGGTCCCGCAGTGTCTTCTTGTTTCAAACCAGATTGCCTTCTGGACTCATCCAGAAACATCTGTCCTTTCTGACTACAGAAAAGGAAGGAAACAACGACAGCAGCTTCCAGGCATCTGCGGCCACCAGTAGGAGCAAGCAGCAAACACAACCCGCAGCTATGAAGTAACCTCACAGCTAACATGGTCAATTCTTCATTGGCAGTACTTGAGCTGTGTAGTCAGAGGCTGCTCACGGTCAATGGGAGTTAAAGTGACCTTCAGCACTGAACCAAGAACAGGGATCCATCTTGGAAGTGTTTGATAGGACAGACAGGCAGTAGCTGTAGTTGCCGCGTTATGCATCTCCGCGATATTTAAAGATGGCTTGAAATATAGATATGCATGGAGCAGGTAACCTCTTCCTTATTTCCATGTACTCTCTGTGATCCCTGAGGGTCTCCAATCTAAAACATCATATCCAGAGGTTGTGCACACTCCTATCTGACTGATGATGATACAGGCAACATCAAATATAGCTTCTGCTTTCTTCACATTCTCCTCATTGCTGGATAATTTTGAGCAGCAATGTCCATGGATTCTTTTTCTGTCATTAAGCAGTGAATGACTGTGTCTTTAGGGGATTTCTTACAGTATAGGCACCTATTAGCCAATGCAATCATTACCATAGCTATAAATGCTTTCAGTGACACACTATCCTTCCCCTCACCATGCCCATCTCAGTAAACCTGCTACTTTGAGATAAACTTGGCCAGGCACTTGGAAGCCCTGCATTTATTCCATTTTCCACATAGCTCTTTAGTCGACCAGACAGCTACATTCTTTGCAATACACATGGGGGCAGATGTTCATGTGAGCGTCTGAGATTCCTTTTGGGGGACTGGGATTCCCATCTCTGAACCTGGTAACTATGAGGATCAGGTGAAGAAGGAGCCGTGCTCCGAAAGCTCGTGTTTGAAACAAACCTGTTGGACTTTAACCTGGTGTTGTAAGACTTCTTACTGTGCTCACCCCAGTCCAACGCCGGCATCTCCACATCATGTCTCTATTGTAAGCAACATGGCAGTTGGGATAAACAGAAGACTGACCAAAAGAAGCAAAAAATGGATCAAGAAAAAGATTGTGGGCCGGTATGGTTGCGTAGTGTTTAGCACTGCTGCCCCACAGCACCTCGGACCATGGTTCGATCCGGCCCGGGTCACTGTCCATGTGAAGTTTGCACATTCTCCCCATGTCTGCGTGGATCTCACAACCAAAACCAAAGATGTGGAGGGTAGGTGGATTTGCCACACTAAATTATGCCTTAATTGGAAAAAAAGTTTTAAATTAAAAAAATTTAAAAAGAAGAAGATCGTGGACCCCTTCCAAGAAGGGTTAGTATGATGTTACGGTTCCGGCGATGTTTACATTAGGAACCTGGGCAGAACATTGGTTACCAGTATTCACAAAACTAAAATTGCCTCAGAAGGCTTGGAAGGCAAACAGCCGCATTCTCTAGTTTTGAGAGTTGACGCCGAGGTAAAACAGCAAAACTGGTGCCACACCTGGACCAACTCAACGACAGTTAAGGAGATTGCACCGGTGCCATGTGGAACGCAATCGATTCCAATGACAAATGGAATTGGCCAGGTTCGGGATGGCACTCAGGAGGCACTCACACTGCACTCCCACACACACACACACACGCACACACACACACACATCCCAGCCAACAGGATGGCCCCGAGATTCACTGACGCGGAACTTGAGACCTTGCTGGACACTGTGGAGGAGAGGCAGACAACCATATACCCCAAACTGGGAAAGAGGCTACCAGCCACCACCATTCACCGGGTCTGGGCACAGATGGCAGAGGTGGTCAGCGCCGTGGGCAACATCATCCGGACCTCCAGCATTTGCCAGAAAAAAGCTGCACAACCTTCTCAGGGCGGCCAGGGTGAGTAGGCAAAACTGTGCCCCGAGCAGCAAACCCCATCCCACACACCCATGACCCACACACACCCCCAACCCCTAGGTCGGGCAAAGCCCCACCGTGCACCAGATGTCGGCTGCCATGCCGGTTGCCCTGGCCAGTGAAGCCACCAGCTACCCACCTCCTGGGCTGCAATGCATCAGACTGTCTAACACTGTCATTTTCTGTTTCTCTCCGCCCCCACCCCCCCAGGAGAAGGCCACGCACAACGGCAGGGAGCGGGAGCAGACTGGAGGTGGCCCGCTGGACCTGCGGCCCCTCACTGCAGCTGTGGAGGTCAGCATTGGGTGAGCAAGTGTGACTCCATTGGGCTGTGGTTCCCCATGGCACATGTGTCACCCGCATCCCCCCCACCACCACTCCCCCAAACACACCACACCACACTTACCACCATCCCCACAAACACACACACATCACACCTCCCACTATCCCCACCCACACACACCACACCTACAACCATCCCCCACACCACCTTGAAACCCACACCACCCCCACATCCTTCCCATCACAGCTATCTCCAACACCCTCTCTCATCTCCGAGATACTCACCTTGGCCATGCACTTGAATGAAGAGGCTCCTGGGCCACTACCTGATGTGAACCATACATGTGCTCTGGTGCAGCAAGTGGTAGGAACATCCAAGGTGACGGACAGTCGGAGAGCAGGCAAACCCCAGGGTCTAGTTGCCATCCAGATCGGTTTTAGGCTTCTGGAATGGACGGTCACATTGATATTGGAGATGCAGATGCAGAACCAGGGACTACATGAGGGTTGTCAGTGAGCAACCAGCACCTGCAGACGCAGTTAGAGGAGTCCAACCACGTGCAGGAGCAGGGGGTGGTGCCCACCATGCAGTGGCTGAGGCCCAGGGCAGGGCTGCCCTCTCACAGGCAGCCATGCACCAGAGCCACCTGGATATTGCGCTCCACAGTGTGGCCCAGTCACAGTGGGCCATGGCTGAGAGTGTAGGTGGCATTACCCGCGCATTTGCTGACATGGCACAGACCCAGAAGGAGGTGGCCCAGTCCAAAAGTGAGATGACGCAGTCACTGGTTGATGGGGCACAGAATCAGAAGGTGGTGGCATAGACCATGGTTAATGTGGCTCAATTCCAGAAGGAGATGGTCTACTCCCTGTGCTCCAAGGCCGCTGGCATGCAGACCTATGTCGAAACCAGAGTGGGCCTTCAGGACTGTCAGTGCCAGGTGGTGGGGGAGCTTTAGGGGTTAGCTCTACAGCTCTACTCCCTTCCAATGGAGTAGCCCAGGGGGCACCGTGCACTCCAAGGGAGGAGGAGGACATGGGGCCCATGCCGGTGACTCCTCCAGGGGAGGTGCCGGAACACTGCAGTGCTTTGAACTACCCCCACCCCCTCCTGTCTCTAGCGCATTACATGGGCATTGGTCAGAGCAGGGCAGAACCGCACCACCTGGTCGAGCAGCAGCCGGGCCCATCCATCCCCAGAAGACAGCCATCAAAAGGTGAGCCAGGACACAGGGCGTGAATCACAGCAGGTCACCTTCATACACCTGATGTACCATCTGGGGATCCACATCGGTGTATCGTTAGGGCCCGGAAGGCCAGAAAAGTAGACATCAGTTAAGTTGATATGGGTGTAGGACACAGTATAGCGATAGGGGCTGGAGAACAAGCTGGTATATATTTGTTCACATTAAAACCTGTGCACAAACCTGCCCCCTCCGGTCATCTCCCTCCAAAACAGGTATATCGTTTTGGATACTGTTGGGGGAGATGACTCACCGGGGAAGGCAGTAGTAGCCAGGCTCATGGCACCGTGGCTGGCTCTGCTGCACAGAAGGGCGGGAAAAAGACTGGCAGGGCTATAGTCACAGGGGATTCAATCGTAAGGGGAGTAGACAGGTGTTTCTGTGGTCGAATATGAAAGTCCCAAATGGTATGTTGCCTCCCGGGTGCACGGGTCAGGGATGTCCCAGATCGGCTGCAGGATATAATGAAGGGGGAGGGTGAACAACCAGTTGTCGTAGTGCATATAGGCACCAACGATATAGGTAAAAAACGGGATGAGGTCCTACAATCAGAATTTAGGGAGTTAGGAGATAAGGTAAAAAGTAGGACCTCAGAGGTAGTAATCTCAGGATTGCTACCAGTGCCACGAGACAGTCAGAGTAGAAATTCAAGAATAGTCAGAATGAATACGTGGCTTGAGAGATTGTGCAGGAGGGAGGGGTTCAGATTTTTGGGACATTGGAACCTGTTCTCGTGGCAGTGGGACCATTACAAACCGGATGGTCTACACCTGGGCAGGACTGGAACCAATGTCCCGGGGGGTGCTTTTGCTAACACTGTTGGGGAAGTTTTAAACTAATGAGGCAGGTGGATGGGAACCAGATTAGGAAGTTAGAGGTCAGTAAAGAGGCAGCAACTAAAGCCAGCAAGGTACTAGATAATAAACTCAATGTGACTAAGGGGAAGGTAGACAGGGAAGAGATGATGAACGCGAAGGGACAGGTGGTCTGAGGTGCATTTGTTTTAATATGAGAAATATAGCAGGTAAGGCAGATGAACTTAGGGCTTGGATTAGTACCTGGGAATATGATGTTATTGGTATTACTGAGACTTGGTTGAGGGAAGGGCAAGACTGGCAACTAAATATCCCAGGGTATAGATGCTTCAGGAGGGATAGAGAGGGAGGTAAAAGGGGTGGAGGAGTTGCATTACTGGTCAGAGATGATATCACAGCTGTGATTAAGGAGGGCACGATGGAGGATTTGAGCACTGAGGCAATATGGGTAGAGCTAAGAAATGGGAAGGGTGCAGTAACATTGTTGGGACTTTACTACAGGCCTTCCAAATGCGAGTGTGAAGTAGAGGTACAAATATGTAGAAAAATGTAGGATGGTTGTGGTTGTGATGGGAGATTTTAACTTCCCCAACATTGAATGGGGCTCATGTAGTGTTGGAGGCGTAGATGGAGCAGAATTTGTAAGGAGCATCCAGGAGGGTTTTTTAGAGCAGTATGTAAATAGTCCAACTCGGGAAGGGGCCATACTGGACCTGGTATTGGGGAATGATCCCGGCCAGGTGGTTGAAGTTTCAGTCGGGGATTACTTTGGGAATAGCGATCACAATTCCGTAAGTTTTAGAATACTCATGGACAAAGACGAGAGTGGTCCGAAAGGAAGAGTGCTAAATTGGGAAAAGGCTAAGTATCACAAAATTCGGCAGGAGCTAGGGAATGTGGATTGGGAGCAGCTGTTTAAGGGTAAATCCACATTTGAAATGTGGGAGTCTTTTAAGGAAAGGTTGATTAGAGTGCAGGACAGACATGTCCCTGTGAAAATGAGGGATAGAAATAGCAATATTAGGGAACCATGGATTATGAGTGGAATTGTGAGACTAGCTCAGACAAAAAAGGAAGCATACATAAGGTCCAGGCTACTTAAAACTGATGAAGCTTTGTAGGAATATCGGGAAAGTAGGACAAATCTCAAACGCGCAATAAAGAGGACTAAAAGGGGTCATGAAATATCTTTGGCTAACAGTGTTAAGGAAAATCCCAAAGCCTTTTATTCATATATAAGGAGCAAGAGGGTAACTGAAGAAAGGATTGGCCCACTCAAAGACAAAAGAGGGAATTTATGCATGGAGTCAGAGGAAATGGGTGAGATTCTTAATGAGTACTTTGCATCGGTATTCACCAAGGAGAGGGACATGACGGATGTTGAGGCTAGGGATGGATGTTTAAATACTCTAGGTCATGTCGGCATAAGGAAGGGGGAAGTCTTGGGTATTCTAAAAAGCATTAAGATGGACAAGTCCCCAGGTCCGGATGGGATCTATCCCAGGTTTCTGAGGGAAGCGAGGGACGAAATAGCTGGAGCCTTAACAGATATCTTTGCAGCATCCTTGAGCACGGGTGAGGTCCCGGAGGACTGGAGAATTGCTAATGATGTCCCTTTGTTTAAGAAGGGTAGCAGGGATAATCCAGGGAATTATCGACCTGTGAGCTTGACTTCAGTGATAGGCAAACTGTTGGAGAAGATACTGAGGGATAGGATCTATTCACATCTGGAAGAAAATACACTTATCATTGATAGGCAGCATGGTTTTGTGGAGGGAAGGTCATGTCTTACAAACCTAATAGAATTCTTTGAGGAAGTGACAAAGTTAATTGTTGAGGGAAGGGCTGTAGATGTCATATACATGGACTTCAGTAAGGCGTTTGATAAAGTTTCCCATGGCAGGTTGATGGAAAAGGTGAAGTTGTATGGGGTTCAGGGTGTACTAGCTAGATGGATAAAGAACTGGCAGGGCAACAGGAGACAGAGAGTAGTGGTGGAAGGGAGTGCCTCAAAATGGAGAAAGGTGTTCCACAGGGTTCCGTGTTCGGACCACTGTTGTCTGTGATATACATAAATGATCTGGACGTTTGCAGCAAGTTTGCAGATGATACTAAGATTGGTGGAGTTGCAGATAGCAAGGAGGACTGTCAGAGAATACAGCAAAATATAGATAGATTGGAGAGTTCGGCAGAGAAATGGCAGATGGAGTTCAATCCAGGCAAATGCGAGGTGATGCATTTTGGAAGATCTAATTCAAGAGCAGACTATACGGTCAATGGAAGAGTCCTGGGGTAAATTGATGTGCAGAGAGATCTGCGAGTTCAGGTCCATTGTACCCTGAAGGTGGCAACGCAGGTCGATAGAGTGGTCAAGAAGGCATACAGCATGCTTGCCTTCAACGGATGAGGTATTGAGTACAAGAGTCGGCAGGTCATGTTACAGTTGTATAGGACTTTGGTTCGGCCACATTTGGAATACTGCGTGCAGTTCTGGTCGTCACATTACCAGAAGGATGTAGATGCTTTAGAGAGGGTGCAGAGGAGGTTCACCAGGATGTTGCCTGGTATGGAGGGTGCTAGCTATGAAGAAAGGTTGAATAGATTAGGATTGTTTTTGTTGGAAAGATGTAGGTTGAGGGGGGACCTGATTGAGGTCCACAAAATTATGAGAGTTATGGACAGGGTGGATAGCAACAAGCTTTTTCCAAGAGTGGGGGTGTCAATTACAAGGGGTCACGATTTGAATGTGAGAGGGGGAAAGTTTAATGGAAATGTGCGTAGAAAGTTTTTTACGCAGAGGGTGGTGGGTGCCTGGAACGTTTTGCCAGAGGAGGTGGTAGAGGCGGGCACGATAGCATTATTTAAGATGCATCTAGACAGATATATGAATGAGTGAGGAACAGAGGGAGGTAGATCCTTGGAAAATAGGCGACAGGTTTAGATAAAGGATCTGGATCGGCGCAGGCTGGGAGGGCCGAAGGGCCTGTTCCTGTGCTATAATTTTCTTTGTTCTTGTTTGTTCTTTGCTCGGAGCTCTGTCAGAAGAGTATGAGGGGTAGGCTGGTCTGGGTTGGCGGGGGAGGGGGGGCTGCGATGGGCAGTGTTTGTGGGAAGGCTTGGCCCAGGGACCGTAGTTTAGCTAGTGCTCACAACTCCGGTGTCTCTCCCGCCCCCCTCCCCCACCCCACCGTCCCTACCTCCGCCACCCCAGGATTCGATGGGAGCATGCAATGCTTGTCTGATATATGGTTTTCTGCCTGAGTTAGCCCCCTGGTGTCAATGTGCTTAAGCCTGCGGAAGCACGAGCACAGCACAATCCAAGTTAGATGAACTTACCTCAAAGTCACAAGTGATGTTTGCCAAGGGCACATTGCCTATATCCAGTCGTGACGCACACCAGTTTAATGAGACGTTGACGTGACCTGACAATCCAACGTCAGGGCATGGTTCTGGCAAGCTGCCTTGACAATGAACATTCATGATATTCAAATGTATTCATATGATCTTCTTGAAATGGCGCAGCGGGAAACGTGACCCACCATTGTAGGTTGGAGCAGATGACTGTAATCTGACTTCCCGCCGACGGGAATCTGATCTATTGGATCCTGCGATATTTTCCTCTCCCGCCCCACCCCCTCACAACCGTTTTGGGCAGGAGCTGACATTCCCTTCCAATATTTCTGATTATATCCAAAGTACAAATAAATGCATGGATATGTTATGTCACTATATCAGCTAACAACAATGCAGCACTCCCTCAGTGTCTGCTCAAGTTCTGGCATGCTGCTGGTCAGATTTGTGATTGTTCAAATTAGGAATATTCTGCTTCGTCAGGAGAGATGAATAAACCTGAAGGAGCATTTCAGACATAAGCTATCAGAGCATTATATGGTCTTTTGGATTAACTTTTCAGGAAAGAGTGTAAAAATGGGATCATTTGACTGTAAGTTCAATAGATTCATGTATGTCACAGAAGACAATTTGAACTTTAATTACTAAAGCTGATAAATGGGAAGATATAGCCTATGCAGCGGAATAAAATAACAATATCACTGATGTCTTTAATTTCTGTAGCTAAAAACGAGTAAAGGAACGATTGTATGGTACAAAGGAATGATCACAACTTTGTAAGTGTGCTTAATGTGAATCATCCAATTCAAAAGGAACCCACAATTCTCTGACTTACATTGTTACTGATGCAGTGGCGTGCAGAGGGGGGGGGGGGGGGGGGGGGGGGGGCACGGTGCATTGGCCCCGGGATGGGGGCATCCAATCAGAGAAGGAAAAAACTTTTTTTTTTTTTTTAATTTTTTAAAATTTAGATTACCCAATTATTTTTTTCAATTAATTAAGGGGCAATTTAGCGTGGCCAATCCACCTACTCTGCACATTTTTTGGGTTGTGGGGGCGAAACCCACGCAGACACGGGGAGAATGTGCAAACTCCACACGGACAGTGATCCAGAGCTGGGATCGAACCTGGGACCTCAGTTCCGTGAGGCGGTTGTGCTAACCACTAGGCCACCGTGCTGCCCCAGAGAAGGAAATAAGATAGTAATTTTTAAATTTCAGCAGTGATAAATCAATTTTTGGAGGCTCACCACACTACAGAGGCAGTTGTTAGCCCTTTATTCCTTTAACATGGTGTACCCTTTCTGTCTAGAGAAAATGGTGCTTCTCCCCATCCCCCCACACGCATGCGCATGAGTACGTGGTGCAACCATCAAAAGCAACAAGCAGACATAGAACATAGAACATAGAATAGTACAGCACAGAACAGGCCCTTCCGTGGCTGTTCGTTCCTGCGTTTCCTCGAGTCATAACTCGTCTTTTCTTCAGCTTTTTGTGCATCTAGATTAGTTCTTTTACCTACTCAGGTCAGTGAATAGCTCTAGAACAGGTGCAACTACATTTTTTATAGGTTTTTTGGTGATATTTAATGAAATATTTACGTGGGATAGAACATAGAACATAGAACACTACAGCGCAGTACGGGCCCTTCGGCCCTCGATATTGCGCCGACCTGTGAAACCATCTGAAGCCTATCTGACCTACACTATTCCATTTTCATCCATATGTCTATCCAGTGACCACTTAAATGCCCTTAAAGTTGGCGAGTCTACTACTATTGCAGGCAAGGCGTTCCACACCCCTACTACTCTCTGAGTAAAGAAACTGCCTCTGACATCTGTCCTATATCTATCACCCCTCAATTTAAAGCTATGTCCCCTCGTGTTGGTCATCACCATCCGAGGAAAAAGCCTCTCACTGTCCACCCTATCTAACCCTCTGACTATCTTATATGTCTCTATTAAGTCACCTCTCAGCCTTCTCCTCTCTAACGAAAACAACCTCAATTCCCTGAGCCTTTCCTCGTAAGACCTTCCCTCCATACCAGGCAACATCCTAGTAAATCTCCTCTGAACCCTTTCCAAAGCTTCCACATCCTTCCTATAATGTGGTGACCAGAACTGCACGCAGTACTCCAGGTGCGGCCGCACCAGAGTTATGTACAGCTGCAGCATGACCTTGTGGTTCCGAAACTCAATCCCCCTGCTTATAAAGGCTAGCACACCATATGCCTTCTTAACAGCCCTATTAACCTGGGTGGCAACTTTCAGGGATTTATGTACCTGGATGCCGAGATCTCTCTGTTCATCTACACTACCAAGAATCTTGCCATTAGCCCAGTACTCTGCATTCCTGTTACTCCTTCCAAAGTGAACCACCTCACACTTTTCCGCATTAAACTCCATCTGCCACCTCTCAGTCCAGCTCTGCAGCTTATCTATGTCCCTCTGTATCCTATAACATCCTTCAGCACTATCCACAACTCCACCGACCTTTGTGTCATCTGCAAATTTACTAACCCATCCTTCTACACCCTCTTCCAGGTCATTTATAAAAATGACAAACAGCAGTGGCCCCAAAACAGATCCTTGCGGTACACCACTAGTAACTGAACTCCAGGATGAACATTTGCCATCAACCACCACCCTCTGTCTTCTTTCAGCTAGCCAATTACTAATCCAAACCGCTAAATCACCTTCAATTCCATACTTCCTTATTTTCTGCAATAGCCTACCGTGGGGAACCTTATCAAACGCCTTACTGAAATCCATATACACCACATCAACAGCTTTACCCTGATCCACCTGTTTGGTCACCTTCTCAAAAAACTCAATAAGGTTTGTGAGACATGACCTACCCTTCACAAAACCGTGTTGAGTATCGCTAATCAACTTGTTCTTTTCAAGATGATTATAAACCCTATCTCTTATAACCTTTTCCAACATTTTACCCACAACCGAAGTAAGGCTCACAGGTCTATAATTACCAGGGTTGTCTCTACTCCCCTTCTTGAACAAGGGGACAACATTTGCTATCCTCCAGTCTTCCGGCACTATTCCTGTCGACAAAGACGACATAAAGATCAAGGACAAAGGCTCTGCAATCTCCTCCCTGGCTTCCCAGAGAATCCTAGGATAAATCCCATCTGGCCCAGGGGACTTATCTATTTTGACATTTTCTAAAATTGCTAACACCTCCTCCTTTTGAACCTCAATTCCATCTAGCCTGGTCGACTGAACCTGAGTGTTCTCCTCGACAACATTGTCTTTCTCCAGTGTAAACACTGATGACAAATATCCATTTAATGCTTCCCCTATCTCCTCTGATTCCACACACAACTTTCCACTACTATCCTTGATTGGCCCTAATCTTACTCGAGTCATTCTTTTGTTCCTGATATACCTATAGAAAGCCTTAGGGTTTTCCTTGATCCTATCCGCCAATGACTTTTCATGTCCTCTCCTCGCTCTTCTTAACTCTCCCTTTAGGTCCTTCCTGGCTAACTTGTAACTCTCAAGTGCCCTAACTGAGCCTTCATGTCTCATCCTAACATAAGCCTTCTTCTTCCTCTTGACAAGTGCTTCAACTTCCTTAGTAAACCACGGCTCCCTTGCTCGACAACTTCCTCCCTGCCTGACAGGTACATACTTATCAAGGACACGCAGTAGCTGTTCCTTGAAAAAGCTCCACATTTCGATTGTACCCATCCCCTGCAGTTTCCTTCCCCATCCTATACCTCCTAAATCTTGCCGAATAGCATCATAATTGCCTTTCCCCCAGCTATAATTCTTGCCTTGCGGTATATACCTATCCCTGCCCATTGCTAAAGTAAACATAACCGAGTTGTGATCACTATCACCAAAGTGCTCACCTACATCTAAATCTAACACCTGGCCGGGTACATTACCCAGTACCAAATCCAATGTGGCCTCGCCCCTTGTTGGCCTGTCTACATACTGTGTCAGAAAACCCTCCTGCACACACTGCACAAAAACTGACCCATCTATAGTACTCGAACTATAGTATTTCCAGTCAATATTTGGAAAGTTAAAGTCCCCCATAACAACTACCCTGTTACTCTCGCTCCTGTCAAGAATCATCTTTGCAATCCTTTCCTCTACATCTCTGGGACTATTCGGAGGTCTATAGACAACTCCCAACAGGGTGACCTCTCCTCTACTGTTCCTAACCTCGGCCCATACTGCCTCAGTAGACGAGTCCTCAAGCGTCCTTTCTACCGCCGTAATACTTTCCTTGATTAACAATGCCACACCCCCCCCTCTTTTACCATCTTTTCTGTTCTTACAGAAACATCTAAATCCTGGAACCTGCAACAACCATTCCTGTCCCTGCTCTACCCATGTCTCCGAAATCGCCACAACATCGAGATCCCAGGTACCAACCCATGCTGCAAGCTCACCCACCTTATTCCGGATGCTCCTGGCGTTGAAGTAGACACACTTCAAACTAGCGTCCTGCTTGCCGGTGCCCTCTTTCGAACTTTTAACCCTATCCCTGACCTCACTA
Source organism: Scyliorhinus canicula (assembly GCF_902713615.1). Taxonomy (NCBI): domain Eukaryota; kingdom Metazoa; phylum Chordata; class Chondrichthyes; order Carcharhiniformes; family Scyliorhinidae; genus Scyliorhinus; species Scyliorhinus canicula. The sequence continues at coordinate 89,243,303 of NC_052151.1, read as the reverse complement.
CTCTCAACATCCTGTACACTGGGACTACAATTTAGGTTCCCATCCCCCTGCTGAATTAGTTTAAACCCCCCCGAAGAGCACTAGCAAATCTCCCTCCCAGGATATTGGTACCCCTCTGGTTCAGGTGAAGACCATCCTGTTGTAGAGGTCCCACCTGCCCCAGAATGAGCCCCAATTATCCAGGAAACCAAACCCTCCCTCCTGCACCATCCCTGTAGCCACGTGTTCAACTCCTCTCTCTCCTTATTTCTCACTTCGCTAGCACGTGGCACGGGTAACAACCCAGAGATAACAACTCTGTTTGTTCTAGCTCTCAGCTTCCACCCTAGCTCCCTGAATTTCTGTCTCAAATCCCCATCTCTCTTCCTACCTATGTCGTTGGTACCTATGTGGACCACGACTTGGGGCTGCTCCCCCTCCCCCTTAAGGATCCCAAAAACACGATCAGAGACATCACGAACCCTGGCACCTGGGAGGCAACACACCAACCGTGAGTCTCTTTCGTTCCCACAGAACCTCCTGTCTGTTCCTCTAACTATGGAGTCCCCAATGACAAGTGCTCTGTTCCTCTTCTCCCTTCCCTTCTGAGCAACAGGGACAGACTCTGTGCCAGAGACCTGCACCCTATTGCTTACCCCTGGTAAGTCGTCCCCCGCAACAGTATCCAAAACGGTATACTTGTTATAGAGGGGAACGACCACAGGGGATCCCTGCACTGCCTGCCGGTTCCCTCTCCCTCCCCTGACGGTAACCCATCTACTTTCTTCTTTTACCTGAGGTGTGACTACCTCCCTATAACTCCTCTCAATAACCTCCTCCGCCTCCCGAATGATCCGAAGTTCATCCAGCTCCAGCTCCAGGTCCCTAATGCGGCTCTCGAGGAGCTGGAGTTGGGTGCACTTCCCGCAGATGTAGTCAGAAGGGACACTAGAGGTGACCCTTTCCTCCCACATTCTGCAGGAGGAACATTCAACTGCCCTAGCCTCCATTCCCACTGAACTAACTTCCCAGCTACTGAAAAATAAAAAATAAAAAACTTGTTAGTTTAGCAATCCAACGGACAGAGCTTTTTTTTTGGTTAGAGGAGGAGGATGGGTGGGAGACACTACGTAGTAGTGATGTAGTAAGAGTGAAGCCTGGATGATCAGAGGACTGCTATGGCATTTAATCTCGGAATAGGAGACATTTATTCCTTAACATGCTAATATTCGAATACAGATACCACTAATTTGCAAGTCTATGATATAAATTGCACAAAATTATCAGTGGAGAATCAGTGTGAAATAATTTGATACAAAGGAACAAAGAAATTAAATATGGTTTATCCGTCTGCAACTGACCGATTGTTTACCATTTTCTTCCCATTTTCTCATGCGTCTTACGGTTTTTGAGATAGAAAATGAAATGTTACGAGTATTTCGTGTACAACCGAGTGGAGCACAGAACAGGAAAAAAAGAGGGCCAGAGTCGAAGAAGAGTCCCATCAAAGAGGGGCATTAGATGCATGGATAAAAAGAAGTAAAGAAGAAGTAGGAGAACCTGGAGAAGTAAAAGATGATGTGGGTGCAGAGAAGGATTTTTCTGATACGTATTCAGCTCGGTCAGAACATAATACTCTCTCTCCTCAGTCTCGTTGTCAGGATGATGATCCATGTGAAGAAAATAAAGAAGATTTTAGCATATTTTTGCAAAGAAGCGATTTTGGCTGTTTGAAGAAACCGATTCCAGATCATTTGAAGATGACAATATTACAACATGGCCCTGAAAGATATCAGAATAAAAGTGGTCCATTTGCTGAGAAGGATGGGAGATCATTTTCCAAACAGTGGTTTGATAAACATAGAACATAGAACAGTACAGCACAGAACAGGCCCTTCGGCCCTCAATGTTGTGCCGAGCCATGATCACCCTACTCAAAACCACGTATCCACCCTATACCCGTAACCCAACAACCTCCCCCTTAACCCTACTTTTATTAGGACACTACGGGCAATTTAGCATGGCCAATCCACCTAACCCGCACATCTTTGGACTGTGGGAGGAAACCGGAGCACACGGAGGAAACCCACGCACACAGGGGGAGGACGTGCAGACTCCACACAGACAGTGACCCAGCCGGGAATCGAACCTGGGACCCTGGAGCTGTGAAGCATTTATGCTAACCACCATGCTATCCTGCTACCCCAGTTTCCATAAAGTTTCCACAAACGGAGAAATTGTGGAGAGAAAATGGTTGTTATACTCTCCGTATCGGAAAGCATGCTACTGTTTTGTTTGCTTTTTGTTTTCAAAGGAGCATTTGTCGTCTGTGTCAAACTTTGGAAAGGACGACGGTTTCTCCACTTGGAGAAAATTAAATCCAACAATACTTGACCATGAGAAAAGCCCTTCTCATAGAGCTCACATTAGGGAATACCTGAACCTCGTAGTTCGACTCCATCATTCAACTACGATAGATGCTGAACTTCAACAGCAAATGTCTGCTGAAAAGAAAAGATGGAAAGCTATAACTGAACGGATTGTCGAGGTTATATCCTTTCTGGCAAACAGAATCTGGCCTATCGTGGACATCGAGGAGAAGGAATATCTGGGTTATCAGAGCCAGGGGAGACAGTCAGTGAAAATACAGGAAACTTTCTAGCAACAATCAGACTTTTGGCCAAATATGATGACATCTTAGCAAAACACTTGCAGAGAGGGAAAGAGAAACCAGAAGTGTCACCTACTTGTCCAACAGAATTCAAAACAAAATAATCAATCTTCTTGGTGAAACTGTCAAGAAAAATATAATTTCCGAAATTAAGGACGCAAAATATTTTAGCATAATGCTGGATTCAACTCCAGATATTGCCCATGAAGATCAGGTTTCTGAAATTCTGCGTTACGTTCATATTGATGAAAACAGAAAAGTAGAAATAAAGGAGACATTTCTGGGATTTTTTCAAGTCAACAAGAAAGATGCAGTCAGCCTGGTAAATAAAATTCAGGAAAAATTGGAAGAAGACAAAATTTCCATGAATGACTGTTGTGGTCAAGCATATGATATCGCAGCAGTTATGGCTGGAGTGAGAGGAGGTGTTCAACAAAAAATTCTTGAAGCTAACCCAAAAGCTGTGTTTGTGAACTGCGAGAACCACAGCCTCAATTTGGCCTGTGTCCATGCAAGTGAGGTGCAACCTGTTGTTGTTACATTTTTTGGCATTCTAGAAAAACTCTTTACTTTTTTTTCTTCATCTACTTCTCGTTGGGAAGTGTTAAAATCATTTGTCACTCGGACTGTGAAAAGACAGTGTGACACAAGATGGAGTTCCAGCCATGATGCTGTGCAAGTAATCCATGAAGAGTGTGACAACGTTATTGCAAGCCTTCAACACCTGCTGGAAGGAGAATTTTCAAGGGAAACTAAATCTGATGCAGGATCGCTACTGAACTCTATTCAACAGTTCCCGTTTATAGCTTTATTCAATTTTTGGTACTCAGTTTTATCATCAGTGGAGAAAGTCTCAAAACGTTTGCAGGATCCGAAAATGGGGTTCCATGAAGCTTCTTGTGATCTGAGAGGACTTATTCATATCTTGAATTTGAAGAATGACGAAATTATCCACAATGCAATAGATTTAGCCAATGAATATTGTGAAAATTGGGGAATACCAATTGCACGAACAAGGAGAAGAAGAATAATGCCTGGAGAGTCAGCAAGAGATAGTGGACTGACGGCACAAGAAGAAATGAATAGAGTAATGGTAGAGATTGTGAACAGATTAAAAACTGAAATTGAAGACCGCAGTGTCCGTCTTCAAAGACTCAGTGACCGATTTTCTTTTCTTCTGAACTTAAATTCAGTAGTGATTGAAGATTGAAGATGAACAAGAAAGAGAGAAATTAAAAAAGGAATGTTCAGACTTTGCAAATTATTATGACAATGATGTAGTTGCAATTCAGTTATATGACAAAATTATTGATTTTGTGATGCTCCTTCGAGCTGGAGGGAATAGAGTTCCCCCGATCCTAAAGATGCTCTGGAGTCTTTACTGCAGTGTGGGAGGGATGTCTTTCCGACGCTGTGTGCTTCATACAGATTACTGCTTACAATCGCATTTTCAGTCGCAAGCTGTGAAAGGTCATTTTCAAACCTGAAATTAATAAAAACATATCTGAGGTCTTCTATGTCACAGGAGCGACTGACCAACCTGGCTTTAATAAGCATTGAAAAAGAATTTCTCACAGCTGATGTAAAAAGTGAAGTAGTTCAGGTGTTTTGTGACAGGAGGTATCATTTGGGGAAAATAACTTAATAAATTTGATTGATTTATATTAAAATCGAATAAAGCGTTTATTTCATGTTTCATCTGTGTTTATATATTCAAAATGTTTTCCTTTCTCATAATATTTCTCAGTATATTAGGCCTTATACTTGAGTCTTTGGGGCATACACTCAAGATTTGCCCCGGGCATCACCAGACCTCTGCACGCCACTGTACTGATGGAACTAAGCTGCCAGTTCAGAGAGCTAAACCACAACCCAGTCGAATAAAAAAGACATTTTGTTTTTAATAGTGAGGAGAATGTATGTTCAACTGCAACAGGGCTTAAAAGTCAGCAAAGACGTCAATATGGAACCCAATTTACTGGCCTCGACGAGCCTAACATGCTGACATTATGAGGCCATAGAATGGCGTGACACCTCTCACGACATTCGTGCCGCTTGAGACATCTCGCGAGATTCAACCGAACCACGTGAGACAATGTGATCTGGATCCCGCCCTTGCTGGGAGCTTACCTGCGATTATGCCCTTGCTGGGCGAGATCCAGATCAGCATATTTACGGCCAGGCAAGCAATCGGGTGGCACCGATCCGCAGGCACGCACGTTCACCGTCCGCGATGTAAGTTTGCCATGTCGCACCGGGCGGTCGCTGCAGTCTGCCGCCGTGTGCATGCGCGGACTCCCTCTTAAGGAAAGTCCAGAGTAAAACGTCAGCGTTTGTACGCTGGCGTGGTGACATAGCCCAATTTTTGGAGAACTCAGCCCCGGGTTCTCCCGGCGCCCGGGAACTAATAGTCTTCCCAGTGAGAACTCGCCAGGGTGCCATACACCCATCCCTGGAGCATCTTGATAACAAAGACTCCTACATCCACCCACATCAATGCTACGACCAAGAAAGCACAACAATGCCCATACTTCCTCAGGAAACTAAGGAAATTTGGCATGTCCACATTGACTCTCACCAACTTTTACAGATGCACCATAGAAAGCATCCCATCTGGCTGCATTACAACCTGGTATGGCAACTGCTCGGCGGAAGACCGTAAGAAACTACAGGAAGTTGTGAACACAGCCCAGTCCATCACATGAACCCGCCACCCATCCATTGACTCCATCTACACGTTCTGCTGCCTTGGAAAAGCGGGCTGTATAATCAATGACCCCCTCCCACCCAGGTTATTCTCTCTTCCAACCTCTACCGTCTGGCAGGAGATACAAAAGTCTGAGAACGCGCACTGCCAGATTCAAAAACAGCGTCTTCCCCACTGTTGCTAGGCTCCTGAACGACCCTCTTATAGACTGAACTGACCACTCCACGCATCTTCTCTACTGAGAAGTACTAAACTCTGTATTGCTTCATCCGATGTCTACGTCCATGTATTTACATTGTGTATTTATCATATGCCCTATGCTTTTCGTGTATGGAGTGATCTGCCTGGACTGTGTGCAGAACAAAACTTTTTACTGTACCTCAGTACACGTGACAATAAATCTACATTTAAATTTAATGCTGTTCTGCAAAAATGTGGACTGGGCATAATGTCACTTGGGGGGTTTCCCAGTCCATTGGAGCTCCCAGGGTGGTTTGGGACAGGGCAGGGTGGTTCCCTAGCTCTCCTTCTGGCACCCAGGTACCTTGGCATTGCCAGCCTTGCACATTGGCACTGTCACCCTGGCATCTCAGTAGTGTCAAGATTGTTAGGGCACTGCCACTGTGCCCAGGTGCCAGTGACAATGGTCTGGGCCTGAGAGGGGACCATGCTCATGAAGGGAGAATGAAGGGCTATAAATGGTGGGGGAACGAAGGGCATGTATGAAGGGGCCTCATAAACGTTGATGGGGGGGGGGGGGGTTAAGGGTGGGATCCTGAAAGGAAGGATACTAAAGGGAGGGGTGGGTGGCCTGAAAGGGGTGAGCCATCAGTGAGGGTTAGTGGGGTGTCCTCACTTGGGATGGTGTAGGGTAATGCCCATGCGTGCGGTGGTGACATTGCCTGTGGATGGGGGTTTCTCAAGCTCTTTTAGAGATTGGGACACCTGTTCAAAATGGCGGCCTCATCTCTGAGGAGTAGTTGAGTTCAGCTCCCCAGTGATGAAAATATTTCCAAATGTGGCCTAGACCGTGAAGAAGTTCCCTAAGCCCCCCCCACAAATTACTAAGGGTACGATCTAACAAAAAAAATCAGTCCATTCAGGGCAGAAATTGAGGGGTCATTCAGAGCACTTGTAGTGGTGGGAATGACCCGGCTATCTAACAGCATTCTGGTCATTTTTGGTGACCCAACCATAGAAGTTACATATTCGGCCCATCGAGTCTGCACCGGCCCTTGGAAAGAGTACCCGACCCAAGCCCATACCTCCACCCTATCCCCGTTACCCCACCCCACCTTTTTGGACACTAAGGGCAATTTTAGCATGGCCAAGCCACCTAACCTGCAAATCTTTGGAATGTGGGAAGAAACCAGAGCACCCGGAGGAAACCCACACAGGCACAGGGAGAACGTGCAGACTCCGCACAGAGAGTGACTGTTATAACCTGCCTGCTTACCATTGGCTGGGGACTAATGACAATCCCACAATCCTGAGGGAGTATGAGCTTCCCCAATGAGGGGGGCGGAGAAATCGTTAGCAGACTCCCTGCATAAATAGAGCTGGCCAGTTTGGAACCAGCAGGGAGAGAGGAGTTAGCTGCAAGGGAACTTGCTGCTGTTGTATATGTTATTGTAAATAAATGTTATTTCTTTGTATCCTGAAGACTCGTGCTGGATTCTTTGTGGCCCTCACAAAACTGGCGACGAGGGTTAAAGTTGGATAGCTGTCTACACTGCTGAAGCCACCTCCCTGGATTTTTGTTGGATACAGGTTGGAAGTTGTTTTCTGTTACACCATGCCTCTGTATGGATGTTTGGATGTTTTTGATGCTGCGCTGGAAAGCTGGAACCAGTACGCACAACGGATGCGTTACTATTTCCGGGCAAACAATATCACCGAAAATGAGCGCCAGGTGGTCATATTGCTCACCGCTTGCGGCCCGCATACGTTTGGGGTAATTAGGAGCCTTACGTACCCAGCTGTGCCGGACACCAAAATGTTTGATGAACTTAGTGGGGCAACATTTTAACCCAACCCCATCCACGATAGTCCAACGTTACCGGTTTAATACCGCTGAGAGGACCCCAGGAGAATCCCTTGCCGACTTTCTATCCAGGCTATGCAGGATTGCGGAGTACTGTGACTATGGTGAGACCTTGTCAGAAATGTTACGTGACTGGTTTGCGGTATTAACAATGCGGCCACCCAGAGAAAGTTGTTAGCCGAGCCAACATTGCCTTTTCAGCAGGCCATTCAAATAGTATTGTCCCGAGAGAGCGCAGAACGAGGAGTGCAGGAGCTACAGGGAATGGAGGTGCATGCCTTGGGGCGCAACCCCTTCCGTCTGAAAGCATCCCCCTGCACCCCTGTGGTACCTTGGGCGAGGCGACGTCCGGATTGATGCCAGTGGCCGTTGGACATTCCTCCCCAAAGGGAGCCTTCTCCAGAACCAATGGATGAGGGGCCATGTCCGTGTCAGACTTGTAGGCGCCGACCCCGTCGCGGACGCCGGTCTTGGGGGCGCCAGAGACGCCATCGTTCCGAATGAAACTGGGGCCAGCCCAGGGGCCGTACCTTTCATTTGGATGAACCTTCGGCAACTACTCCAGAGGACGTGGAGACGGAGGACGACTGCCTGCAGCTGCATTGTGTGGCAGCTCCCCGTGTGGCCCCTATTAAAGTGACAGTACGGGTCAATGGTCAGGCCTCGACACCGACATTGAGAAGGTGGCCCAAAACTGCTCCATTTGCCAGGAGCATCAGAAGCTTCCGCCGGCCGCGCCCTTACATCACTGGGAATGACCAGGGCGGCCTTAGGCGCGTTTGCATGCGGATTTCGCCGGCCCTTTTCAAGGATCCATGTTCCTGCTATTAATCGACGCCCAGTCTAAATGGCTAGAGGTGCATAAGATGGGAGGCACAACGTCCTGCGCAACAATCGAGAAGATGCGTTTGTCTTTCAGTACGCATGGCCTCCCCGATGTGCTGGTCACAGACAACGGCACTCGGTTCACAAGTGAGGAGTTTGCGAGGTTCATGAAGATGAACGGCATACGCCGCATCCGCGTTGCCCCTTACCATCCGGCTTCAAATGGGTTGGCGGAGCGCGCAGTGCAGACATTCAAACGAGGCCTAAAGAAGCAGTCTTCTGGGTCGATGGACACGAGACTGGCTTGTTTTTTGTTTTCATATAGGACCACCCCCCATGCGGTGACTGGGGTAGCTCCCGCAGAACTCCTAATGGGCCGGAGACTTCGCACCCGCCTTAGCATGGTTTGTCCAGACATTGGCGCAAAAGTATGCTGCACACAAGAATGGCAGGGACATGGTTTTTCTCGGCATCGGCCGATTCGGCACTTTGCGCCCGGTGACCCGGTGTTCGTTCGGAATTTTGCTGGTGGTGCCCTGTGGGTCCCTGCGTAACCTTGCGCCAAATGGGCCCTATCTCTTACCAGGCGCAAGCCCAGGGTCGTCTCCAGCGCAAACATGTAGACCATGTTCGGTCCAGAAGACTATCACTTCCAAAGATTCCACGCCCCAGGAGCTCATTTCTGCAGCCACAGAGACCGGACACAATGGAAAGTATTCCTCACAATCTTCCTCTGGTGCCTCACTCAAAGCCTGCTCAGGTCGTGACAGAACCGCGTGGAGATAAAGACGCCGAGCGATGGAGGCAGCAGACTCTGACTCTGAGATGGAGACACAAGACACCTCAGAGGGGGAATCCTTGGGCCCACGGGTCGTGGATGGACAACCGCTGCGCCGTTCATCACGGAAGCGTCGGTCTCCATCTCGTTACACCCTGCCCGATCCAGCGCCTCGTGCAAATGGGGTCCGGCCTGTGGCAAAATGAGTCTGACGCCCTCCTTCGCCAGGGTCTTCGGTGGATTCCTTGGACTTTGCGGGGAGGGATATTATAACCTGCCTGCTTACCATTGGCTGGGGACTAATGACAATCCCACAATCCTGTGGGAGTATGAGCTTCCCCAATGAGGGGGGGCGGAGAAATCATTAGCAGACTCCCTGCATAAATAAAGCTGGCCAGTTTGGAACCAGCAGGGAGAGAGGAGTTAGCTGCAAGGGAACTTGCTGCTGTTGTATATATATATATGTTATTGTAAATAAATGTTATTTCTTTGTATCCTGAAGACTTGTGCTGGATTCTTTGTGGCCCTCAAAAAAGTGACCTAAGCCAGGAATCGAACCTGGGACCCTGGAGCTGTAAAGCAACTGTGCTAACCACCGTGCTACTGTTCCGGCCTGCTGCCATCCGTGCTACCGTGGGGAACACCCCTCCATGGGTCGGCACTCAGTCACATTTCCTGCACTGAGGAGTTCCACTCGCCAAAACTCCTCAGTGCAGGAGGAGATCTGGACACATTTTTAAATGGTTCCCCAATCTCTCGAACTCCTGAAGTCATCGAGAAGGGGGTCCTCGGGCACCTCACACCCCACTTCACATGGGCAGGGCTCGATCTTCAGCACAGGCAAAATGCCAGACTGGCAGTGCCCCTGCCAGCACCAGAAAAGGTAGCACCAGCAGTGCCAGGGTGCCACCCTGCAAAGAGGCCACCACCCAGGGACCTCCTATCCCTTTGGTGCCATCCCACCTGATCCCTGTTTGTGGGGACCAGCAGTGAACAGTGTTCACCTAAGGTCTGCGGGTAAAGGGGTTAGATCCCAAAGTTTTGGTCGATTAGGTAAGCGCATATTAGAGTGAGCCTAGCCACTTACTCTAATATGCAGATTTGCCAAATACTGATCCCACCCACAATGCGCAGGATCCAGTTTAATCTGCCGAGACATGGTTAGCCAGATAAATCCTAGAAAAGGTCGCTCTCGGCATCGACAGGCCACATCGCTCCCCGCTTCAGGTGGGAAATGGCCGGTAGATTGCACCCTAAGTGTGGTTGAATATCGGTGCGGATCTCACCTAAAAAGCCGGTGAGAAACACCTCATCAAACATGCCCAAAATGACACTCCAGCTGTGCCTGCCCCGCAACCAGAATTTCCTGCCCGAGATCAATGGACCTTTACATGGTCTGTGTCCTGCCCGTGGTGATCTTGCGGCTGGGAGTGGGGGTGGAGGAATCCAGCGTAGCGAGGAGCAGCAGAGAGAACAGAGAGATTGAGCTCTCAGGAAGCATCGTCATGTAACAGGGCATAAAAGGCAGCATATCAGCTTCCTTGACCTTTCAAAAGAACAGTGCTTCTAGAATTCAGGTTGTGCCGTTAAATGCTACATGCAGCCTTCTGCAAGCAGACCTGCTTGCTCCTGGGCCTGCTGGCCACACGTCACCAACGACTGTGAAAATACCTACCATTATTTACTGTTTGGCCTCATTCTAGACTGTTATCGGTGACATATCCAGGATTTCCCAGTGGGTTGCACATATATGCAAAAGCCAGCCCCTGACAAATTATTTTCCAGGTTTCGCATTCATGTCAATGTTGTTGGCGATTGCATTGGTCAGAATTAACAGACAGTTGGGTATACATCCCTCTTCGGCTTCTCATTGATGCAAGATGCCATAGGCTACATAACTGAGCGAATCTCTACACCTCCAGCTCAACCAGGAGTGTTTGTAAACTACAAAGTGGTCCATCAATGTTCAGATGCTGTGCAACTGGTGGCATTGATATAGGATTGGCTAGTTAATTGGAAATTGAGAGTTTTCTGATTGGTGTGTGACAAGTGGGTACCACAGGGATCAGTGCTGGGGCTCCAACTCTGTACAATTTATATAAATGATGTGGATGAAGAGTGTCATAGATGTGTGTTATTAAAGTTGGGTGCAATGATTCTGTAAGATCCGAATCACATGATATGCATCATGCCATTAGCTACTTTGTGGGTTTTTCTGGAATCCAGCACAAAACCTTGCACAATGAGGATCTATTCAATAAACCTCTATCAATCTTGCATCAAACCCATGTGCTTCTGCAAACCTGTTTCTCTTGTACTGTTACTCGCAAGATACAACAGTTTACAGAAAGAAAACTGGCGGCAAGAGTGGGATCAGAAGAAAGAAGAATATTTTGGGCAGAATTCTCCATTGCTCGATGATATCGTAAACGGCGATTGGGTGGAGAATGGATTCCGACGCTGGATTTGGGACCTGTCCATTCTCCGGCCGTTTTCGAAGTGGGAGGCGGGAGCTTTGGTCATCACCAGTGCTAACCCCTCACCGGTGCCGGAATCGGTGAAGGGTTCGTGCTGATTTTTAAAAATGTAACCTCCCACGGATTCTCCGTTCGAGCCGGCAGGAACGGAGAATCGCACCCTTAATTTAAAAAAATTTATTAAAGTGGAGTAGCTTCAACAGATCAATCAATCAGCTGATTAACAGAAGGTCAATATTGCTGGCCTCGAAACCGGTAAGGATTTGGGGCAAAAAAATCAAAGAAAGGGCCTGTATCAATTTTAAACTGGCAATCAGAGGAGTCTGGCTCCGGGACTCTCCACATGCAGTGCAGTAAGGCATGGAGGCATGGAGTGGGCCAGAGAACAAAAGATTGTTCTCACTTTTATGCAAGTTAACGCTGTTGTAAGTAAAAACAGATTTTAAAAAAGTTAAATCGGTCACAAAGTGGTAATCCAGTTTGAATGAACTAGGCCACTGAATTAATAATAATAATCTTTATTAGTGTCACAAGTAGGCTTACATTAACGTTGCAATGAAGTTACTGTGGAAAGCCCCTAGTCACCACACTCCGGCGCCTGTTCGGATACACTGAGGCAGAATTCAGAATGTCCAATTCACCTAACAAGCACGTCTTTCTGGACTTGTAGGAGGAAACCAGAGCACCTGTAATGTCTATGTGTGGCTGCAGCTTGTCAGCCTCTCGAGTGTCAATCATGGACCCAGTGAATCCGGCACTGTTTTCATTGGAATCGATTGTGTTCCATGGGGCGCTGGTGCTAGCCCCTCCACAGTCGCTGAATCAGTACAAGTGCAGCGCCAGTTTTGCTGTTGTGAAAGTCCATAAATCCTGCCCCAGCATCGACATTTAGTCTCAGGAACGGAGAATCCAGGCCTGTAACTATGATTGACAGTTCTGGTGTGTCACTGCCCCCTCCTCCAAATTCCATAGGTCCTCATCTATTCATGTCTTTCCATTCATCAATAAAACGAGTTATCGCCCAGTAACCAAGAATGGGCAACAATGGTGCAAAGCAATGAATTTTATCGAATTGCACCAAATAATGGAAACTAGACAGAATAGTGCTTTCTCATGCAATCATGTACCTACTGCTGTGAAATTCCATGTCCGACTTCTCCTATATGACACTCCCCCTCAGGACCTTGAAGAGGTAGAGGTAGGCAAATCAGATATTCCTCTCCTCCTCAGTTTTGTCACATCACTGTTTATTGAGGTGTTCTTGGTATATACGCGGGATGCACCAGCGACTGCTCCATCTAAAACTTTGCAGGGACAGACTCACCCATTGGGAGAGGAGGTAGGCTATTGCTGAAGTGGAGCACCTGAGGCCATCATCTCCAGACAGCTGCAGACAGTCATGCTAACCTGGTATTCAAAAGTGAGTGAGATATGTTGCTATGCTCCAAGTTCAGTCACATAAAACATTGGGCACAGTTATGCAGAATTTTGGTCAGATGTTTGTCAAGTGGGTGCACCGCCGTGGGGCGGCCTTCAAGGGAACCTATCAACCTTTCACCAGCATGACAGCCAGGGTTAAGGGTCATTACTATGATGAAGTGCTGAGAAATCTTGGGCTGTATTCCCTAGAGTGGAAACTAGGTGATCTGATTAAGTTGTTGAAAATAATTAAGGGAATTAGTGTTGATGGGGGCTGTATGTTCCTTCCAGTATGAGAATCCAGAACAGAGATGCATAAACCTAAAGTTCAAGTTATTAGTTAAAACTGATTGTTCAAGAAAATTCACTCGAAGGGTTATGATAATATAGAATGCACAGTTCCCAGCAATTCATAAATACTGAGTTAATCAAACCGCTTCAAAGGAAGGTAGCTGTTCTCTCTGGAAGCAATGATATTGAGATAAAAAGAATGGAGTGAAATTTGGGATTAAAAAGATAATGAAATGCTGAACAAAATAAAAGAGCGAGCTTGTTAATCAGTTGGGCCTGCTCCTGTCCCTATGTTCCTGTGTCAGCTGAAAACAGAAAATTGCAGAACATTTGTTATTCTGTCCCTCCGACTACTTCAACCCAGTTATCCATATCAGCCACAGATTGAAGACAAGTCTTCTTATTGCTGCATGGTTGAATAAATAGCAAAGGTTTATCAATGTAGTGATTCACCTCCATATTACATATGGAATAATCAATATTCTAGCTGTCAACCCCTTTTGTACCAATACTTTTTTGGGCTGTTTGATTTTTTTCCAAATGCTGCAAACATAGATAGAGTAACACAGATATAAATAGATTTAATTTAAATTTTGTTGAGAGACTGGAAGATATTATTTCAAATCTACCAAAACCTCAAGTTTAAAGTAATTGTTCTGACATTAAAATGCAGATACTTCAAAGAATAATTAATATTTAAATATTGCAGACAGAATTTATATGTTTTCTTACTGTCCATGATCAGCGTTTTCTATGTAAGGGTCCCCTCAGAGTGATTGTCCCAATTTAAATAATTCCGTCAGCAAGCTTTTCGGGAATTTAAAAATAAGGAAGATTATTTATTATTTCACATTTGCCTCGGCTATTTAAAAACACAATAATTCACTCACTGGTCTCACCCACACTATTACACACACACCCACACACGCGCACACACAGACTAGATGCAGATAAGTGAAAATACAATACAATTACAACCTAATATGCCTGTATTTTCTTTGATGAATGAATGCTTTAGCTAAAGTAAAGGTCTTGTAAAACAGCAAATTTTCCATAAGCTGTGAAGTCTCTTACAGTCAACCTTGCAGGGTTTGGTGCTCAGGCGAACTTAATTTTCAAAGAAGTTGAGCAGAATCCTTATCCCACTTTCAAGACATGGTTGTTTATTACCTTGGCTTCTTAGCTGACATGTCATTGGTTTGAATGCTGCCTGATAGATTTTTGTCTGTAGAACAGGGTCTTGCTATTCTAAAAGTCAGAAACAACATGCGACCTGCTACAAGTGCAAAATTCTTTTCCAAATTAAGTGGGTTAGATAACTTTCACACCTTGAGAGTTTGAAGCAGTTAGTGTCTTTGTACTTGCATGACCCATTCAATTTGAAATTACCCTTTTGATTTGGTTTCAGGAAAAGGCAACATCAGTCTGGAAAGATCCTTTTGTTCCCCCTTGAGACAGTGGATTGTTTCAATCCCCATGAAAAGTCAACTAATCCTCCCGTGGCCATCTGTTTATAGTCTTTTTGTTTTTGAAAATATAAGGAATTGATTGAAAGTCCAGAATATACTACAACATGACAGAAGCTAATTTCTCTGTCAAGGAACTTCAACAATATTATCATGAAAAAGGTGTAGGTAGGGGAAGACAATTATCTATTCTGAAGCCTTCTGCGCTATTCAGATTATTGGAGCTAATCTCTGGAATGAAGATTGGAAGGTTTTGCGGAACATGTTATAATGCTTGATTAATGGCCTGGAGTTTTACCTTAACCATCTTTGGGCTCAGAGAGGTATTTAAAAGTTCACTAGATTCTGCCAATAACTATTTGTCTCTCTTGTGAAATTAAATAAATGATTGCAGCAGAAATTGTGCAAGGTGCTTCAAAAACGATTGAATAAAGAGATTTTATTTTTGACCGTTCCATGCTTTCTAATCTTCCTAATTTACATAACTTGCACCAAACGTAATCACCTAGTTATCTGTAATAGTAAAAACACAAATGGACTTCCTGCAAGGATCTTTCCAATAAACTAAAGTCATTGTGTGAAATTGTGCAAGCTTCAAGGAGGTATTTTGGAAGGAAATTTATTCTTAAACAATTCAGACAATGTTCCCCAGAGAACTGAATGATACTATTTGCAACATGAGAGAATATTTTCAGGAAAAATTATTAGTGCATCAACAAATAAAAACAAGGCAGCACAGTGACCCATAGGCCATAGATCAGTAAATGGAGGATCTGGAAAATTCTGTCTTTGATCACAATAGTCCTTTGTAATGAAATCCAATATAGGTAATAATTCAAACGTCCTGTTGGCTGCTGTTGAATTGGCAGTGACCCAGGGAATGACCTACACAGGGTCAGTTCTGAGAAAGGGTAAACTGATCACAGAAATGGATTGCAGTCATCTATCAAAGATGCTTTTCTCAGTCTCAGCCTGAAATTCCGACAACTAAGACAAGTAACCAAAATGTAGGACACATGGCACTTGTTTTGAAAATATTATCTTTTCTTTTAAAAGGCATAAGATGTGCAGTCCTTTCTATGGAAAATCCCTTTTCAAATTAATATTCTGTTGTTTTTTTTAAAATGGGCGTTACGTACAAGAAAAGGAAAATAATGTCATGGAGATTGGTCGACGTGAAGTAGATCAATGCCTTAATTATATGCAAATAATACAGCAGGGCATTCTGGGATATCCAAGGGATGAAACTGGCCCTTGAGCCATTGACCTGTCTTTGGCTTTGTGTAGCTCAAGCACTGTATGTACAGAAGTATATTAGATGGAGAAAGACATGTCTTGCTCTGATGCACATACATCAGCCTGTGAAACATTATCTTCCACACTATAAACTGAAGACCCTGTTGCTGAAACTCCATCTCTACCACTACAGGCAGTTCATGGGGTCACAATGCTTTACTGGTATGCATTTGGAGAGAAATATTAAAACTGCGAAAGTAAAGCAGGGAAATTCAAACAGTAACCATGCATCATTCATTTAAAATTGGATCTTGAATTTTTGCATTTGTGTCAGCAGTTTCAATGGTCTGACAAATCTTACTTTCAATTGCAAATGATACATTTTCATCTATTCAAGCACTAATGTTTCCATAATAGTGAGATTGTACAGGTATTCCATGTAACAAAATTAATGATGAAATGCATACACTAGTGAACATGAAAAAATAATATAAATGGCAATTATCACCAGGCTATGGACATTATTCAAATGAATTAATTTTTAATGAAACTTCTCCTGGTCTCTGTGTTAACTGATATTGTTAATGGATTTCTCTCCTGAGCTACTGTCATCCTCTTCTTCAGGTATGTCATCAAACTTATCCTCAAAATGAATGCTTCATCACAGTCCTTGCCAAATACTGTCAATCTTCAACATTCCTCTGGTCTTAAAGTGCTGGACTGTGCTTTCACCTCCAACATCAGCGCCCATCTTTCCCAGCAAAATATTTGAATATCATCAGTCAAGTTCCCACCCCTATTCTATGGGAGACTATGAGAGACTATGAGAGACTAAAATGTCATCCAATGGCATTGTGACAAAGTTAAGTAACCCCTCTTAATCCTTTTTGACCTTCCTGCAGCCTTTAATAGAGTTGACTATATCACACTGCTCCAATCCCCCTCCTCCGTTGTCCAGCTGGATCTCACTGGATTTGCCTGGTTCCATTCTTACCTATCTGGTTCAAGTTAGAGAATTGCCGACAATGATGTCTTCTCTCTCTCTTGCACAGTTACCTCTGGTAAGATCTATCTTAGGGACAGCATGGTAGCACAGTGGTTAACACAGTTGCTTCACAGCTCTTGGGTCCCAGCTTCGATTCCCGGCTTGGGTCACTGTCTGTGCGGAGTCTGCACGTTCTCCCCGTGTCTGCGTGGGTTCCTCCGGTTGCTCCAGTTTCCTTCCGCAATCTATAGATGTGCAGGTTAGGTGGATTGGCCATGCTAAATTGCCCTTAGTGTCTATAAAGGTTAGGTGGGGTCACTGGGTTATGGGGATAGGTTGGAAGTGTTGGCTCAAATGGGGTGCTCTTTCCAAGGGCCGGTGCACACTCAATGGGCCGAATGACCTCCTTCTGCACTGTAAATTCTATGATCCTTGAACCACCTCTGAATTGGTATCTACATCCCTTCAGTGACATCACCTGAAAACTCAGCAGAGGCAGATTTTCAATTTGGGGTTGAGATTGAAACTTTTGGGGACGGTGGCAAAGTGGTTAGCACGGCTGTCCATTGGCGCTAAACATGTGGGTGTGATCCTGGCCCCGGGTCACTGTCTATGTGGAGTTTGCACACTCTCCCGTGTCTGCATGGATCTCACCTCCACCACCCAAAGATGTGCAGGGTATGTGGATTAGCCATGCTAAATTGTCCCTTAATTGGAAACATTTTCTTTTAAATATTGAAAGTTTTGGGTCAAATAGGTCCCCCAAACCCACAGTGTCAGATGCAGTAACCGAGCACTGATTTTTCTAAGATTGGCCAATTATTGGCCAAAGAGTACCTTGATCATACAATTAAGGATGGGAGTTGGGTTTTGAAGCTGGAGGACCAAAAGGAAGTCCTCCAGCACTGAGGGAGAAGCAGGCTCACCATCATAGGGAGACACTGCCAAAGAGAGTAAGAGAGAGAGATGCCCCAAGGTAGAGAGGTATCTACTGAAATATCTTAAAGTTTAAATAATAATAAGAATATGAGTGTCACAAGTAGGCTTACATTACACTGCAATGAAGTTACTGTGAATGGTCACCACTGCTGGATCACGACTGTTGTCGGGGCTCCTCCTCAGGGTGGTCTATGGTCATGCTGGTATTAGTCTATAAGGTATCTTAATTGGATACTGGAACACAATTTCCCCAATCTGTCACTGGGAGGCTGTGATCCTGACAGAAATTCCAGTTGGCCTCTGACCAATGGCCTTAATTCACCTTCAATTGGTTTAACAGGTTTCCGGCTATTCACAGGCACCTAACTGGTCCTCACCTAACCCAATTTCCAGGAAAATGTTTGTGAATAGAGACTGTAGGAGGGAGCTGGTGTGTTGGACCACATCGGGACATTATGCACCTGTCCACCTCCATCTCTCTCCAAAATCCTGGTCAAAATCCTGTTCCAGATTGCACATGTACACTAGATTCACACAGTTTTACCTCAGCACCAACTCTCATGACAGCTTCTCTGTTTAGAGACTGCTTAAGACTGCTTAACCAACATCCAGAACTGGTTGAGTAGAAATTTCCTCAATTGAATATTGCAAAGGCGAAACCTTTGCCTTCAGATTGCCTCCGGCTCCCGCCACAAACTCTGTTCCCTCATCGTCGCCCCTCCCTCTCTTGAAAGAAGCACCCTACAAATGATTGTCTAAATGGAGCATCTACCCATTCCCTGGCACCTTTCTGTATTAAGTTACGGGATGTGGGTGTCGCTGGCTAGACAGTATTTTATTGCCCACCCTTTGTTGTCGTTGAGAAAGTGGTGGTGAACTGTCTTCTTGAGCCTTTGCAATCCCTGAGATGTAATATATTGTTGGAGGAATTGGGAAGAAATTTGATGTAAAATAACTGCAGTAGTGGACATCATGGTGGCGCAGTGGTTAACATTGCTGGCTCACGGCACCGATGACCTGGGTTCGATCCTGGGTCACAGTCCATGTGGAGTTTGCACATTCTTCCCGTGTCTGCGTGGGTCTCCCCCCACAACCTGAAAAGATGTGAAGGATAGGTGGATTAGCCATGCTAAATTGCCCCTTAATTGAAAAAAAGAACAGCAGGAGAATCCTTGATCAAAATAATGCTCTCCTAAATACAAAAATACAAATTTGACTGATTGGTGGAAATAGGACTTGAATTGACAATATTTTGGTTCAGTGGTAAAGTTTTCATCCACTTTAACAACTGGATCAGCACCATCAGTCGTGTTTAGGAAACAAAGCAAATAAGTTATATTTGTACAAAATAATAGATGGACTACAATAGTGAATACAATTCTTTCTTGTTTCTGAGCTTTCAAGCAGGTCAGTGGCACAAATGAACTTGGGACCATATTGTAGCACTGCTCACACCATCCATTCCCTATAATTCCTGGCCTATTTGATTATTGATTAATGGACAGGGCTGTTAAAATATGGATGTAATTATTGGTCAATGTTGCACTAGGCATGATTAAAATTTTCCTTCATATTAACATTTTTTGATATTTTTTAGTAGCTATAGCCACCAGAGATATTAATTTATCATTTATCTAAGTTCTGCAAATGCTTTTGAAAAAGAAAACAGCAGCTCATTATGCATGTGGAAAAGGCACCACGGCTTAGCTACCTCATATGGTTCAATATATGCAGTGAATCGTGTCTTCAGACCTCAGTAACTAATCTTGGATATAAAACCAATACCTCACACATTAATCTCACCTCTCTTGACATGCAATTCCAGCAGTGCAACAGAAAAGGAGATATCTGCAATTACAAAACTGAAACAAATTCCCTTCTTTTTCTCCCTCTATCACCTCCAACCAGCCATGCTTCAAAAGCTCCCTGATGTCCCAGACCTTTGCTGATGGACACCTGAAAGTGGGAAGTGAAAAATGTTCGCGGTTGGGTCAAAAGACGAAAGGTTCTCTTATTATTCCCTCCGTGTCATGCTTTCCACATTCCAGCCAAAAAGAAGAGGAGGCCACACTTAATTGCTCACCTTAACCAGTTAAAGAGTAAACAACATCACCAGGATCGTTTGACCATTCTTTCACTGGAATTATATTTTATATTAATATAGTTGATTTAGAAATGTTATGTTTTAAAGCCTAACTTTACCTGAAAACAAAATAAAACTGAAAATGTAGGAGTTACAATCAATTAAGTTGCTTTGATGTTGTTTCCTCATGGAGCCTGCAAAATAATAAGCAATTCATGAGTTTGACCCAGGAATTGATAAGTGCCTGAGACTGATTGGGTGTGAACAGTTAGGAAATAAACCAGAATTGCTGACATTAACACAAGAGTCAACTCAAACCTGATACCATTTCAGCCATTACCACCCAGTTGCCGTGGATCAGGGTTTTATTCATCCCCATCCATGGCAATGGGACAATGATAGTGTAAATTGCATCAAGAACTTACTATCCCATTCTTGCTCAGTTCTCAGGGGACATTGGCTTAAGGTGCGAGGGCAAAGCTTAGAGGAGATGTGCGAGGGGAGTTTTTTACACCGAGGGTAGTGGGTGCCTGGAACTTGCTGCCGGAGGAGATAGTGGAAGCAGATACGATATTGACGTTCAAGGGGCGTCTTGAAAAATACATGAATAGGATAGGAATAGAGTGAAATGGACCCCTCAAGTGTAGAAGGTTTTAGGTTAGATGGGCAGAATGGTCAGTGCAGGCTTGGAGGGCCAAAGGGACTGTTCCTCTGAACATTTAAAGCCCAGAGTGAGTTTTCCAGATCTGTCTAGGAAGTTCACAGGTTATGCAGGTTTCTTCAGTCTCCAGCAATAACGGCCAAGAATCATAGAATTTACAGTGCAGAAGGAGGCCATTTGGCCCATCGAGTCTGCACCGACTCTTGGAAAGAGCACTCTACCCAAACCCACACCTCCACCCTATCCCCATAACCCAGTAACCCCACCCAACACTAAGGGCAATTTTGGACACTGAGTGCAATTTAGCATGTCCAATCCACCTAATCTGCACATCTTTGGACTGTGGGAGGAAACCGGAGTGATGTGTTAGGCAGGTTGGTTCGATGTGGACTGCACTCGATGCAGAGAAGCTAGAAACAGACGTCTAACACTGGAGAAGATCCAACACTGTTTTATTCAACGATAGAACTGATAAACATATTCAGCTGTGGGTCGACACTATACTGAAATGACTGGAGACCTAGTAGTAGCCTGACCAGACTTACTAGCTACCGCATGGTGTTTGCACTGGCTAGCTCATGGACTCTGCCTGTCTCAGTGGCTGGGTCCAGAGAGAGCGGGAAACCTAGTGCCCTCTGGCTTTATAGTGGTAGTGTCCTGTCTGGTGATTGGCTGCACTGTGTTGTGTGCTTACTGGTCATCCTGTGTGTCAATCACTGCCTGTCTGCCCCTCATTATATACATGAGTGGATATTATGACACGGAGCACCTGGAGGAAACCCACGCACACACGGGGAGAATGTTCAGACTCCGCACAGGCAGTGACCCACTATGTGCTAACCACTATGCTACCGTACTGCTTTGCTGATGGCAGTGGAAGTTGCCACCGCTGTTAAATTCTTTGGGCGCAATTTAATGCAAAAGGTTCTAAGTATTATTTCAGGCGGGTTTCCCCCATCGCTATTTAACCACACTTAGTCATTTTTTCGTGCCCTGGGAAGTTCCTCTCTGGGCTAACCCACACTTTTTTATCCTCGCGTGGAGGATTCGTATGCTAAACTGGCACCAAACTGGATATGAGCCACACATCAGTTAGAATTGGACACCGCATTGTGGAAGTGTGTGACTATAAATACCTACAGGGGCTGCTCAAATACATTTGAGTCTCTTTTGGGGTCTCTTCAGCCTGCGCAATCTTTCAAAGGGTGATGGAAGGCATCCTCCAGGGACCACCCAAGTGGCGGTATATCATCACAGGGCCACGGAAAAAGACACATGGACAATTTGGAGGACATTCTCAGAAGCTTTTCCCAGGTAGGCGTCTGCCTGAACGGAGGCAAGTGAGTCTTCAAAGCAAAGGATGTGACATAGTTGGGAACAGGGTGGATAAGCATGGCTTGCCCCCTGTGAAGGAGAAATTTCAGGCAATAAAAGGGCCCCGACGGAATTGAAATAATTCTGCATCTCGTAAATTATTACGGGAAGTTTATTCCAAACTTGGCCACCTTGCTGGCACCTCTCCACAGTATGCTGAAAAAGAGCCAGAAGTGGGCTTGGGAAGATCCACAAGAGGAGACATTTGCAGGAGTGAAGAGTCATCCATCAGCTGCTGGCTCACTATGATCCATCCCGGCCACTCGTCCTCAGCTATGATGCCTCTCCAAACTGCATTGGGGAGGTGCTGTCACATAGATGGGACAATGGCACAGAGCACCCCATCGCATACACTTCCAGACCCCGGTAGGCCTGGAAAGCCACTGAACCCAGATTGAAAGAAAAGGCTTGGCCACGATATTCGGCCTAACAAAATTCCACCAGTGTATTTATGGGCAGCACTTTTTTTATCACTGACCGCAAACAAGTGCTGGGTCCCTTTAGGAAGAACAGGGGGATTCGCCCCACAGCCTTGATCCAGATTCAGCGTTGGGTCTATTGCTGGCACCATACAAATATACAATGGTTCCAACTCCATCTACAAGTTTGCTGATGACACGACCATAGTGGGTTGGAACTCGAACAACAACAAGTCAGAAGACAGGTAGAGAACCTAGTGGAATGGTGCAACGACAACAATCGATGCCTCAACAGCAGCAAAACTAAAGAGCTGGTCATTGACCTCAAGAAGCAAAGTACTGGACACACCCCTGTCTGCATCAATGAGGCCGAGGTGGCGATGGTTGACAGTTTCAAATTCCTAAATATGCACATCACCAAAAATCTGCCCTGGTCCACCCACAATGACGCTACGACCAAGAAAGCACAACAGTGCCTATACTTCCTCAGGAAACTAAGGAAATTCGGCATGTCCACATTAACTCTTACCAACTTTTACAGATGCACCATAGAAAGCTTCTTATCTGGCTGCATCACAGCCTGATTTGGCAACTGTTCGGCCCAAGACCGTGAGAAACTACAGAGAGTTGTGAACACCGCCCAGTCCATCATGCGAACCCACCTCTTATCCATTTACTCTATCTATACCTCCCGCTGCCTTGGGAAAGCAGAATCAAAGACCTCTCCCACCCAGCTTACTCACTCTTCCAACTTCTTCCATCGGGCAGGAGATGCAGAAGTCTGAGAACACGCACTAACAGATTCAAAAAGAGCTTCTGCCCCACTGTTGCTAGACTCCTAAAGGAACCTCTTATGGACTGACCTGGTTAACACTACACCCTGTATGCTTCACCCGATGCCGGTGTCTATATATTTACATTGTGTACCTTGTGTTGCCCTATTATGTATTTTCTCTTCTTTTCATGTACTAAATGATCTGTTTGAGCTGCTCACAGAAAAATACTTTTCACTGTACCTCAGTACAGGCGACAATAAACAAATCCACCCAGGGATGCAGATAGTCCATGCCGACATCCACAGTAGTCTTCCGCTGCCTGTGAAACCCACACAGCCTCACTCCCTCCCGGATCCACCACTGGTGGACAAAGTGGTGGCGACTTTAAACTTTATGGACACATTGCCAGAAACAGCCATACAGATATGCAAGTGGATGCAGAGAGATCCTACATTGGCGAAGCTTAACCATATGTTACTGCATGGTGGATTGCAGGGGTCTGTCCCCAACACCCTCAATCCCCTACCCCCCCACCCCCCCCCCCCCCCCCATCCCCCCGCCTCCCCAGCAACTCTGAAGCCCTATATCCTAAAATGGCAGGAACTGAGTGTTGAAGATGGCATCCTCCTCTGCTGAGCACATGTGGTCATCCTGCAGCCACAACAAGAATTGACCTGCTGCTCTTGCACAGTGGTTAATCAAAGGCTTCAGAAATGAAGATGCTGGCGCAAAGTTATGTCTGATGGCCAGGGATCAATGATGATATTGAACAGGTGATGAGAAGGTGCCTGGCGTAGCAAGAAGACCAGACTACCACCCCCCCTCCCCCCCCGCCCCCACCTAAACCACCACCCCCCCATCCCCGGTCACCGATAACGGAACCCCATTCACAAGCGAAGAGTTCACCACCTTTGCACATATGAACAGGGTCATATGCATCTGGACCGCCCTGTACCAGCCATCATTAATTGTCTTGGCCAAATGGGCGGTACAAACATTCAAAAGAGACATGCAGAAGAAAGCCACAGCCTGCCTTTACACGCAACTGGCGAGATTCCCTTTTCACTATAGGACCATGCCACATGCCACGACTGGGGTAGCACCAGTGGAGCCTCTGATGGGCCAATGCCTCAGAACCTGATTCGCCTGACCTTCCAAACTAGGTTAGAAAAGTAGAGCTGCAGCAAGAAATGCACAGTAAAAAGTCTTTCAACACCAGGTTAAAGTCCAACAGGTTTGTTTCAAACCTGTTGGACTTTAACCTGGTGTTGTAAGACTTTTTACTGTGCTCACTCCAGTCCAACGCTGGCATCTCCACATCATGGCAAGAAATGCAGCAGAAGTATCATGACCACAGGATGCCATGGAGGGGCTTTCAACCGGGGGCCACTGATTACATCCACAGTTTTTGGAGATGGTGCTTTCTGGTTCCCAGGGATTGTGTTGGAGAAAACAAGGCCCGCAATTACAAAGTCAAGACTCAAGGGAAGACCTTACGCTAACATGTTGACCACCTGAAGAAGCGAGAGCCGCATCAAAGGACACGCAGCCAGAGCCGTCGGAACCGCTCCCCTCAGGAACCACTTCTTAACCAAAGCGTGCAAACTGCCATGGCCCAAAAGCCGGACCACCAAGACAATGATGGCTTTTGCTCAGAGATGGACACCGAAGCATCCGCACTGACAGACCATGTTGGGTCCGGGGCTGAAAACCTGGCAATAGCACTCCTCCTCCACCCCGGAGAGCTTTAAAAAAAAAGCGGTCTATCAATCTTTATACGCCACTCACCCAAAACCCGCTGCTGTCAGAAGAATTGCATTGTGCAAAGCAATGCAGAAGGCCTTGTCAGTTTGTGGCAGAGGGAGCACATTTGGACTAGGGGGAGAGGGGCAGGGTTGGGGTGTAATAACCCCCACAAGGTTCGCGAGGATACCCTGATTGATCTCCACGTGGGACTTATGGAATAGGAGCATCCCCACTAGTAAGCGGAAGCCTGCCGAGCTGTGGCTCATAGGAATTTAGTATAAAGGCCAGCCTAAACAGTGACCCGCATGTTGGTCACACCAACAGTGCTGTGGAAATAGTTCGCTGCTAGGAGCAGGCTTTATGTGACCTTGATTAAAACCTACATTCACCTTACCACTTGGCTTCTTGAGTTTTAATGTTACCTTATTTTACCGTGATTTGATTTAACTTTACTTCTTTATTGCTTGTGTTCCTTCTGAAATTACTTCCGTTTTTTCTAGTTAAAGCTATTTAAACAAAATCCCTAACAGCAGCTTCTCACCAATTAATGACCTTACTGTGGTGAACCATAATAGCATAATTCACACTGTTATCACACATGTTGCACCATGCCTCTGTAAGCTCGGCACACGAGCAGTTGCGCGGCTCTGCCTCTAGGGGGAGGTGTACTGGGAATGTACGGAAATTTGTACTGGGCTCCACCCTTGGATCCGCCCATGACTCCTCCCCCCCCACTGGTTGTATAAAGCTTGGCAGTCGGAGCCTGCCTGCCAGTTCATCTAGAGTTCATCTCGTCACAGGCAGGCTCTGTTGTAAGAGATTAAAACCATTGTTCACTTCTAACCATGTGTCGCATGAATTGATGGTCTCATCACTTACCATTATCCTGTGACGTCCCTCTTGGAATTCTTTCTCACACTCAGCCCGCTGCAAGGGTACTGGGTATATCTCGCAGGTCCGGCTGTCTCTGCTCCCGGAATGTAAAAGCCTATCGATCTCAACCTTGAAACTGTTCAAGGTCTTAGCCACCAAGCTTCCAGTTCCTACTTACCAAGGCTGCCGTTCACCGTTCTGAGGAAGGGTCGAAAAGGAAAAGAGTACCTTGCTCTCTCCTTCCAAATTTCCTCAGTCACCAAACTCCATTTTAAGTGCTCCAATGCAGCCCAACGCAGCACTCCAGTGCAAACAAAGTCAGCACTGTAAGATGGCTTGCTTTTACATTGTCTGAATCTAGCCTCAGAAAACATGTTTACTGCAGTTATCTAATTAATTAGTTGTAGATGCAAGCAGAGTCTATATAACCCAGTTTTAAAGCAGGCCCCGAACTCACCTCGTTCCAAACCAAACAGCAACCTTTAGTTAATTACTAAATTAAAGAAAAGCTAGACATTATATAGAAATTAATCCTTACATTCACTCAGTCAAAGAATTTAAGCACTCGACTGCAGCCCAAAACAGCACTCCAGTGCAGACTCATTAATGTGGTCTCCCTAATGCTCTGTATGGCTGCAGCAAGACGCCTGTACCTTTTAACTCCATTGTTCTTGCAACTAATGCCAAAGAGGGTCTGTGTGAATAAGGTAAAAAGCAGGGAAGAAAAGGGAAAGGAAGGTAGTATCATAGAATCGCTACATTGCAAAAGGAGGCCTTTCGGCACTGAACCTCTGAAAGAGCACCCGACCTAGGCACATTCCTCCACCCTATCCCTGTAAAGCAGTAACCCCATCTCACCTTTTGGGCACGAAGGAGCAATTTAGCAAGTCCAATCCACCTAACTTACACACCTGTGTGACGAAACCTGAGCAATGCAAACCACTTTGCCACTATGCCACACTAGCATAAAGAAAGAAAAGCAACGAAAGGAAAGATAAGGGGCTGGATTCTCCCACAATGGGGCTATGTCCCCACGCCGGCATAAAAACGCATGCATTGCACTCCCGAGTTTCCTGAAACAAATACCAGCCTATTCAATAACCTTCAGGGGGCTAGCAGGGACCTGGAGTAATTCATGCAGCTTTAGTTGCGGAAACGGGCCCCCGCACTTCCATTTCTGAGTCCGGGAATGCGTACGGCGGCGGCCTCCAGCGGCCGTGTCGAGTGCCATTGGGGACTCAGACCGCGGTCCCACACAAAGAAACTAGGCCCCCCTGATCGGTCGCATGTCCGAGGATCTGGCCGGCCCGATCTCTCCCCCGGCCGCCCATAAGGCCACCCCCTGGTACCAGATCCGCGCCCCCCCCCCCCCCCCCCCCCCTCCCCCACCAGGGCGGCCACGGACTTAGTCATAGCATGTTAGTTCCACGCCGTTGGGAACTTGGCCGGTCAGGAGCGGAGGCTCACTGGGCGGGCTTCTGGCAATGGACCCTCAGCCATGCGGCGTAGTTCGCTAACGCACGGATATTCGGGGCCCTGAGAATCGCTGGCGCGCGCCAGGCCCTTTCGATCAACTAACCACAATAAGATGTGTTTTAAAGACGTTTTTCAACCACTTTAGTGATATGCCTCTCAAGAAAAGACACAGAACTGGTAAGTTTAACAAAAAAATAAAAGAGTAAAATGTTTATTTCTCAACACCCAAAACGTAAAAAGTCATCACTTTCTGTTTTATGAGATGAAAGTTGAAAACGTTGCAGGGCAAATTATTTAATTTAGGTTCATTAAGAAGAAAGAAGTTTCTGTTGATAATTTCACTGTGGTTTACTGCTTGCAACAGAAGCCTTCGGTTTTTGCTGCAGTTGGAGGTTTAGCTGAATGCCTATAGCTGAGATACGGCTTGGTTCTGTGAATCTTCAGTTGAAAGACAGATTTTCTGTCTGGGTTCTGGGCATGGTTATCTCATTGGTTGGGTAGGATCTCTTCCCTCTGTGACCTCTTTGTCTCACTAACTGAATGACATTTGGATGCAGCTTAAGGTATGTTAATAAATGTTTTTTCTCATAAGCTAGTTTCTGTCAGGTGACCACCGGTGCCGTTCTACAGATGGTTCCTCATGACATTAACGTTG
The DNA here is from genome assembly GCF_902713615.1 of Scyliorhinus canicula. Lineage (NCBI taxonomy): Eukaryota > Metazoa > Chordata > Chondrichthyes > Carcharhiniformes > Scyliorhinidae > Scyliorhinus > Scyliorhinus canicula. The sequence goes on along the minus strand of NC_052151.1, from coordinate 89,215,423 downwards.
ACACAAAATGGGGTTTGAATCACGGCCATTTGCACTTCCTTGTGAAAGGATGTTTTATATTCCTATCCATTTTGCAGAATTTCAACCTGCAGAAATGGTACATTGGTTTCTGTAGACTTCCAGATCATAGTATCCGTTAGCCCCACAGGGGAGATTAGTTACATTTTTAAAGTGTCTTCAATGAAATATACCAAAAATGTCATTCACGTTTAAATGTCCAGTCCAGACAAGCAAGCTACTTCCAGTCTTGGGCTTTCATGTATATTTGCAGGCAAAGAAGGTCACCTCATCACCTTGACTCCATCTCGTGGGTGTATTGTAGCACAGTGGTTAGCACTGTTGCTTCACAACACCAGGGTCCCAAGTTCGATTCCCATTTTGGTCACTGTCTGTGCGTAGTCTGCATGTTCTCCCCGTGTCTGCGTGGGTTCCCTTCAGGTGCTCCGATTTCCTCACACAAGTCCCAAAAGATGTGCTTGTTAGGCAAATTGGACATTCTGAATTCTCCCTCAGTGTACCCGGACAGGTGCTGGAGTGTGGCGATTCGGGGTTTTTCACAGTAACTTCATGGCAGTGTTAATGTAAGCCTATTTTTGACAATAATAAAGATATTGTTTCAAGGTAAACTGTCCATTTTTCATTCTGCCTTTATAAGTAAAGTGTATATTTTAAATAATTTAATTGGCATAACTGCATGGCATGACAAGTGGCATCTACTCACCAATCACCTGCTCACTGAACGTCAGTTTGGGCTTTGCCATGACCACTCCACTTCAAATTACATTTAAAACCTCAGTCAAACAATAGTCCAAAGGGCGAGGTGAGCGGTGAGTTGAGAGTCCCAGCCCCTGACTGCACAGCAGCATTTGACTGAGTATGGCATGAAGGAAACTTAACAAAAAAAAACCAGCTAGAGTCAAGCCGAACACAAAAGAATAAACACAGAAACTGCAAAAAAAAACTGCTCAGCATTTCCAGTGTTTTCTGTTCTTATTTCAGATCTCCAACATCCGCAATATTGTGCTTTTAACTCAAAAGAAGATGGTTGTGGTTGTTGGTGATGAATCCACTCAGCCCAAGGACATCTTAAGCCAACTATCTTCAACAATGTTATCAATTACCTCGAAGAAAAATACTTTTCAATGTACCTCGGTACACGTGACAATAAATAAATCCAATCAAATCCTTTCCTCTATTATAATGTCTGAAGTGGGAATGTTCGCTGATGATTGCATAATACGCAGCATTATGCACAACGTCTCAGATACTGAGGCAATCCATGTAGCCATGCAGCAAAATCTGGACAACATTCAGGATTGGGCTGGTAAGTGGCAAGTAACATTGCATTATTTGGCGAGTACCACCCTGACATTCAACAGTACAGTATTACCATTGCTGAATCCACAACTTTCAACATTACAGAGGTCACCATTGACCAGAATTGGAACTGGACCAACCACAAAATACTGTGGTTACCAGAGAATGCCAGAATCTTGGAGTTCTATTGTGAGTAACACACCACTGACTCCACAAAGCCTGCTCACCATCTATATCTTGGGCGCACGGTGGCACAGTGGTTAGCACTACTGTTTCACAGCTCCAGGATCTTGGGTTCAATTGTCTGAGTGGAGTCTGCATATTCTCTCCCTGTCTGCATGGGTTTCCTCCGTGTGCTCTGGTTTCATCCCACAGTCCAAAGTTGTGCAGGTTAGGTGGATTGGCCATGCTAAATTGCCCCTTAGAGTCCAAAAGATTAGGTGGGGTTACTGGGTGATGGGGATCGTGTGGAGGCATGAGTTTACGTATGGTGCTCTTTCCAAAGGCCAGTGCAGACTTGATGGGCCAAATGGCCTCCTTCTGCACTGTAAATTATATGAGTCTATACAAGGCACAAGTCAGGAGTGTGATGGAATAATCTCCATTTGCCTAATAGTATAGCTCCAACACTCAAGAAGCTCAGCATTTTCCAGGATATAGCATTTCACTTGCTTTGCACCCTACATACTGCCATAAAAATGCAATCCCTTCGCTACGGATGCACAGTGGCAGCAATGTGCATAATTAAGAAGATGCACTGCAGCAACTCACTAAGGTTTTGTTGATAGCACCTTCCAAACTGTGCAGATGCCTGTGAACTGCACCAGCTGCAAGTTCCCCTCCAACTCACGCACCATCCTGACTTGGAATTATATTCCTGTTCCTTTGTCACTTCAGAGTCAAAATTATGGAACCCCAACTAACAACACTGTTGAGAGCACCTTCATCACATGGATTGCAGTGGTTCAAGAAGAGCACTTAGAAATGGGTCATTTATACTAGCCTTGCCAGTGATGACTGCATCCCAAGAATAAAAGGAAAAGTTTGAGTTTTAAACATACCTACAAGAGCTGGTTGGTCTGACTCCTGGTCAGGCAGCCTAGTTACAGCTTCCATGGAGGTTGCCAAACAGTTCACAGAAGACCTCTGGCAGGATGCAAGAGAAGGTTGAAACAGGCTCCTCCAAACTTTCAGGCATTTTATGGACTGTTGGTGGCAAAATTCGCCAAGTGCAAATGCATTGTCGAACCAGGCCGGTGTGTCATTCTCTGTGCTGGTGCTTGGAAGGGATGGGATGCATGATGGCATCTGCCTTGACTAACCTTCCTTGGTGGGCTTGGATTGGGTTTGTTTATTGTCACGTGTGCCAGCAGCACAAACAGATCATTATGTACATGAAAAGAAAAAGAAATAGAAAGAAGATACATAATATGGCAACAAAAGGTACACAATGTAAGTACATAGACAACGGCATTGGGTGAAGCATACAGGGTGTTATGTTGTGCTGTTTGATTAACATAAGTTGCTACTGACCATAGACAACGTTGAAAGACACTCCAGTCCTTGAAGTAAGTTGAAAGGATTTATTCAATAACAACAAGTAGATAAATGAGTTCGACACTCTGCTGATCTAACTCTAGTAACTCAATGATAATGACTAACTTTACAACTGGGATCTAGTTGTGGTGACCCAGCCTGAGGTCTAAACTATTCTGGTGCTAATCCTACAGTCCCTGCCAGGAGTGAGAGGGAGGGCCTTGTGTGTGTCTGGTTTTATAATGAGTTGTGTAGTGCCCTCTAGTGGCTATGCCACAGCCGGTGTTCTGATTAACCCCTTAGTTTCATGTCAGTCCACATATCATTACACAGGAGTGTCGCATTAATCAGGTCAGTCCATAAGAGGGTCATTAAGGAGTCTGGTAACAGCGGGGAAGAAGCTGTTTTTGAGTCTGCTTGTGCGAGTTCTCAGACTTTTGTATTTCCTGCCCGATGGCGATGGATGAAGTTGGAAGAGTGAGTAACTGTTAATGAGAATCGAGAAAGGAGAAAAGAACAAGAGAGTTGGCATTACACTGACAGGCCAGACTGTAGTAGCTGACAAGCTCCACTATGCAACATGGCATTGTCAAACTGTGATTGCTGGAGTTGAAGGAAAGGATACAATGCTAGATAGGCATCGTGCTTAATTAAGCCCTTGCCTTCCATCCTTGAAACGTTCTGTTCTCACTGAATGAATGATCTCCAGAGCTGCCTGCTCCATCATGCTGATGGCCTGGATGTTAGATGATCTTCCTCAGATCTTATTCCTTCCTCTATATTGTGAATTATTTTATCTTGGTGAAAGTGAGGCAGAGAATTATTTCAATAGCAAGCAGTCTTTCTTCTGTCTACCATTTGCTTCTTTGTTTCAGACATTTTCAAATTCATGTCCATGTTTTGCACACAAAGCTTAAGTTGGTGAAATTCTCCCTTGATTTAGGGCTTCAATGTTTTGATACATTAATAATTCCCCGCTAAAGTACACAAATAGGAAGATAATTGCTTTGAATCTTTCCCACTAAAAATAAAAGATGACCATCCTGCACACTTCATGCACTGTTTCCATTCTGAGCCGTTTTGGCACAATTGACTCACTGGGCACAAATTGTGCTCAATACTCCATCAGTTTTAAGAATTGTTTTTGCTCAATTTTCCACTTTAACATCTTGTTGAACATAATTGGCCGGATTTTCATGTTGGAGATGAGAATCAGAAGGTGAGACTAATCCCTTGAAATATTCCTTCATCTCCCTCTCTCTCGGTTGGCAGGGTGATGGAATTTTCCATGGACCCAGGTCCTAAGTTGCCTGAAGATTGTATTGACACTAGAAACTGCAGGAGCAGCGACGGACCAAGTCCAAAACTGCCAGGCTGAAAAGTCCATCTCCGATCCCCAAAATCCTTGGCCTAATTCTTCCAATGCAATTACAAGGTTACATATATAACATTGAACCTTATTGTAATGACTTAGACAAGGCCTTTGAGATTGGCCAATTAGAATATGAGTTCCCAGATTAGTGGCCCAATCAGGAAACCTCCTTCTCTGTATATAACAGGGAGTGTCAGATCTTCTGCACTCCCCGTGTAGACAGCAAGCTGAATGCATCTAGTTGTTTGCTGGTTTTGTAAATAAAAGGAATTCCGGTGAAGGGATTTCTGCTTCCTTGGCCTTTCTACACTTATGGCCACTTTAAACACCCATGGTCACCCTACATCTTCACTCTCTTTAAACCCTCCATTCACCCTCAACCTCACTCCTTCACCCCCAACCCACTATGCATTTTATGAACCATAATAAATGGAAACCATTGATGAGTTCATAAAACTCCCTGTGTAAATAGACAGATACTTCAAGCAAGCTATGTAAACAGAGTCAAGTATTTGTAAAATGATTAAGTAGTTGGATTGCAGCCAAGAGCTCATAACATTGCTCAAGCAAACAAACAGACTTCAGAACTACTACATCAACAGATGACTCGGCTGAATACAAAGAACAATGGGAAAAGATTAAATATTTACAGTCGGATATCATACTGGGCTAACTGTTCATTTATGTCAAATCTGCTTTTTTATCCATTGAATGAACTGTGTGAACTTATTTGAATACTTTTCAACATTTATAATTTTGATCTCTTACTTGACAGCTTGCCAGTTGGCAAAAGTAACAAGCTTGCAAAATATTTTGTAAGGGTAGTTACATTTTCAAACATTGCTCACCTTAATGAAATGAAAATCGCTTATTGTCACGAGTAGGCTTCAAATGAAGTTACTGTGAAAAGCCCCTAGTCGCCATATTCCGGCGCTTGTTCGGGGAGGCTGTTACGGGAATTGAACCGTGCTGCTGGCCTGCTTTCAAAGCCAGTGACTTAGAATCATAGAATTTACAGTGCAGAAGGAGGCCATTCGGCCCATCGAGTCTGCACCGGCTCCTGGAAAGAGCACCCTACCCAAGGTTAACACCTCCATCCTATCACCATAACCCAGTAACCCCACCCACCACTAAGGGCAATTTTGGACACTAAGAGCAATTTATCATGGCCAATCCAACTAACCTGCACATCTTTGGACTGTGGGAGGAAACCGGAGCACCCGGAGGAAACCCAAGCACACACGGGGAGGATGTGCAGACTCCACACAGACAGTGACCCAAGCCGGAATCGAACCTGGGACCCTGGAGCTGTGAAGCGATTGTGCTATCCACAATGCTACCGTGCTTAGCCCTGTGCTAAACAGAACACAGATATAACTCATGCTGCAACATTTCATAATGAACAGCAAAGTAGGCAAACCAATTTTACTTAACTTAGAAACTGTTCCTGCCTCATGATTCACATCATGCAATTGATTGTGATTAAAATCTGACAGCTGCTAAAGTGATGGTCTGCTGTGCCCTCCACATCCTCGCACAGCAGCGGAGCGGCAAGCTGGAGGTTGGTGATGAAGAACATGTGGCCATCTTTGGGGAGGAGGAGGAGGATGAGGATGCTGAGGTGATGCAGGACCAGCAGGGGCTGGAGGACAAGCCTAGCGAGGAATTGGAGGACCAGCCAAAGGCTGCGGGGCAGGCGGTAGCGGCGAGAGTCTGCATGCTTGGAGGGTCTGGGATGCCCTCATGTGTGCTCGATTCACTTGGGATATGGCCTGGTCCGTCATCCCCCACTCCCATTTCCCACCCTCCCAGGGTATGTGTCACATCACTCCAAGGTGTTGGAACTGTGTTGGCACTGTCAGCGGTCACTGTTGAGGGCAGTAGGGGGATGATAACCTGTAGAGAGCTGGGCACTGGTGCTCCTCAATCTATGCCATAGTCTGACCCCTGCCTATCTGCTGGGTGCTCGCTCACACCCATCACCTACACACCATGTTGCATTGCGGAAGAAAGGGACAGAGGCTTCTCCTGGTTATGCAGAAGGGTGTTTATTGTTTGTAACAATTTCCCACTCTCCCGATGGTGCTGCCCCTCCCCCCCCCCTCCATCCCCTCACCCCCTACCTACCCCACACCCACTCCCCACCCGTCCCCTCTCCTCTGGTGTTCTCAGTGATCCTTGATGTGCTTAGCCTTCCTTGCTCTACCGCTACGTCTAGGTGTGTCTCCAGGTGGAGGCAGCTAGCTGCTTCCCCCATCCCATGGCTATTGATGCCCCTGGTAAGCGTCCTCTGGGGGCTCTGGGGCTGGAGGGCCTCGGCCACCCATCGGTGGCACATGCACAACCGTGCCGTCCTTTTCCGGGTGCTGGCTGCGGCACGCAGCCTCATCAGAGGGGTGGAACTCGGGCAGTTGGTGGCCACTATCGCCACTCCATGGGACAAGTCTGGGTTCACAGCGGCCCCTCCTCCAGCTTGGGGTTCTGGCGTTCACCTTGGGCTGGAGGGACAGCTGGTCCGAGCCCGGCTGCCCCTGCTTCGGCCGGCTCTGCCAGCCCTGGCGGTTCCCGTAGTCTGCAACATGGTGTTGAAGCCCTCGGCGATGCTCCTCAGTGATTGGGACATGCTCTGTAATGCCTCAGCAATACCCACCTGCAACTCGGACAAGCTCCAGCTCCTCGGCCATTCCCATCTGGGAGTGGGATATGTCCGACAGAACTTCATCAAGGTCAGCCTGGTATTGGGTGACATCCCCCAATGAACACAGTGAGAACTAACCTGTTGGGACTTTAACCTGGTATTGTAAGACTTCTTACTGTGCTCACCCCAGTACAACGCCGGCATCTACACATCTCCCAGTGAGGCAGACATTCTGTCGGAACCATGAGCCATGGCCGTCACCTACTGAGCGACGCCTTGTACACCTTCACTAACAGTGCCAACGTCATGCACCAGGCTCTCTACTGTGGTCGCCATCCTATTAGTTTTGGCCTTGGGGCCACGGATTACCGGCTACATCTCTTGCGCCTATAGTCTCTGGGGCTGCTCCAATTGGCCATGGATCTGCTGGAGTCTTGCTGACATTTCACTCTCAATACCCTAATGTCTCCATCAGCTCCGGGAATACCTCTTCCACAGGCTTAGCATCAGCTGGGTCCTGGGATCCAAGAGACTACCAGCTGCTTTCTCGCCTGAGGGTTCCTGCCTCCATCTGAGCCTCAGAAGCCTGGCCACGAACATTTCCCACCAAGGTGCATGTATCTGCACTGCTGGAGGATGGGGATGACAGCTGTGACCCCCTCGATCATGTCTTCCTTGGAACTCCCCTCCAAGGTGTTCTCCTTGGAGGCTGGAGAGGGTGTCAACCGGGATGGACTGGCGTCATCGGCTGGAGGACCTGCGGGAGAATGGACATGTGGTCAGTGGAATGGATGAGTCAATCAGTAAGGCAATAACAAGTCACATTTGACAGGAGTACCAGGTGGAGTCTGATGATTCCTCACCTCTGCGGCGTCCGTCAGCTCCGCTTTGGTAATTGCCCTGTCCTCGGCCAACCCAGGCCCTCCAGGGCTCGTTCCTTGAAGGAGGTTAGGATTCTTGGGCAGGATTCTCTGACCCCCTGCCGCCGGGTCGGGGAATCACCGGAGGCGGCGTGAATCCCCCCCCCCCCCCACCTCCCCGCTGCTCCAACGCAGCTGCCGAATTCTCTGGCGCCGGTTTTTGGCGAGGTCGGGGATTGCGTTGCGCCGGTCGGGGGCTGTTGGCAGTGCCCCCCCCCAGTGAGATCAGTATGAATTGGCGTCTGTGGAGGACTTACCGGTATGGCTAGTGAATCCTGGGCACCGGGAAAATAGGGCCTCAAGTGGGCCACGCATATTTAAATGAGAATAATGACTCATTTAAATTATTATCTGGATCACGCCCAGCGAGGGCATGATCCAGCTCGCACCGGGCGCTGTGAATTAGGTGACTCAGGTAAGGTTTCGCGTACTGGGTTTGGGCCTCTCCCACGATTCACCAGGTGAGCACAGATTGACACTGGCTATAACGTAATGGTAGAATTGCGTCCCCTATTCTTCAAAGTCAAACAAATGATACAGTCTGGCTGGCGAATTCTGAACTGCTAAGGTCCTACATCACTCATTAAGACGAGTTGACATGTGAAGACGATATGATTCTGTGGGGATCACAGGTGGTCACCCTTCCTCAGACCCCGCCTTCAAGAGTTACACAGCACCCATCCTGGGCAGACAAAGATGAAGATGTTGGTGCGCAGCTACGCCTGGTGGTCAGGCATAGACAAAGCCATTGAAAAACTAATACAACAGTGCCACCCTTGCAACATGTCATCTTCAGTCACCCTTCACCTCTGGGAATGGCCAGGTTGTCCGTGGACCAGGGTCCATGTTGATTATGTGGGCCCTTTCCTGGGAAAGATGTTTCTGGTGCCGGCAGATGTCCACTCAAAGTACTGTCCACTCCCTCGTTGGCCAAGTAGATGACAAGTATTTGCCATTCATGGGCTTTTCGAGTCCATTTATTTGGACACACCCTCCACCGGCGATTATTTCCAGTATTTTGTGAGAGCAAATAGAATACGACACATGAGGACAGCCCCCTACGACCCAGCATCGAACAGTCTAGCTGTTCAAGCTTTCAAGAATGCCATGAGAAAACAATCCGACAAACCATTTGTCCAGAGGTTGGCTAAATCTTTGTTGTTGTTCAACTCAACCCCTCATTCAACCACATGGGTCAAAACCAGCTGAGCTGCTAATGGGCCATCGGTTGAGAACCCGATTGGATCGTGTATTTTCAAATTTAGCAAGGAGAGTGGAGGCACGTCAAGCCTCCCAGAAGAGTCAGTGGTCTGGGGAGAGAGGTGACAGGTCGTTCCGAGTAGGAGGCCCCGTTTTGGTCCAAGGTTTCAATGCTGGTTCACCTTGGTTCGAAGGTCAAGCGGGCTAGTTGCACAGAAGATTTAGCCTGAGGCAGGATGATCACCTGCAGAATCCCCACAGAATCACACCATCAAAATGCACGTTGACCACCTGAGGAGTCAAGGGTTGACGATGGCCGATGTGGAGTCAAAAAGTCCAGCGAGCATCGTGAATACTCCTGTAACCTGGGCCAGCCAAGAGGAGATGGAAACACCTGTTGCATCTGTTGACGCCAGTGAGGCTAGTTCACCTGTCGTGGCAGTTGGTCCTCTTGAGATGACATAGACTGTGGACCACTCGATCGTCCAAAGGGCACTGAGCCTGTGGCTGGGCTACTGAGGTCTGGCAGGACCTGGAGGTCTCGGTTCTGATTGGCTCTCTTTCCTTGATTATCTGTAACCATTGTAATGTTTGTACATAGTTTTTGGGTATTGTGTTATTGGACTTAAGGGGGAAGGGATATGGTAGCATGGCCGCTTTCAGGGGCTATCTCCACAGGCCATGCGACTGGTTCAGGGACAATCGCGCAGGAGTGTACGACTCCCGTCCAATTGGGAATTTGCACAAGGCCCAGGGAGCAAGACACTGGGTAGTATAGACCAGAGCACTGAAGTGTAAAGACATGTTGCACAGTTTTCTGTGCCTGCTATTTAACTATCTTTGCCTTTCATCAATAAACCACTTTGTTTATTACTGGAAGCCTCCAGTTATGTCTTGAGCCACCATAGTAGTCGTAATAAATTAAAATATATATATTTAAAAAGCTTTAAAAACTTTCCTATCAGTGTCATTGCATCTCAGAACAGAACATCATTTTATGAGCCTGTTCAAAGTCCATACTTAGCAAAAACCCATAATGGTGGTTTAGTCAATTGGGCCGTGGCTTGTTTTGCGGGCTGGAATAGCTTTTAAATTGGTTCAGCAGATTGTGCAAACTCTATTTGTGCTGGTCGTAATTTACACTCATAATTCCTTGGTCTCTTGTACTGGTTTGGCAAATTGTGCTGAAAAAAGCAATGCAACACTACGCTCATTTTGCCCAGTGTCATTACAATGATCAGAATTTGCTATGTGCTAAATCTGAGGCATGGCCTAGTTTCTTGCCATTAAATGGCACAATCTGTTACCAAACCAAACATGTTCTACCGGTCGTCTGTTTCCCACTATTGCATGTTACTGTGTTCAAATCTTGGAGCAGGCAATGAAATGCTTGCCACAGAGATTTTAGCCAGAATCCTAATTCTGACTGGTGTGACAAAGCAAGCTATTTTATTTGGGCTAAACATTTCGGGCACGATTCTCCGCCCCCCACGACGGGTCGGAGAATAGCGGGAGGGCCTTCCCGACATTTTTTCCGACCTCCCGCTATTCTCCCCCCCCCCCACGGCCGCCCCACGACACGAATCGCTGCTCGCCATTTTTTACGGCGAGCAGCGATTCTCCCCTAACCGATGGGCCGATTTCCCAGGCCTTTACGGCCGTTTTCACGAACTCCAACACACCTGCTCTCACAGTTCGTGAAAACGGCCGCAAAGTGCCGTTCTGGAGAATCATGCCACCGATTGGCACGGCCGCACCACGGTGGGCACCGATCGCGGGCAGCGGGTCCGAACCCCGCGCACTCTTTGTTCCTCCGCCGCCCTGCTGGATCAGTCCGCGGGGCGGCTAAGGGGCATAACGACCCATGCATGCGCGGGTTTCACGCATATGCGTGATGACGTCATCCGCGCATGCGCGGATTGGAGCCGTCCAATCCGCGCATGTGCGGCTGACGTCACTGTTTGCGTCAGCCATCGTTAACCTTGGCGCGCGGGCTTAGCGAAGTTCGCTAAGCCTGCGATGCCGAGGTTCACAGGGCCCCGCTGCTAGCCCCGACCGGGGAGCAGAATCGGGTCCCGGGAGGGGGCGCGGAGGCTGCCGTGAAACACGGCCAGTTTCATGGCAGCCTTCACGACTCTCCGCATTTGCGGAGAATCGCGCCCTTCCTGTAATGTAACAGCATTTAGATAATTGTAAATGAATATAAATCTCCCCTTGATACTATAAACTGGCTTTGCCTTAATTATTGCTATAAAGGTGCCACCTACCATCGATAATTCATAATCGTGTGCATGTGGCAGGATATGGTGAGAGTGGAAACTTAGAGTAGCTAAGTTTACAATAAAGTTATCTATAATTTAAATTGAATTATCAACTGACTTAAAGGAACTGAGAAATTAAAGTGTCTGAACACCAAGAAACAAATTAAAGAACAGTTGCTTGCAGCATCTCTCCAAGTTTGAAGTACTTTGTTGATTAGTTCCTATTTAAAATCATTTGACACATTCAGAAATAGATGATCGATTCGGAGTACATTGCCAAGCGTATGTGTCTGAATTGGTTTATGGTTGTTGCTCAAACAAGGCTCACACTAACAAGGAGCCATGTTTGGTCCAGTAATCTGTCTGAAAACGGCTATTATTTTATACTTTCCATACAGTATCTTTTAATAGCAAAGAAATTAACAACCTCCACAAGTGAAAGCGTTTCCTTCTGACTCCAGATCCGGAGTCCATAGTTGATTTGAGAATTTTGTCACTGTTAAAATTCCTTAAGGAATCACACATGTGCCATAACTTTTCAAAATAGAAAATGGTTGGTTAAATGTCTGAAGACCAGAGAAAGTAAGCAAAAAAGAAAATTGGACTGAAGGGATAATTTTGGAGCTGGCTACCTTGTCCGGGTGCCCCCTTATCCTCCCACAACCTACCTCCCGGGAGCTTAAAAAAAAACCCCTCTGTGCAGCCAGGGAGAGGTTACCTCCATTTAGCTCATTGCCACCTCACACCTGCTACAGCAAAAATGGTGTTTAATGGCATCTCAGGACTTCGCATATTTAAATTGGTTGTCTGAATCTAGTTCTTGTGTCACTAAAATTGCAACAGCAGGACATAGTCAGGGGAGCTGATCCAACTTGGCTCCCATTAATGAAATGTCCTTTCCGCCTCTTCTGCCACTTCCTGAAGGCTGATAAAATTCTGCCCAATTTGAACAACTTGTAAATTGTTTAGGCAATTGGATTGCAGCCAAGAGCCCACAAAACTCCCTGAGGAAATAAATAGACTGTTCAATGCAGCTACATGATTAGGCAGCTGGATTATCACATTGAGCTCTGAAAGCTCCCTGAATGAACAAAGAGTGTGGGATTTTCCTTTTCAGAGACCAAGTGCCAACGCTGGGACTGAATCACAGTTGGTCAACGTCCCGATAGTGGTGCCCGTCTTGGAGCAATTCAGGATATGCTAATGGGCCAGCACTGGCACTACGTGGAACTAGTGCAATTCCGACACACATCGGTGTGTGATTCGCTGGGGTCAGGATTGGCACCCGGGAGCCTGACAAACTGCAGCTGTATACAAGCAGTCTGTTACCCACATACTCTCCTTCCAGCCATGAAGATGCCACCCCACAGTGTAGCCCCAAGATTCATAGATGCAGAACTGCAGACAATGCTGGATGCTGTGAAGGAGAGCGGGACACCCTGTTCCCGGGATGGGAAGAAGGCTGTCACCCGTCGATATCAACCGGCCTTGGGTGCAGTTGGCAGAGGCCATGAGCGCCGGGGGCCCCTCAGCCAGGACCGGGCAGCAGTGCAGGAGGAAGCTGCACGACCTGCTCAGGGTGACCAGGGTGAATCAACAGCTGTGTGCCTCTGGCACCAACCTTGTCCCACACCCCGACACACCCTCAATGCCCACACTCCCAATGCCCACACCCCCATGAAACCTCCACCAGGTGGACTGGTAGGCAGCACTAGATGAGGGTGGGCAACTCCCAGATCACCCAGAGGGAGTCACCACCACTACCGTGCACCTGGCACCAATCCCCGCCCCACGCACACAGGTAGCCACCCCCTGCTTGAGTGAAATTAAACCCCACCCACCATCAGTCAATGCGCACCACACGCCAACAGCTACACAGCCTGCCATGGCCAGGTGCCCTGCACACACAGGCCACTGGACCCACACTGCTGCCCACGTTCGAGAGCCTCACATTGTGCATTATCTTTCCCCAAAGAGGAGGTGGTCCACAAGCACAGAGAAAGAGAAAAGACCAGTGGGGGCCCACGAGACCTGCGGCCCATTCCTGTCACAGAGCAGAGGGTGATGAACCTGGTCAGTGGGGTTGGAGAGCGGGCAGTTGCCGAGGCAGAGGTTGGCATCGGAGATGTAACTAAGCCCCCAATGCATTGCGATGTCCCTATGGCACATGCATTACACGAACCCCACCCACCCCACAAACACACACTACCACACCTGCGATCCAACCATGCACCTTATCTTTTGTCTTTCAGAATCACTTAGCGATGAGGCGGGTCCATCTGGGGTCCCATACCCCTTGCCACAACCCAGTGGCAAACCTGGTGACGAGACGGGTCCTGCTGATGACATGTAACCCTGCTGCAACCCCGCAAAACCCCGGAGCATATGTCCGGGGATGTCACTGATGTTTCATCCCTGTTGTCACCAACACACTCCACCATCCCAGAGACACTCACCTTGGCTGAGCACTTTAGTGAAGAGGCTCTTGGGGCATTATCTGGTGCACACCACATATATGCTGCAGTACATCAGGTGGAGATAGGAATCCCCGAGGGGGCGAATGGTCATAGGGCGGCCAAACCCCAAAGAATTGCTGCCATCCAGACAGGTCTTGCGCTTCTCAAAAGTGTGGTACCATCAATGCTGGAGGTGCAGGCACAGAGCCAGAGACTAGAGGAGAGGATGTCAGCAACCATCCACGCCTGCAGGTACAGTTGGATGAATCCAACTTCCTGGAGGGCAGGCGGCAATGCAGACAATGCATGTACCCAGGCCAACACCGCATGGCTGGCATCTGCGGTTGAGGCTTTGAGTGTGATGGTTTAGGCCATGGGTCAAGGTTTCCAAAGCCTGGGATCTCTGTGTGGGCGATAGTTGAGGCATAGGAGAGGGTGGCCATGTCACAAGTAACCATGTATCCGGGCAATTGCGACATAGCAGCGGCGCTCCAGAGATTAGCCCAGTCACGATGGGTCATGGCTGCTGGCGTTGAGGGCATTGGCTGGGCACTGGCTGACCTGAGCCAGTCACAGAGGGTCCTGCCCATTCCATGAGTGACATGGCACAGTCCCAGAGGTAGCTGACATTCCCCCTGTGCTCCATGGCCGCGAGCATTGAGACCCTGGTTGAGACGAGAGTGGGCCTCCAGGACTGGCAGCGCCAGTTTGTGGGGGAGCCCCCGGAGTTTGCGCCAGCTGTGCCTCCATGCCAGGGAGTAGCCCTTGGGCCATCGAGCATCCTGAGGGAGGAGGAGGTGACTGGGCCAATGCTAGTGACTCCTGCAGGGGAGGTGCCGGAACTCCTCCGTGCTTCTGAATCTGCTCCACCTGTCCCTGGCACAGTGAGCAGAACAGGGTGGTACCACACCACCCATGACACCCTGAAGACTGCTGGGCCCATTGGGGCTAGTCTCTCCAGAGGACAGCTGCCAAAGGGTACCTAGGTGGCAAGGCGAGATACGTAGCAGGCCACTTCCACGTCTGATGTATCGCCTGGGGAACCCACATTTGACTTTTAGGGCACCTGAGGTCAAACGGTTAGACAGCAGTTAAGTTGACAGGTGAAGCACATAGGTTAGGGATAGGGGCTAGGGCACAATACTTGAAGTTAAACAACATTCCAAGAGGCCTTGGTCCTCTGACCGAAGGGTGTTAAGGATGGGCTGGGCTGGGCTGGGAACAGAGCGTGTGCCAGGTGGTGTGTGTGTGTGTGTGTGTGTGTGTGGGGGGGGGGGGGGGGGCTGGGTGGGGGGCAGTTGTTGAAAGTGGACAAGGGCCAGGCCCCCCCGGTCAGTCGGAGGCCGCTCCCGAAGTTGCCCTCGGAGACAGCAGGGGACGCGGCCAGATATGTGGGGGTGCCATGTGGTTGGGCCTACCTGGTGAATGACCTATCACCGCACACCCTCCCTCACCCCAGACCCCATCTCCACCTCCGCCACTCCAGGGGTTTGATGGGACCATGAGATGGAATAGCCAACACGCATGCAGGGATCCCCAGACGGATGGTGGAAAGTGTTGCCCAGGGCAGGAGTCAGACCTCGTCAAATGATGTGGAGCATCAAGACTCATCACGGAGTAGATCGTCATCATCCTCCATCCCATGCCCAGACCTGCTGATACTCCCAACCCATAGCCAGCACCTTGTAATGAAACAGGTGGGAAGCACAGAGGGGGTTGTAGGTGTGGGGTGGGGAAGGGGATGGTGGTATATGGGGGTGGGACGGAACATTCAATCTGCCAGTGGCAAAGCCCCCCAATTGGCGAACCTGGAGGCGATCAGATTGCCCCGTACACGTCAGCCCCGTCGCACATGTTGTGCGGCCTCCTATGGCTGCCCGGGCCCCATGTCCTGCCCATCATTGTCCTCATCCATATCCTCCTCCTCTGTCGAGACCTGAAGTTCATCCTCCTCCTCCAACCTGTCACTCCTCTGCTGCGTAATGTTGTGGAGGACACAGCGGGTACCACGATGTGGGAGACCCTCCTAGGATGGCCCTTGCAGAGCGCTTGAACTGCAACTTCAGCACGCCGAGGCACTGCCCAATCATGCTCCTGATCACTGCATGGGGGTCATTCGAGAAGTTCTCTGTGTTTGCCTCTGGCCTCGGGATAGGTGTTATTGGATTGGATTTGTTTATTGTCACGTGTACCAAGGTACAGTGAAAAGTATTTTCTGCAAGCAGCTCAACAGATCATTCAGTACATGGAAGAAAAGAGAATTAAACACAATTCAAGAAAATACAAGTTATCAGCCATGACTGCAGTGGATAACCCCTGTCGCACAGCAGTCAACCCCTCACCCGTGGGAGAGCCTCAAAAGTTTCGGGCACCATCCATCGAGTGTGCTAAGATGAAGGTATTGTGCACGCTGCTGCTGAGTATCAGGCGCAGACGTTCATAATGTGCAGCTGGTGGTCTCACACCAACTGCACCTTCAGCAAGTGGAACCCCTTTCAGTTTATGAAGGGTACCCTCTCAAGCAGCAATGCTCGTAGGGGGCATGCGTCCCGCTGATCACCCCCCGGGGACCTGGGCCATGCCAGCGATAGCGCAAATCCCCCAGTACGGGCAACCTGGTGGGCTTGGTCCAGATCCAGATGGATATACTGACCCGCCCGGGTATACAGGGCCTCTGCAATGGTGCAGATGTACCTGTGCACAGAGGTCTGGGAGATCCCAGACAGGCCCAATCTCGGCGCCTGGGAGAAACCCTTTGCGACAAAGGTCAAGGCGACCGTCACAATGATGCCCACCGGGAGCAGGTGTTCTTCCTCATAACCACCATGGCTCCAGATGCGCCATGATGCAGCACAGATGTCTCATGGCCCCCATGCTCAGCCATTGTCCGCAGTGGCACACATCTAGCAGGTCCTTGTACTGCAGGTCCTGCCGATACATATGAGACCTGATGTGATGCGTCCGTCTCATCTCCTCCTCTGCCTTTTGTGTGCCGGGTCTCCATCCTCATCAGCTGGCTCCTGCTCCTCTGGGTCAGGCTCCTGCTCTGCTGGGTCCTCCGTGAGCAGCTCTTGCTCATGCAAATTCAGTGCATCCACTAGGGCTGCAGCGACTAGGCAGATGCCAACCACTCCTGGTTCAACACCAATATCCATTCTCTGCAGGGGTAAACGGCAGACATGTTAGCATGGTGAGTACTCGGGTGCCCAACTAGATCCAAAAGCTACACGGTGGCCCTGGCCTGCACTGCAGTCCTTGTCCCTGCATGTCTCCACGCCCCACTCCCGGCTGTTCCGCCTGACACTTTGCCCTCCACACTGCACCCCTGGCCCCGTCGGTGCCTGGGACAGGGGAGTAGGGACATGAATTCCTGTTTGGAGGGGTACCAATGGCTGGCGCTACCCGAGCCAGTGGTACGCTCTGTGGCCTCTGTCCTGCGCTCTCATGTTGGGCCTAATGTGCGGATCCTCCTTGGGTGGGACATTTGATACCAAGAGAGTGGTGCCAGGTTGTGGAGGGGATGGTGGGTGCAGTGTGCCACCGACCGGCGACATGCTTGGTAGTATGCCTGCAGGCAGGGCCCATGGGTGGGCTGCAATGTGATGTGGATTCTTAGTGCGGTGCACCAGTTGTTCCTACTTGCTTGGGGGGCAGGATGGATGGGGGCAGGGGCATACTGGGCAGGCAGGGCTTGATGACAGCCAGTCATCATGCAAGGTGGGCTTGCTGACAGTGTCACT
Organism: Scyliorhinus canicula; assembly: GCF_902713615.1. Classification (NCBI taxonomy): domain Eukaryota; kingdom Metazoa; phylum Chordata; class Chondrichthyes; order Carcharhiniformes; family Scyliorhinidae; genus Scyliorhinus; species Scyliorhinus canicula. Next base: position 89,197,983 of record NC_052151.1, on the reverse strand, counting down.
GGTGGGATGTCTGCCTTGGGAGGGGCAGTGTGCCAGAGTGGCTGCTGACAGCCAAGGTGCAGGTGTCCGCAGGGCATGCTCCGTGGATTTCCTCCTGCCTTTGCGGTGGGGCAAAGCCTTGGATGGGTGCACTATGGTGGGCCACGGGCTGTGCTGACCATGCCCATCGCGTTGATGAATTGGATGGCGTCTGTGGGCCTCAAGTGGGCGGGGGGGGGGCTGGCCTGGGGGGCAAGGAGAGCACCCATACGACCGGTTGCACTCTGCGCATCTACGGAACACAGTGTGCAGTCATTGGAGTGCACAGCCAGATGGCTGCCTTGCAATACCAGTCCATTCCTTTACACCCTAGTCCCGGGAGACACCCTGACCCCATAGCTCATTTCCTGGACATCCCCGCTGCTCCTCCCAGCACTGGTAGATACCCCCCGGCCAGCGGCATGACTGGCAGCCAAGCGTTGCACCTTTAGTAACTTGACTTACCTCCTCTCTCTCCCTCATCAGCATGTTTTCTGATTCCTGATTTTTCAACCAAAGGTGAACTGCACCTCATCACCGCTTGGCAGAGTTGGAGCATCACAGGAGGCCAATGAAGATCAGGTCAAGCCAGTTAATGATATGCTACAATTTGCATGCACACAACAGCACAGAGCATGGAATGCAACCATGCCACTATCAAGGTGCCAATGCATGGCATTTCATTGGGCGCCCACAGCACCGGCCCTAGGGTTGCTGGCGCCCCGGGCAAGCTGAAGTTCGGCGGCCTTGGGGGGGGGGGGGGGGGGCGGGACCGAGGGCGGGGGCGGGACCGAGGGCGGGGCCGAGGAGGGGGCGGACGGACCCGAGGGGGGGCGGGGCGGGCGGACCGAGGGGGGGCGGGGCGGGGGGACCCGAGGGGGGGGCGGGGCGGGGCGGGCGGACCCGAGAGGGGGGGGGGCGGGGGGGGCGGACCCGAGAAGGGGGGGCGGGGGGGCGGACCCGAGAGGGTGGGGCGGACCCGAGAGGGGGGGGCGGGGGACCCGAGGGGGGGGGGCGGGGGACCCGTGGGGGGGGGCGGACCCGAGGGGGGGGCGGGGGGGCGGACCCGAGAGGGGGGGGCGGACCCGTGGGGGGGGCGGGGGACCCGAGGCGGGGGGGGCGGACCCGCGGGGGGGGGGGACCGAGGGGGGGAGCGGACCGAGGGGGGGAGCGGACCGAGGGGGGGGTGGACCGAGGGGGCGGACCGCGTGGGAGGGCAGTCACCGCGCATGCGCTGGTTGGCACCGGCCCAACTGCGCATGCGCGGGACCCGAGTCTCTGGCGCCCCCTACCACATGGCGCCCCGGGCGACTGCCCGAGTTGCCGGTGCCTTGAGCCGGCCCTGGGCGCCCAACACCTGTCACAATACACACACAGTTATATCATGGTGCACAAAGAGGCAGTGATTGACACACAGAATGACCAGTGAACACACAGAACACAACAGCCAATCACCAGACAGGACACGACCACTATAAAGCCAGAGGGCACTAGTTTTCCCGCTCTCTTGGGAAGCAGCCTCTGAGACAGTCAGAGCCTGTGAGCAACAACTAGAACATACACCATGTGGTAGTAAGATAGTCTGGTCAGGTTAGCCTCAGGTCTCCAGTCAACTCAGCATAGTGTCAACCCATAGTTAAAGTATGTATGATAGTTAAGAGTTCTATAAAATCGAGTTGCACTTCTTCAAGTGTTGGAAGCCTGTCTCTCTCACTGCTACAGTAAAAGCAGTCCTCGCAGACCCAGCTTACCCAACACATCAACACCGACCTCAATTTTTGGCTGACACGCAATTCTCCGCCCGATTCACGATTCCGGCATGGCTGGACAGAGAATCCTGCCCATTGACTTTATAATTGCTATCTCAAGACTTAAAGCTATGAAAATAGATGATGGTTTACTCTTGATTATCTTACTAGGCTATACTTTAAATCATGTAACATGCATATTGTGAACTGGATTTTATGGGTGCATCAGTTCCCTCCCCTTCAGATGGTCAGCAGCTCTGCAGTGTCAGTTGAGAGTGGTGTCACTCTGGAACTGTAGGCAGCCTTAGCATGCTGAGGACCTTAGGTAAGTCTTGGAACCCAAGTAAATCTAGGGTTGGGGGTCTAGTTGTGTGGGTGTGTGGCAAAGAGGGTCGAGGGGTTGGTTACTCTCTTCAAAAAGCCAGGAAGAAGAATTAAAGGGAGAGATGGCCTTGAGAGTGTTGGGCTGCCTGGTGTATTGCCTTTAGTGGGCCAAGGGTGCCAGTGAAGGAGGTACCGTTCCTTGAACAAAACCAGTCCATCAGACATGTGTGCGTGTTCTGCTCAAAGAAAAGTGTAACTAAGACTGGATTACATGACACATTTCCTTTCTGAAGACTTTTTAACGGCATACCCCTTTCTTCTTAAGGATACTTTTCCCTTTCCAAAGAAGTATAGCTATTTACAATACATGCTCCTGTTTAATTGCTATTAAATAAGTGTACAAAATTGATGAGGCTATGAATTTCTAAAGCATGGAAGTAATCCTCTGGCAAGCCCAGATCATCTCATGGTAACCTTGACTGGAAGTTTCTTTAATTGCTTACAGTGATCTTTGGAGTTGTCATCCTTGGATGTCGTTCTTGTTTGCAGTTGGGAACTTCTCCTCGATACAACCGGATCTGATTTGCCCACTGTTATCCTCACTGTTGCACGTTTGCATGTAATGACTTCATAGCACCATGGCTCTACTGCAAACTTGTCCCAACTGTAAACTTGGCAATTCTATACCTGCAATTTTATTGTACATGTTGGTCATCTTCTCTTGTAGTTCTAAAGCTCACTCTCTAGTTTCTGAGAATGCAGAATGGCTCACTGTAAATAGTATGTACAGGTCTGCCATCAGGACGTAGTTGAAAAAGTATTGTCTGAAATGGATTACAATAAGCACGTGTGACTTCTCCACAAGATGTATAGGCCAGTAACCAAATGAACCTTTCACCAGCAGATCTCAGAGTTAACACTTTTAATATGGGTATTTTGTACGGACAACATTTCAAAAGTGTGTTTAAGGGCCATGGATCGAGGCATACTCTCAGTGATCTTTCTTTATCACACATGTGATTGAGCTGCACCAATTGGTGTGCACTTGTTCCCCTCCAATTATTCCTTCTTTCTCCATTTTATCTAGTTTGACCTTCAATTTGTCTTGGAAGTGGATGCTGCACAATACATGGGGTGGGATTTTCCGTTAAGTCATGCACTGAGGCAACAGTAGTTTCTGAGGCCCATCAACCTTGTGGTTGTGTGACTATTAAAAGTCTGAGGTTACGACATATCAGTAGAATTAGGATCACTGGACTTTAGTTTCCACAATGGTGAACGTCTGTGGCACCCAGGAGGATTGATTGTGCTCCAGGACTGCGGATCCTGCACATGGAATTAGTGAACTGTTGTGCACTGAAAGTTTCACAGCACTATGTTTTGCCACAGCCTTCCATGTCTGTGGGTACATCTTTTAGAATTTGCAGGAGTAGAATATTGGCACTTATCCCTGTGTCAATCTTGACCAATGACGAATAGTTATCAACTTTTTCAGGGCAGGGTGGCACAGTGGCCCAGTGGTTAGTATTGCTGCCTACGGCACTGAGGACCCGGGTTTCATCCCAGCCCCAGGTCACTCTCTGTGTGGAGTTTGCACATTCTCCATGTGCTTGCGTGGGTTTCACCTCAACAACCTAAAGATGTGCAGGGTAGGTGGGTTGGCCACGCTAAATTGCCCCTTAATTAGAAAGATATTATTTGGTACTCTAAATTTTAAAAAAACTTTCTTAGCGAAGATAATTTGATTCTTGGCAAAGGCCTTGGATATGATATCATCTACACTTTCCATGAGATTGATGGTGTGAAACATGTGTTCACCATTTTTCATCTCATTTTGCAGATCATTGTCAATTTCTGATTCGTCAGGCACATCAGATGTATATGTCCAATGCGATACTGGATAGTCATTCTTATTGCTTGAAGGTACCCATTGAGTACAGTCTGTTTGGATCAGTGCACAGCTCTTTGCCACTTCATCAGCTGTTGCTCTAGTATGTGGCCTTCAGCCACATGCCTTGCAAAATTAATGGAAAGCTGAACATTTCTTTGCTGTATGCAGAAGGCCACAACTTCCACATGTCACGCTAGGTTTGGGTTTTCTTGTAAGTGCATCAACAATTGGGGTTGTACTTAGGACCCGTAAGTTTGGTTGACCTGCGAGCATTGCTTTGTACTTGCGTCCATTCTTGAGTAGCTCTTCGGTGCTATATTTTGGGCTTGTCAAGCAGACCTTTCTGGACTATAACCATGCGAATGGATGTGATCACCAATGCAACAATTTTGACTGCTACCATTTGAAAAATCACAAAACGTACTCTTTACTTTGCATCTGCTGTCAAAGTAGTGTATAGATTTTGTAGGCTGCTGCCAAGATAAAGTAACTCTCGTCAATGAATACAGAAGTTTAACATGATTCTGAACTGGTCTTCCCTTATAGTCCACACCTTTTGGGGATTCTTCAGATCTTCTATTCATCCAAAAATGTTCAGACTGTGTGAGCTTCGTTCCCAATTCCTTGGAAAATTTTTATGGCTTGCTTGTCTGGTTTAGATACACATGAATCAAAAAGCCATTGCTCTATACGCTGTTTAAAGAATTTGACTTCACATAGTAGGTCAGCTGCATCCCAATTCAGACTGGGGAATTTTATGGACGTTGTGATAATACCCTTTTGACCTTCCTTCTTCTATTGTATATTGGTGTGTCGCAGTTATCACTTTTTGCGTATTTTTCTGAAGCTCTGTCCAGAAAGATAAATAGTGGCAGGAATACACCACAGAGTAACGCTATTTTTGCTTTTTATTCAATTTAGTCAGCAACTCCCTGATGTACCATCAATTGGACTCGAGACACGATGAAGATCCAAACTGTGGCTTTAATCAGCTAGTTGTTAGCCCGCTGGTCGACTAGAGAAAGGCCGACCGCCGGGAACTCTGGTACTTATACCCTGCCTCGGAGGCGGGGTCTAATTGCCTCTCGACCAATTGGTGAGCAGTCACATGACTAGTCCCAGCCAATTGGCCGAGAGGCACATGACCAGCCAGAGCCAATGGGAAACCAATGCTCTGCACCAATGGCAGTGCTCACATACATACCACCACATTCACCCCTTGTGGAGAAAGAAGGCGGGGGGGGGGGTGTGTAAGAGAGGGGCGGTTTCCGAGGACTGGTGGTATGAGCAGCGAAAATCGAGAAAGGTGGGCTGCCCACTGGCTTGTGGCAAAAAAAACAATACTACTACTACTAACTTAAGGTGCAACAGAATAACAACAAAGCCCAAAAAAAAGTCTCATGGTCGCATCAGATGGACACGATCAGCCTGTCGGGTGCCCGTGGTGTTCTGGAGGACCATCACAGTGGAGCCGGTGACTTCGTCCTTGCCTCTGGGACGTCGGTCATAGATGTGTCTCCGTACCCCAGGCCGGTGGTGGAGATGCTGTAATCGGGGAAGAGGGGGCATGTGTGCTGGGTCGTGGGTGCGCGGGGTGCGCTCGGGGGAATTGGGGTTGGGGGGAAGGTGTTGATGTAGGGGGGAGAAGGCCGCACGCCGGCGGGTGCCAGGTCCCGAAGCGAGACTGTATCCTGCCGACCGTCGGGGTACTCCACGTACGCATACTGCAGGTTGGCGTGGAGTAACTGGACTCGCTCAACCAACGGGTCAGACTTGTGCACCCGCACATGCTTCCGGAGCAAGATGGGCCCGGGAGTGGCCAGCCAGGTCGGGAGAGGGGATCCTGAGGACGACTTCCTGGGGAAAACAAGTAGCCGTTCATGAGGTGTTTGATTAGTGGTAGTACAGAGGAGAGGCCGGGTTGAATGCAGGGCGTCGGGGATGGCCTCTAGCCAACGGAGAATAGGGAGATCTGTGGACCGTAGGGCCAGCGGGATGGTCTTCCAAATGGTGCCATTCTCCCGCTCGACCTGACCGTTACCCCGGGGGTTATAACTGGTCGTCCTGCTAGAGGCTATGCCCCTGCTGAGCAGGAATTGACGCAGTTCGTCACTCATAAAGGAGGACCCCCGGTTGCTGTGGATGTACGCGGGGTAACCGAACAGGGAGAAGATGGATAGGAGGGCCTTTATGACGGTCGCTGTGGTCATGTCGGGACAGGGAATGGCGAAAGGGAAGCGGGAGTATTCGTCGATAACACTCAAGAAATATGTGTTACGGTTGTTGGAGGGGAGGGGACCCTTGAAGTCTATACTGAGACATTCAAAGGGGCGGGATGCCTTGATCAGATGCGCTCGTTCGGGGCGGTAGAAGTGCGTTTGCACTCGGCGCAGACGTGGCAGTCCCTGGTGACGGTCCTGACCTCCTCAATGGAGTAGGGCAGGTTGCGGGTCTTAATAAAATGGTAAAAACGGGTGACCCCTGGATGGCAGAGGTCCGTGTGGAGGGAGCGGAGGCGGTCAATCTGCGCGCTGGCGCAGGTACCGCGGGATAGGGCATCGTGAGGCTCATTGAGCTTCCCAGGATGATACACGATACCGTAGTTGTACGTGGACAACTCGATCCGCCACCGCAAGATCTTGTCGTTCTTGATCTTGCCCCTCTGTGCATTATCGAACATGAAAGCTACTGACCGTTGGTCTGTAAGGAGGATAAACCTCCTGCCGGCCAGATAGTGCCTCCAATATCGCACAGCTCGACTATGGCCTGTGTCTCCTTTTCCACCGAGGAATGGCGGATTTCGGAAGCGTGGAGGGTTCGTGAAAAGAAGGCCACGGGTCTGCCCGCTTGGTTCAGGGTGGCCGCTAGAGCTACGTCAGATGCATCGCTCTCGACCTGGAATGGGAAGGACTCGTCGATAGCGCGCATCGTGGCCTTTGTGATATCCGCTTTGATGTGGCTAAAGGCCTGGCGGGCCTCCATCGACAGGGGAAAGGAGGTGGACTGGATGAGGGGCGGGCTTTGTCGGCGTAGTTGGGGACCCACTGGGCGTAATATGAGAAGAAGCCCAGGCAGCGTTTGAGGGATTTGAGTGAGTTGGGGAGAGGGAGTTCCATCAGGGGGCGCATGCGTTCGGGATCGGGGCCTATCAGTCCGTTACGCACTACGTAGCCAAGGATGGCTAGACGGTCGGTGCTAAACATGCACTTATCCTTATTGTCTGTTAAATGAAGGGGTTTTGCGGTTCGGAGGAATTTTTGGAGGTTGATGTCGTGGTCCTGCTGGTCGTGGCCGCAGATGGTGACGTTATCGAGATACGGGAAGGTGGCCCGTAAACCGTGCTTGTCGACCATTCGGTCCATCTCCTGTTGGAAGACCGAGACTCCATTTGTGACACCGAATGGAACCCTGAGGAAGTGGTAGAGGCGCCCATCTGCCTCAAACACGGTGTACTTTCGGTCACTCGCGCGGATGGGGAGCTGGTGGTAGGCGGACTTAAGGTCCACCATGGAAAAGACTTTGTATTTCGCCATCCTGTTAACCAGGTCGGAAATACGGGGGAGAGGATACGCGTCCAGCTGCGGAAACCTGTTGATGGTCTGACTGTAATCGATGACCATCCGGTTTTTCTCCCCAGTCCGAACTACCAGCACATGGGCTCGCCAGGGACTGTTGCTGGCTTCGATAACTCCTTCCTTAAGGAGCCTCTGGACCTCGGACCCGATGAAGGTCCAGTCCTGGGCACTGTATCATCTGCTCCTAGTGGCGACAGGTTTACAATCTGGGGTGAGATTAGCAAACAAGGAAGGTGGGTCCACTTTGAGGGATGCGAGGTTGCAAACAGTAAGGGGGGGAATAGGGCCACCGAATTAGAAGGTTAAGCTCTGTAGGTTGCACTGGAAATCCAGGCCCAAGAGTGCCGGAGCGCAAAGACGGGGGAGAATGAGGAGTTTGAAGTTTTTGAAAATCCTCCCTTGGACCGTGAGGTCCGCTGTGCAGCACCCGGTGATTTGGACGGAGTGCGAACCTGAGGCCAATTCAATCTTTTGCTTAACTAGATGGATGGGGAGCGCGCAGCGTCTTACCGTGTTGGGGTGGACGAAACTTTCCGTGCTCCCGGACCGGTCCAGCAGGCATCTTGTTTTGTGTCCGTTGAGCTGGATCGTTGCCGTAGTCTTGGCGAGCGTGCATGGTCACAACTGGTCGACTGTGATGGAAGCAAGTCGTGGCGAGAGTTCCAGGTCATCCCACTCCCTCTCCCACACTCAAGGTCTGGCTGCCTTGATCCATGGTCATTCTTTTTCAGTCATGTCTCCACTTGGTCCCAGATGGGACCATGAACATCGGGGTCAATTGCTAGATTTTATAAGAAATCAAATTATATTAGTAAACATAACAAAAAAAGCACAATCCACTGTCCGCCACATCCCATGATGCAAAAATACGTCAATCCATGTCATTTCGATTATAGGATATTCCTGTTTGTTATTGTCCATCCGAACAACCAATATCAATAAAATACAGTTCAACATAGAATTAAAGTATTCCCTGAACCACAGATCTTTCTAAAAGTAACACTGCTTGGTATTCAGATGGTGTACATAAAGAATTCAAACTTTGCTCTCATGGTTTAAGAATTATTCAATGTTTTATTATTTCATAATTTATTCCATGCTATTCAGTACACAGTTGATTATGTATGATTTGTGCGAACATTAGTCACTGATAGCAATCAAGAATGCAATAGAAGCTAAAAATATAGTTGTTAATAATTTCATATTTTTAATACTATTGCCTTTTTAAAACAATAATCCAAAAAATCACAAGAAAAATCACAATATTAGAAAACAGAACTGTGTAAAAAGCCTATTAGGAAGCAATTTTGATTCATCTTTTATTTAATTTTCATTATATATACTGTACAATGTTAGTCATGCAGTCTGGAGGGCAGAATGAGTCATGAATAATTAGCCTGATAGTAATTTTCTAGTCAGACATACAAACAGGGGAGAGACAAGCTGGTAAAATGCCAATCTATAATGAAACCAGTATCGCTGCAAGTGATTATTTAATCCTTTGTTGCTAAGCCAATGACATATCTATAACACTGGTAGGTCATGGCATTTTGCTAAGCGAATGTCATAATACAGTTTTGTCCATTATATGAACAGATAGGTGCTGCTTTGTTTCGTGCCCCTGAAGCCCACTGTTACAGAGAAGGTACAATTTCTTTTCGCCATATTGCAAAGTTTCTCTTGTGAATGACTGCCATTTGCATCTATCCATATGACAAAAATATTTTTTTCCATACTTCTCATTGCTTGACGATTCCATAAACTCAAGTCCTACCATTTTCAGCCTGCCTAGTAGGGCAAAACTGAACAGTTATTAGTTGCTGCGTCACCGGAGATTTGACATTACTCTTTTGGCTTTGTTTAGCTGCAATAGACAACTTTGGTTTTTAATCTGCAGATTACTCATCTGCACTGTTGCAACTGGAAATACAGAAACACAATAAGATTGCAATTGTTCCTTTTTGACATTTTCATTTGATTAAAACAGTTGGAAACAGCCAAGATGCCATTGTTTCACTGGGTATTACCAGGTTACAATTCAAGGAGATGTGAACTTGAGTTTCTGTTTTATCATATCAATGTAGATAGGTGGTGACTGGAGATTTTGTGGCACAATGGGTAGCATCGCCCTCCTCTGAGCAAGAATCTCAGGTTCAAGTCCCACTCCAGGAATTGATGGTCGATGAAGATGCGTTCATAAAGCAGCTACATAGGTTCAGTATCAATTTGTAAATCCTTCTAACAACAGCCAGTGGCAGGCAGTAAGAGCTGGAGAGATTCCTGGTCAGCCAATGTGATAGAAAAAAATTAAAGCCTCTATCATCACTATTCATGGTTCCACACTGCAAAATCGATGTAAAAGTGTATGCCACACCAACTTGGACTCCTTTGGCTGTTGGCTCAATTGTATTGACATCTGGTGTGAATTGGATTGGTGCCAACAGCAGGGAGCTTGATCTCTCTATAGTCTGGAGTGAATTTGGAATCTGACTCCTTGCCCTATCTGTGGTGCGGGTTGTGTGGCACTATAGATCAGACCTGCCTTCAAGTGGAGAACTAAAGAAGAATATGCGTGACGAATGATGTCCGCCATCTCGGATGCTGCAAGTTAGCAATGTTGAAAGCCTTGAGATACTATTACATGCAAAATTCCCAAATAGAAAACTATTAGCTGTGAACTAACCTTGTGCAGCAGTAATATACCTATTGATTGGTTCAATTTTCAATCAGTAAAGGAATCAGGGTTATGGGGATAAGGCAGGGAGGTGGATTTAAGGGTTATCATTTCAGATCAGTCATGTTCTCATTGAATGGCAGAACAGATTCAATGGCCTACTTCTGCTCATATGTCTCATTGTCTTATGGTAAATGGCAAGAATGTAGGAGCCTGCCTGATACCATAACAGAGTTGGAGTGTTTGCTATGCTTTTTGTTCAATACTTTTTGGCTGCTGGATTGTCAAATAAATATTAACCATTCATCAGTGTGAAAGGTCACTCTCACAGGTGAGTTCCAACTCAGTGCTTTCTGGAAAAACTTCAGTAAACTTAATACGAAGGTAAGGTTTCAGAGGCATTCTGATAATGAACAGAACAATATTTCCATTTACTTTTTTAGATATTATTATTGTTCTATGCCTCCATAGGAGCTCTACGCCAACTTCAATCAATTTTAGACAATCCTATCATCAAACTTCGTATTAAGTTTCAACTATTAAATGTATTTATTTAGTAAAAGATGAACAGGCAAATAATTAACAGTACAAATCCTTTTACTTAGCTCCTGGAAAGGAAAATAAATTGAAGATCTCAATCTAAATGCTAATGGAGGTGGATTTCCTTGGAGCCTATCCTGCTCCACTGCTTTAACTAATGGGTTTCTGCCAAGCTCGTACTAACATCACAGTCCATTCTTTTGTAAACAACTTTTATGTGCAATATTTTAAATCTTGTACTTCTTCCCATTTGTAGGAGCTATGCTGATCTGAATTATGGAATTGAATTTCCAAGGAGTTGGTGTAAGCTTTGAAGAAACCACAAAGAATTCTGCTTCAAAAATGGTTCACAGCAGAAGATTCATTTTTTTAACCAACCTCTGTTTACAGACAATCACCCAACCTCTTCTTTGCTTTTTTTATGATTGGCTTATTTTTTGCTTTTTAAATAATGTTGCTGAGTGGAAACAATCTATCACTACTTACCTCTTCAGAACCTGTTTCTGGTCAATGGTGGCCCCCAAAATGTCGATAGTGGGGGATTCAGTGATACTAATGCCATTGGATGCTAAGGCGAGAAGGTTAGATTCTTTCTTGTTGAAGATAGTCATTGCCTGGCACTTGTATGCTGCCAATGTTACTCGCCAATTATCAGCTGGAGTGGCACCCACTGTTGGTACTGCACCCAGTTCCCAATGGAGATCTTTGCTGTACAGGATGGAGGGTTGATTTGGAGGGCTTTCATCAGGGCCTGACTAGTAGGGCTAGAGGGTTGGGTGGGGAAGGGGGAGGCTAAGGTGCACAAGCCAACGTTGGTGGCCGGAAGACCTTTGGGGACTTGGCTTCAATGCACAAATTGTATTCAGAGAGGAGGAACATCCACTCGCCAATTTCCCACAGTAGCCCAAAGAATGGGATTCAGTGGACTTCAAAATGGTTTGTGGTTCCACCATCTGTGGGAAACATTACAGCAGGACGAGAAGCTCTTAAGTCCCGCAGAACAGGTGGGCTTTCCAATGTTTCACTTGCTGTATATAAAATAGCAGTGGGCTTCGGGTCAGCACCAGGATAGGTTCCCATGGCATCACACTCAAATGTACCTCCTTCAAGTGCCTGCCAACCTACCTGGAGAAAAGTGAAAAATGGGTTGTTAATACAATGATTATGGCACCGGATCTCACTGTCAGATCACCTTTAACCTTCTCAGATCTAATGAAAAAAGCTCACATTTCTAAATTTTCCCTTCATATTTGCAATCCTCATCCTAGGCGGATATGTTAGCAAATCTATTAAGTACTTTCGCCAATTCTTTTACATCCTTCCTACAGTAGCAATTAAATCTGGAAGGCAGGATTCCAACTACAGCCTAAGGACTTAAGTAAGTAGCTTGAGTATTTTATAGGTTGAAACCATTTATTGCATTTACTTTTTGAATGGCCTTGCACTTCCATCTTTCACAATCGATCGCTTTGTTGCTGATTTATATGTCACAATTTAAGGTGCATTTCCTTCCTTGTTATCATTTTCAAAATATGTTACTTCACTTTTTGTTACATTGATCCACCATCCTGCGAGAATTTCAATGTTTCCCATCAACTTTTCCAACTCTCCTGAATTTGCCATAGCGTGCAGCAGATTTGTTGCCGTCAGCAGGTTTTGATGTGCCGCTGAGAGCCACCCTGCTGCCAAGGCCCAACCCTTGCTGCTGAACCCAGTCCCTTGTGATCCCCTCCCAACAACCTCTATCCCAACAGCATTCACCTCGGGGCCTGGGGCCCTTGGTGCTCCTGGGTTTCAGGTGGTTGCATGACTGGCAGCAGCAACCTTCTCAATGGATTGCCAAGAATTGCACAGCTGCCAGCCTCTGATTGGCTGGTGGTGCTCATGTGGAGAACGGGAACTTCTGTATCTGGGGCCCTTGGTCCCAGTCAAGGCTGGCTGCTACCCAGCTAAGCGTGTGATTGGTGGTTAATTCAGAAGACCTTCCCAAAAGGAGATGATAATGAAATGAAAATGGCTTATTGTCACGAGTAGGCTTCAATGAAGTTACTGTGAAAAGCCCCTAGTCACCACATTCCAGCGCCTGTTCAGGGAGGCTGGTACGGGAATTGAACCGTGCTGCTGGCCTGCCTTAGTCTGCTTTCAAAGCCAGCGATTTAGCCCAGTGTGCTAAACCAGCCCCATGGGGGATATGGGGCATTAGCTGACTGGACAAGACCCCCCCCCCCCCCCACCCTCATTGCTTCCATTGAATACCAGACAGTCATTCCCTTATGTCTGCTTCTGCCAGTCTTTGAAGTTGGAAGATGTCCATATTTGGCTGTCACCAGGCAAAGTTCTCTGCTGCCTGCTGCTGGTAGCAGGGTTCCCAATGCGACCAAGAATTGGGCATCCGGGATAAAAATGGTTCTGCTCCTGTTTATGATGCTTCGGATCCCCGTTGGTGGTGGGATTGGAGTTCATGCCCGCAATTCTCGGCATGCATAAATTTGCATGGCTGAGGATTTGGGAGTCACTTCTTGATATGCACTCCCAGCAGGACCGCAAATCATGTGCAATTCACCTCCGGCAGGAGAACATTAATTGTCTGCCAAACGAGAAGTTCGCCCACCAATTTTCTTAATGGAACTAACAATTCAGAATGAAAATTAAGATCTATATGGTAGGTTTATTTTGTGGCATGTGCAAAGTTCACACCTCAGTTTTGCACAGAAAAACTGATACTTTTTAAAAATAGATTTAGAGTACCCAATTCATTTTTTCCAATTAAGGGGCAACTTAACATGGCCAATCCACCTAGCCTGCTCATCTTTGGGTTGTGGGGGCGAAACCCACGCAAACACAGGGAGAAAGTTCAAATTCCACACGGACAGTGACCCAGAGCCGGGATCGCACCTGGGACCTCGGCGCCGTGAGGCCACAGTGCTAACCCACTGTGCCACCGTGTTGTCCTGAAAAACTGATCTGAAGATGAAAGAAGACATTAACTTGTGATTTTCAGTAACTGGCACATTTCTCCATTTTAAACATCGGCAGCGTTTTTGAAGGACATTGCAACTGTTTCAAACGTGATCTTCATTTTCAAACAGAGTATTTTTGAGCAATAATTTTATGCATTTTCATAAATGTATGACTATTCCTCCCCTAAAACCAGTTACTCATGTTGGAACACATTCCCATTGCATTCAACACCCCTCCAGTACTAAGTCTTGTCATCGTTTTACATGCAAACCTACACAATTGATGATATTATGACCAAACCTCATTTTCTCCGTTATCCAATGCACATTTGCAACACTGGACCTTGGATGATTTTTCCATTTCTTATCTGAGTAACACTGAAGGAACTGGTATCTTGGAATTTTCAATACATTTAGTAGGAGCTAACATCAGTTTACCTTTGGTCAAGAAAAACTGACTATTCACCTGCATTAAACCTGGAATCCGAATATTAAATTATGATGAGTAGGTGTGGGTGTATGTGGATTGTGTTCCCAAGGAATGATGAGATTATAATTGAGTGTTTAGAATAAAAATAAGAATTTATAGGTAGGGAAAATTCTTCTCTGCAGTAGGAGATTCTGGAATGAGAGCGCATAATCTTAAAATTCAAATTAAACCACTTAAAAGTAATCCAGGAATAGTCACACAGGGGTTATGATAATGTTGACTGCACTGCTCATGGATGGATAACTAATTTAGGTGATTAAAAGGATGACAGATTTTTATGGAGAATCAGGATATTTACATAAGAAATATATATTAAGAATCAGTGTGTTTAGGGTTATAGAAAACGTTCTTAAGATTGGAATTAAAAAGATTTTGCTGCCATGGCTAATAAAACGATAAAATAGCCTTGATAGATTATATTAAAGGATTCCTATGCTTGCACCTTGCTGGTAGTCAATAGGTAAGAACTTAAAATTCTGCAGTCATGGGTGGTAGCTTCACACCAACCTTCTTGCAATAAATATGTGACTGTTACAGACTGTTCCTAATGTTTGTCAATTGCATAAGACAGACATTGCCTTTTCAAGATCTCATCTATGTCCTTTATCTTTCTACAGTGCTTACAGTCCACCAGTTTTAATAACATGCATGAATACAGATGCTTTTTAAAAATAATTATTGTGCTGAGATTTTCTTCATATTGTAGAGCAATCGATGAGCACACCATTTTAGTGCCATTCTTAGAAATATATTTAAAATAGAAACACGTCTCGGTATTTTCAGAAACTTTTCCATCTCTGGTCTGTAATTTTCCATTACAATGTAATCTAAATTGTCTTCAAAATAATGCAGATAATGTTTTCTGGTTAATGATTTCCAATTTCTCCAGCTAAATTCCCTGTTATTATGTAGAGCAGAGCAGCAGTGTAAATTCATTTTCATTTCACTTCAGGGAATTATTAATATGATTCATTCAGCTTGCCTGTTAGGAAAATTAAAAAAATAGAATTTCAACATTCTGAGTACCAATTCGAATTTGTTTTGATTAGTTGGCAAAATAAAGCACAGGACTGTTTAAAGAAAATAGTATATATATGCCGAATAGATACAGCATAAATTTATATTAAATTAACTCAGCATTTGCATAATAATTTTGAAAAAGAAAGAAACAGAGAGCCTTAAAGGCAGCAGAGAATCTCAAATCATAACACAAAAAATATATTAAAAATGCTCATGACAGCAAAGTAAATTTCGTTGTGTGCTTCAATCATACTTAAAATTATGTGCATTTATTTTCATCACCGATACATCAACACACATCTATACAGTACCTTAACAAGAATCAACAGATCTGAAGTATTTGTTTAACACTCAACCAATGTCCTCTCACTCGACCCACAGATTTCCTCCTTGGTCTCCAATGGACCCTACTCTTTCCCCAGTTATCCTCTTCTCATTGATATACTTTGAGATTATCTTGGGATATTTTCTACTTTTACCAGTCAGAGCTTTTTCATATCCCCTCATTGCTCTCCTAATTGCTTTCTTAAGTTTATGTACTCCATTAATGCCTCCGTTGATTTGCTGCTCCTTGTACTTGCTAAAAGCCTCTTTCCCTTCTCATCATATCCTGAATATCTCTGGTCATCCATGATTCTCTGGGCTTGTTAGTCTTTCCCATTACCCTGGAGAGAACATGTTGGGCCTGTACCCCCCCTCCACCCCCCCCCCCCCCCCCCCCCATTTACTTTTTGAATGCCCTCCACTGCTCTTCTGTAGATTTCCCCACAAGTTGCACCTCCCAATCTACCTTGGCCAGATACTGCCTTATTTTACTAAAATGCACTCTATCTTAATCCAAACCTTTTTTTGCAACTTATCTATTTCTTTGTCCATAACAAGCTTAAATTGTACCATGTTGAGGTCACTCTCACTAAAATGGTTCCCCAACAACACCTCAAGCACCTGTACAGCTTCATTCCCCAGAATTAGGTCCAGCAATGTGCCGTCCCCTGTTGGACCCTCTTCATATTGACCTAAAAGTTCCCCTGTATACATGTTAAGAACTCCACTCCATCTAAGCCCTTAACTCTATGACTGTCCCAATTAATGTTGGGAAAGTTGAAATTACCTACTATAATTACCCTATTGTTATTATTTTTACACACCGCGAATTGCATTCATATTTCCTCCTCAATTTCCCACTGACTATTTTTGGGTCTATAATAAACACCTAGCAATGTGGCTTTCCCTTTGTTATTCCTAAGCTCCACCCACAAAGCTTCATTTGATACCCCCTGCAAA
This sequence comes from Scyliorhinus canicula, assembly GCF_902713615.1. NCBI lineage: Eukaryota > Metazoa > Chordata > Chondrichthyes > Carcharhiniformes > Scyliorhinidae > Scyliorhinus > Scyliorhinus canicula. Next base: position 89,181,459 of record NC_052151.1, on the reverse strand, counting down.
ATATCATCTCTCCTTACTGCAGTAACTGTCTCCTTAACTAATAATACAATGCTTCATCCTCTTTTATCCCCTCCTCTCGCCTGAAGATTCGAGATACCAGGATGTTGAGCTGCCAATCCAGTCCCTCCCTCAACCACATGTCCATGATGGCAACAACATCACAATTCCACATGTCTATCCTTGCCTTTAACTCATTTGTTTTACCTGTAATACTCCTGGCATTAAAGTAGACGTCATCCAGCCTTGCCTTACTCCCTTGAAACTTAATACCGCTGTATTCCCTCTGACTTGATTATTTTTTATATTATGCTGTGTCTCTATTTTACTAACTGTCTGTGTCGCACTCCCCTTGCTGAATTAGTTGAAACTCCTCTCAACAGCACTAGCAGACCCGCAGGCAAGGATGTTAGTCCAGCTCTGGTTTAGATGTAAACCGTCCTGCTTGTACAGGTCCCACCTTCCCCTGAAACGGTCCCGGTCCCAGTGATCCAGGAATCTAAAACCCTCCCTCCTGTAGCAACTCTTAAGCCACACATTCACCTGCTCTATTCTCCTTTTTCTGTACGTGCTAGCACGTGGTATTGAGAGTAATCCAGAGATTACAATCCAAAAGGTTTTGTCTACTACCTAGCTCCTTGAATTCTTGATGCAAGGCCTCATCCCTCTTTCTTCCTATGTCATTGGTCCCAACATGCATCATGCATCAACAGGCAGCACGGTAGCATTGTGGATAGCACAATCGCTTCACAGCTCCAGGGTCCCAGGTTCGATTCCGGCTTGGGTCACTGTCTGTGCGGAGTCGGCACATCCTCCCCGTGTGTGCGTGGGTTTCCTCCGGGTACTCCGGTTTCCTCCCATAGTCCAAAGATGTGCAGGTTAGGTTGATTGGCCATGCTAAATTGCCCTTAGTGTCCAAAATTTCCCTTCATGTTGGGTGGGGTTACTGGGTTATGGGGATAGGGTGGAGGTGTTGACCTTGGGTAGGATGCTCTTTCCAAGAGCCGGTGCAGACTCGATGGGCCGAATGGCCTCCTTCCGCACTGTAAATTCTATGTATGACCTGTGCCTTATCAACCTCCACCTTAAGGAAGCCCTGTGGCCATTTAGTGACATCCCGGGTCTTGGCACCAGGGAGGGAACACACCACCCTGGAGTTATGTTGGCAGCCACAGTAGCACCTAGCTGTTTCCCTGACTAATAAATAAAGTAATGTCGCCATAGTCCCACATGTCCATAGGCTGCTTTTCCCTTTGAGGGGGAGAGTTGACTGGTGGCGATTTAACCTTAGGATCATCACACCTCAGTGAGTTTGGAGAAGCTGTGAGAGGGAGAGGAGCTGAGTTCTGATCTGCCTGACTCTGAGTCCACAATTCTTTCCAAGTAGGAAAACTTAAAATCAAGAGTAATCATATTGTAAATGCAGAGCAGTGTTGTTTGAATATAAGGAAGGAGTCCGAACAACCCAGTAGAAAGAGGTATTTGATGTAGGGAAGGGAGTCTAACCAAAGCCAGAATCTGTTCTGTGTTTAAACAAAGGAGATTACAAGGGGATGAGAGAAGAACTAGCTAAGGTAGACTGGGAGCTAAGACTTTATGGTGGAACAGTTGAGGAACAGTGGAGAACCTTCCAAGCGATTTTTCACAGTGCTCAGCAAAGGTTTATACCAACAAAAAGGAAGGATGGAAGAAAGAGGGAAAATCGACCGTGGATATCTAAGGAAATAAGGGAGAGTATCAAATTGAAGGAAAAAGCATATAAAGTGGCAAAGATTGCTGAGAGATTAGAGGACTGGGAAATCTTTAGGGGGCAACAGAAAGCTACTAAAAAAGCTATAAAGAAGAGTAAGATAGAGTATGAGAGTAAACTTGCTCAGAATATAAAAACAGACAGTAAAAGGTTTTACAAATATATAAGACAAAAAAGAGTGGCTAAGGTAAATATTGGTCCTTTAGAGGATGAGAAGGGAGTTTTAATAATGGGAAATGAGGAAATGGCTGAGGAACTGAACAGGTTTTTTGGGTCGGTCTTCACAGTGGAAGACACAAATAACATGCCAGTGACTGATAGAAATGAGGCTATGACAGGTGAGGACCTTGAGACGATTGTTATCACTAAGGAGGGAGTGATGGGCAAGCTAATGGGGCTAAAGGTAGACAAGTCTCCTGGCCCTGATGGAATGCATCCCAGAGTGCTAAAAGAGATGGCTAGGGAAATTGCAGATGCACTAGTGATAATTTACCGAAATTCACTAGACTCTGGGGTGGTCCCGGTGGATTGGAAATTAGCAAACGTGACGCCACTGTTTAAAAAAGGAGGTAGGCAGAAAGCAGGAAATTATAGGCCAGTGAGTTTAACTTCGGTAATAGGGAAGATGCTGGAATCTATCATCAAGGAAGAAATTGCGAGGCATCTGGATAGAAATTGTCCCATTGGGCAGACGCAGCATGGGTTCGTAAAAGGCAGGTCGTGCCTAACTAATTTAGTGGAATTTTTTGAGGACATTACCAGTGCAGTAGATAACGGGGAGCCGATGGATGTGGTATATCTGGATTTCCAGAAAGCCTTTGACAAGGTGCCACACAAAAGGTTGCTGCATAAGATAAAGATGCATGGCATTAAGGGTAAAGTAGTAGCATGGATAGAGGATTGGTTAATTAATAGAAAGCAAAGAGTTGGGATAAATGGGTGTTTCTCTGGTTGGCAATCAGTAGCTAGTGGTGTCCCTCAGGGATCCGTGTTGGGCCCACAATTGTTCACAATTTACATTGATGATTTGGAGTTGGGGACCAAGGGCAATGTGTCCAAGTTTGCAGATGACACTAAGATGAGTGGTAAAGCGAAAAGTGCAGAGGATACTGGAAGTCTGCAGAGGGATTTGGATAGGTTAAGTGAATGGGCTCGGGTCTGGCAGATGGAATACAATGTTGACAAATGTGAGGTTATCCATTTTGGTAGGAATAACAGCAAACGGGATTATTATTTAAACGATAAAATATTAAAGCATGCCGCTGTTCAGAGAGACTTGGGTGTGCTAGTGCATGAGTCACAGAAGGTTGGTTTACAAGTGCAACAGGTGATTAAGAAGGCAAATGGAATTTTGTCCTTCATTGCTAGAGGGATGGAGTTTAAGACTAGGGAGGTTATGTTGCAATTGTATAAGGTGTTAGTGCGGCCACACCTGGAGTATTGTGTTCAGTTTTGGTCTCCTTACTTGAGAAAGGACGTACTGGCGCTGGAGGGTGTGCAGAGGAGATTCACTAGGTTAATCCCAGAGCTGAAGGGGTTGGATTATGAGGAGAGGTTGAGTAGACTGGGACTGTACTCGTTGGAATTTAGAAGGATGCAGGGGGATCTTATAGAAACATTTAAAATTATGAAGGGAATAGATAGGATAGATGCGGGCAGGTTGTTTCCACTGGCGGGTGACAGCAGAACTAGGGGGCATAGCCTCAAAATAAGGGGAAGTAGATTTAGAACTGAGTTTAGGAGGAACTTCTTCACCCAAAGGGTTGTGAATCTATGGAATTCCTTGCCCAGTGAAGCAGTTGAGGCTCCTTCATTACATGTTTTTAAGGTAAAGATAGATAGTTTTTTGAAGAATAAAGGGATTAAGGGTTATGGTGTTCGGGCCGGAAAGTGGAGCTGAGTCCACAAAAGATCAGCCATGATCTCATTGAATGGCGGAGCAGGCTCGAGGGGCCAGATGGCCTACTCCTGCTCCTAGTTCTTATGTTCTTATGTTCTTATGTACCACAAGTGTTACTCAATGCGTGCTAATTTTAAGGAAGATTATGATCTGTATGTTTCTTTCATGTTGTTTAATGGGAAATTGTGCAGTGGTGTTACGGGTAATTGTAGGCTGTTCTTTTCAGGTGCGAAGTTGAAAAGTTTAATATTGTATTTATAACAAAGTTTTGTTTTAGAAATAACAAAGTCCTATCTTTTCATTCCTGGAGCAAATCATTCTTTCTGCACAGTCTTAAAATAAACTAAAATATTAGTGTTTCGGTCCAGTATCCTATCCACTGTTAGGATCTAGTCTGGGATCGTAATACGAACCAACTAGGGATAAAATTATCCTAGATCTAGCATTGTATAATGTAGCAGAATTAAGTAGTAATGTTGCAGCAAAAGATCCACTGGGGCCATTCAGGAGCCTGGTAACAGTGGGGAAGAATATTTTGGTGCATGTTCTCAAACCTTTACATTTCCTGTCCATGGAAGAGGTTGGAAGAGAGAATAACCCAGATGGGAGGGGTCTTTGATTATGCTGCCTGCTTTCCCAAGACAGCGGGAGATGTAGACAGTCAATGGTTGGGAAGCGGATGATGGGCTAGGCTGTGTTCATCATTTGCTTTAATTTTGTATGGTCTTGGTCGAGCCAGACCAGGCTATGATGCAGCCAGATAGGATCCTTTCTATGGTACATCTATAGAAATGCTGAATTTCCTTAATTCCAAAGATTTGTAGGCTAGGTGGAGTTTCGGGGATCGGGCAGGAAAGTAGGCCAATGCCTCCTTCTGCATTGTAGGAATTGTATTAGAAGGTTGGAAACAGCATGCTCCATCCTTCTGCAATGCTCCGCCCCACTTAAGCGGAAGTCATGTGGATGCAAATTGGTGCAACATTTTACAAACGGGAACTGGGTTTAATGGGTGCTGAGGGGGAGCGAAATGAGAGGAGAACTTTGAAAGATTCTCCAAAACTGTTGAGCTTGCTTGAGCTGGCTGCCTGGGCTCAGGGGAGTAGTGGGGACTGACTTGGTGCCAGGTCCATGGGCTCGGGACTGTGTGCACTAAGAAGTGCCAGTACCTGGTGGGCCACTGATTGAGATCGGCTACACCAATCCTATTGATGATTCAGCTGGTGCCTGAGATTTCCAGAGGGGTGGTCTGGCTCAGACGGCCATTGCTGCAGTCTATCTTTTAAACGCACCCATTTGGTGCTACTTACAGGCCCCAGGCTGTTCACTCTGCTAACTGCTCACTGTGTCGTGTAAATGTTCACAGAGCCTCTGGTCACCCAGGCCACCCCTCTGGAAATCTCAGGCACCAGCTGAATCATCAATAGGATTGGTGTAGCCAATCACAATCAGTGGCCCACCAGGTGCTGGCAGTCCTCAGTGCACACAACAGAAGCGCAGCCCCACTGCAGATGAAGCAGTGGAATAGCAGTGCTCACCCCAAACAAAGGTCATATGCACCATGGCTTCCCGAGCACACAGCAACTCTCAGGGGAGAGGCCTCACCAGTGACACAATCAGCCAGCCCACCCCTCAGGACCACAACCTGTGTCCAAGTCCTGCATGTGCACCACGCCCCTGAACCAATCCATCCTGTCCCAGACAGGATAACCTTTGTGTCATACCCAGGACCTACACCACACTGCAGCTAAGGTTCCAGAAGATGCACACTTCTCTGCCTCACCCCTATTTGTAGGACCTGCCCACACAGAAGCCTCTAATCATGTCAGCAATTGATGGCACAAGGTGACCTTCTCCACTGCACATCCAGGTGCTACCCTATCGTTGGGATAACACACAGCCCACCCAGTGAGGAAACACTCAGTAGACCCCACTGGGGGAAATAGGACAGGGGCCACCAAGCTAATCGCTGACAAGGGTTTCGGCAGCCACCGGTACTCTTAATGAAAGGGACGGGCATTGAGGATAGAGACTTCCACGTCACAGGCTTGGTGCCACTCACTAATGGGGACAGGACTGCAGTGTGACGACAACATATCGGGGGGACTGGCTGAGAGGTGGGGTGGGGTTGGGGGCACATGTGGAAGGCGGTGATGCAGTACAATGCAGGGTGACTATGTAATATGTTGTCGTTGGATGGACAAAGGAATACTCACCTTGCTAACATGTTTCTCTTTTCCCCCACTGCAGGGAATGAATTTCGGAGTACAGTCAACAACACTTGCTACCAGCTGCTGTTGCGGACACATAGAGGCTGGAGGAAAAAGGCCAGCTCAGAAAGTACCCAGCACAAGAGGAGCCTGCCCCAGAGGAGCAGGAGCCAACCAGGGAGGCTCGTTAGCCGGCCCCCCAACAGGCTGCTGAGGAGGTACGGAGGAGGAGCTGCATCAGGGTATATATATACCTTCGGTGCCTGTCCTTCGAGGAGCTGCCAGACTGCCCGTGTCATCGAAGACTTCGCGAACCAAGGAGACCGTGCGCCACCTGTGCCAGGCAGTGCCGCACCTGGCACTGCGGGCATTTGGAAGAGGACACCGGCTCCCTGTAAGTGTCAAGGTGATGGTCGCCCTGCAACATTTATGCATCTGGATCTTTCCAGGGATCAAGCAGGGGACCTGTGTGGGATCTCGCAAACATCCGCACACAGGCGCATCTGTGCTGTGATGGATGCTCTATACTCTTGGGCAGCAGAGTATATAAACCTCAGTCTGTATAGCACACCAGGATGCCCAGACAGCAGGATTTACTGCCATCGCTACCATGCCCCAGGTCCAGGGCGTGATCGATGGCACACATGTCTCCCTACGAACACCTGTTCATCAGGAGATGCCCTTCATCAGTAGGAAGGGGTTACGCTCCCTGAATGTGCAGTTGGTGTGTGACCACCAGCTGCAAATCATTCCCATCTGTAACTGATACCCAGGCAGCGTGCACAATGTATACACCCTGATGCATTTTGAGTTGCTGCTTTGGGTGAAGGGTTGGCTCTTGTGTGATAAGGGTTCACAGCTGAGGTCTTGACCAATGTCCAGAGGCCACAGACTGACACGGAAACCGGTTATAATGACACCCATGCAGCAACCAGGAGCATCATTGAGCAGTGCATCAGCTTACTGAAGATGCCTGGCCCTCTCTGCTGGGGCCCTCCAATGTAGCCCCAGGAGCATCTCGAGTATTGTGCAGTCCTTCTGCGTACCACACAACATCGCGCAGCAGGAGGGGGGGACATGCTGGAGGAGGATGGAGAATGCCAGGCCTCATCTAATGAAGAGAATGAGGAAGGTGTCCAGGAAGAACTAGGCGTGGAGCCCGGGCTGGCAGTGTAGGTCTCCCAACGTGTGCTCCAAGGCTGCTGCACACGGGACAACCTCATCACCTCTTGATTTGCCAACTACGAGGCCTGCCACCAGCAGCACTGCCGCCCTTTCCCACCTCTCAATTTGACTCCCCACTCTTTCAAATGAAACTCCCTTCCCCCATAGCCGCTCACACCTTCCCCTGTCTCTTCTCCCTTCACCCCACCTTCCTTGTCCTTCCTCTCTTCAGTCCAACTTTCCTGTCCCTCCTCCCTGTACTCCACCCTTCCACAGCCCTTCACTCTTGACCATCGCCCCAGCTCCCCCTCCCCCCTCCGAGGGTCCAAACAACATCACTACTGGGTGTTGGCCCTGGGTTGGCAGTATCAGCAGGTCTTGTCCACGGGACAGAGAATGATGATGACTCACTGTGAGATGAGCACTGGTGTTCCACATCGGTTGATAAAGTCTGACTCATGCATTTCGGATCTGCCTCTACTGTCCGCCTAAATGATCCCTGCATGTGTGCTGGCCAACCCATCTCATGGCCCCATATATCCTTTTGGGGGGGATGGGTGGGGGGGGGGGAGCTTTTCTGGACTTGGTGAATGGTTAGGTAACTCTCACTGAGTAAGCTGTCATACAAAGCTGCCTCACACTTCTGGCCCCATTCCTGCCACCTCTCAGTCAGAGTGGCCCCAGTGGAATGTCCATATGCCATGGGGGCCCTGCCCCGCCCCATCCTCCAGACCACACCCACAAACCAAACCCACCGCCCTCAAAGTAAACCCTACCTCCCACATCCCACCTGGCACAGCCCCACACCAAACTCAGCCAAGCCCTAACCCCCTTCAGATAGAGGATTGAGACAGGTTGGAAAGTTGGTGGAAAAGTGTTTACTGGTGACTACATACATAGTTGTGCCCCGACCTCTACCTCTAACCTATGTGCTGAACCCATGCCAATTTAACTGGTGTCTAACATTCTAATTTTTCATGCTCTAACGCTCTTTCTATGCCTTACCCCAGACAGCACACCAGAAGTGGAAGCGGCCTGCTGCGTGTCTCACCCTCTGACCTGAGATAAATTTGGTGGCTACCCTCTGAAGGGCCTGGGCCTGAATGGGCCAAGCCGACTTGCGAAGTCACTGGTGATGACATGCCACCCTTTTCTGCCCACTGCCCATCAAATATGCCAGTCACATGTGGGGGATTCGGAAGATCTGAGGTATTCCAGCACCTCATCTGCGAAAGCACTGGAAATGGGCACTGGAATTGGCCCCTAAACCTCCTCCACCATTGTGGTGCTTGATTGCCCTGGGCTACACCATGGGACGGAGGTGAGGACAGAGGGAGCTCCGGAGGCTTCACTCCACTGTCAGTCCTGGAGATCCGCTCTTGTCTGAGCCATGATCATTATGCCCTCAACCGAGGGCACTGAGATTGGGACATGTCCCTCAAATAGTCTCCAGGGAGAGGTCTCAGAGGGCTGGAGCATCGAAGCTGTTGGTATAAAAACCTTACCTCGGAGCTGCGGCCTAGTCTCCAGGGAATGGATTATTCCTGTATCTTTGGCTCTGCACAAAGATATATGTATTATATAATCTTTAAATTTCTTCTTCAGCAACCTCTTTCAATTCCTTTAAGCACCATTGGTTAGGTTGTGGTAGTCCTGAAAACATTGACTGGCTGCATGTAAGGTGCATGTTCCACCTCACTTTTTTCCAAATTTGGATTTGGGATCCTTAAAGACTCATTAGCCCTTATTCAAGGGATCTGATGCTTTATGTCACCATTGGTGTTTCATCTGTTGTCATGTGAAAAATCATACCAGAACATTTGTCCCCCAAGCTCCTATTTTCTGGCCAGCCATTGTGCATTACAGTCACCAATTTCTCCCCAATTATTTTGCTTCTGCTGCGACCACAAACAATCCAAAACATCAGTACATTTCATTGACACTGCTAATCAATATTTTATGACTAAACTACAAGAGATAAAAAGAATCTGTGGGAGAAAGTATATGAGATGTTATTTGTCTCATGATGAATGGAAAACGTTAAGGATGAGTGTGTGGAGTTATCACTCAGGCTGCTCGCCTGAGGCTTCCCATTACAAGGTCCTTAACTGGATGCATCTTTCCCTCAGTAGGGTAGTTTAAATGAAATTAAGAACCTCTTTGCTAAAGATGTGTGGGTTGATGTTATTAGTATCTTCTTCATTTATATTGGGTTTGCCTGAAGGTACAACTTTATTCTTAATTAGTTGCAACTGAATTCTGAGGGAATCAAGATCAGTAATAGGAAATCTTTCCAAGCTGAACATAGCCCCTGAAGAACAGTATGCTGAATTAGATCTTCTGGTGCTAGACCGGAACTTTCTGGCTGTTCACACTGGCCGGATCTTCCGGTCCCACCGATGGCACATGCCCGCCACAGGTTTCATGGCAGCAAGGTCTGCATTCAACAGGAATGCCCGTTGACAGCGGAGGGGCAAGAAGATCCCACCACCGGCCAATGTCGGGCCACCCCTCACCACAATGAAGCCCTCTAACTGCTTCAAATAAGAGTCGCCTGTTTTCTTCAAAATATACAACCCATTAATTAAATTGTACAAAAGTACGGTTTTGAAACATGTGACATGTGCAAACTTGGGAGCAGTATGTTGCATGCCGTGTTGGTGAGCACATGATCACGCACACAATGAGCATCCACCAGATGTACAAGGACAAGGCAGATTCAAACATCAATCAGCATGTAACAATGATTCGGTTCCAGCCCTTCCATTCTGGAACTCAATGTTTCGGCTAATACCCTCTTAAACTTACACAGTAGAAAACATGTTCATTGGCAGGAAGGACCTGCTATTTAAATCAATCAGCAACTACTTTCAGGTTAGTGCTTGATTCATTTGTTCTGGCTGTTGCTTCAATTGTACAAGGGATTGATGCTTTCTTGCGTTCTTTTTAAGTTGCTGAAGTCCATGGCGAGTGTTGTGGCATGTACACCTGGTTCAGCTCCTTGCAATATGTCCTACACTCCTCATTAAATTACAATTGATCTGCTTTGATGATAATGATAGAGTGGAGGGTATGCTGGGCCATGAGATTATGGATGGAGAGTGGCACAGTAGCACAGTGGTTAGCACTGTTGCTTCACAGCGCCAGGCTCCCAGGTCGATTCCCAGCTTGGTTCACTGTCTGTGCAGAGTCTGCATGTTCGCCCTGTTCTGCGTGAGTTTCCTCCAGGTACTCCGGTTTCCTCTCACAAGTCCCGAAAGACGTGCTGTTAGGTAATTTGGACATTCTGAATTCTCCTTCAGTGTTCCTGAACAGGCGCCGGAGAGTGGTGACAAGGAGATTTTCAGAGTAACTTCATTGCAGTGTTAATGTAACACTGCTTGCGACAATAAAAGAAGATGATGGTGATGATGGTGGAATACAATTCAGCTGCTACTGATTGTCCACGGCGCCTCATGGATGTCCAGTTTTGAGTTGCGAGATTTGTTCTTAATTTCTCCCATTGTAAACAGTGATAGTGCCACATGTGACTGAGATTGCTTTCAGTGTGAAGATAGGATTTTTTCTGCAATAGGACCGTGCAATGGCCGTTCTATCAATACCTTCCTGTGTAAATGCACCTGTGACAGGTAGATTAGTGAAAACAAGGTCAAGAAAGCTTTTCCCTCATGTTGGTTCTCTCAGAACCTTCCCCAGGCCCAGTCTAGCAGTTATATTCTTCAGGATAATAAAGGCAAAATAATGTGGATTCTGGAAATCTGAAATAAAACAGAAAATGCTGGAAAATCTCAGCAGGTCTGGCAGCATGAGGAACAGAGATAATAAGAAAATAAGAACTAGGAGCAGGAATAGACCATCTGGCCCCTCAAGCCTGCTCCGCCATTCAATAAGCTCATGGCTGATGCTTTTGTGGACTCAGCTCTACTTATCCGCCCATTCTCTGTCACCTATTAATTCTTCACTGTTCAAAATTCTCTCTACCTTTGGCGTAAAAACATTTAACAAGGTAGCCTCAACCATTTCAGTGGGCAGGGAATTCCACAGATTCATGACTGTTTGTGCGGCACCTTGTTGAATGCCTTTTGGAAATCCAATACACCACATCCCCGTTGTCCACCGCACTCGTAATGTCCTCAAAGAATTCCACTAAATTAGTCAAACATGACCTGCCTTTCATGAACCAATGCTGCATCTGCCCAATGGGACAATTTCTTTCCAGATAGTTTGAGTCTTAATGGCTCTTCTTCAGAACTCTTCAACTGAGCAAGAAGAAGTGTCATACGTGCTTGGAACGTTAACTCTGTTTCTCTTTCCATAGATGTTACGAGACCTGCTGAGTTTTTCCAGAATTTTCTGTTTTTATTTTATATTCTTCAGGGCTCTGCCAGCTCAATCACTACTGTTGTTACTGGAGTACTTTAATATTTATTTATTTATTTTTTATAAATTTAATTACCCAATTATTTTTTCCAATTAAGGGGCAATTTAGCATGGCCAATCCACCTACCCTGCACATCTTTTGGGTTGTGGGGGTGAAACCCACGCAAACACGGGGAGAATGTGCAAACTCCACACGGACAGTTACCCAGAGCCGGGATCGAACCTGGGACCTCAGCGCCGTGAGGCAGCTGTGCTAACCACTAGGCCACCGTGCTGCCCTGGAGTACTTTAATGATGGACATTGGCATTTGCAGCCCAGAGTAGGTTCTTAACATTGCTATCCTCGTTGCATCTTCAAAGTGGTGCTCAATGGAGAAGAATTATGATTCATTAGTTAAGGCAAGGAAATCGGTAGCAATCATCAGCAAATTACCTTTCCCATGTCGCCCACATGCAATGAGGCATCATGGGATCCAGAGTCAATGCTGAGGACTCTTAGGGCACTCCCTCATGACCATATATAATATACTTTGGAGTTTTTAAAGCTCTGACCCATAATAAAATTGGGGGCTCGTCTGGGATAAAAGTCTATCTTTCGTGATTAGGTTGGCTCAGTGAACTTATAGACAGTGAGGGGTGAGCATATTCGTATCTGCTTTTCAGGTGTTGCATTCAAGTTTAAATAGGGAGTATGTTGTGGACAATGGCTCTTTCAGGGGCTCAGACTTTTCTCGGGGTGGAGACAGTCACGCGCAGTACCTTACAAACGGAGACTAACACACTTTAGATTTGGCAAAAACAATACAGTTAACATTGCCTGACAAAGTAGGGAAAGACGGGGTAATTGTGGTGGTAGCTGAGCATTTAAAATTGCCTGAGACACAGTCAAAATCATTGGAAATGGCAAGAATTCAAATACAGATAAAGCAGCTTGAGCATGAAAAAGAATTAAAGCGGCTTGAATTCAAAATGAGGGAAAAAGAAAGAATAGCCCTAGCAGAACAAAACGAAAAGGAGAGAGAGGAAAGGGAAAAAGAACAAATAGCCCTAGCAGAACAAAAAATGAGAGAAAGAGAGGTACAGATCAGGGAAAAAGAAATAAAGAGAGGAAAAAGAAAAAAGAGAGAGACTTTGAACTTCAGAAACTAGCCATGAAACGTGAACGTCAGTTGAAATTGGCGGAGGTAAAGAGAAACATACAGTCTGAGGATAGTGATGAGGATAGTGAGAAAGAACAAGACCATCATAGTCGAAGGTTTGGTGGGGATCTATTTAAATATGTCCAAGCATAGCCAAGGTTTGATGAGAAGGATGTAGAAGCCTTTTTTCATTTCATTTGAGAAGGTGGCTAAACACATGAAATGCCAGAGATATGTGGGCACTACTGGTTAAATCAAAGTTGGCAGGTAGAGCTAGTGAAGTGTTCACTATCACTATCAGAGGAGTTATCTAGGACATATGAAGAGGTGAAAAATCTATCTTAGGTGCATATGAACTAGTGGGATCCAGAGTTAATGCTGAGAATTCTTAGGGACGTTCCCTCATGACCATATTTCATTGTGGTACTGGTTGAGAGACCATAGCCAACGACGATCATGGTGGGTTCTTGGATGCTGACTGAAATATATGATCCTGTGAGTATCATTCATCTATGCGATTGCTTTACAGTGCAGAAGGAGGCCAATTGAATCTGCACCTTGGAAAGAGCACCCTACTTGAACCCGCCCCTCCACCCTATATTAACCGAGTAGCCGCAGCAACCCCAGCTAACCTTTTGGACATTAAGGGACGATTTAGCTTGGCCAATCCACCTAACCTGCACATCTTTGGACTGTGGGAGGAAACCGGAGCACCCAGAGGAAACCTTTACAGACACGGGAAGAAAGTGAAAATTCCACACAGACAGTCACCCGAGGCCGGAATTGAACCCGGGGCCCTGGAGCTATGAGACAGCAGTGCTACCCACTGTGCCACCGTGCCGCCCCCCAAAAAAACCAACCTTTCGATGAACAGCCGAATCCGCTAACTGACTGCGCCACAGAGACAATTGTGTATCAGTCAGACTGGACCACGATGGTTGGTATCCTTCTGAAAGGGCACTAAATAAATGGGTCCTTTTTTTTTCATAAATAAATTTAGAGTACCCAATTATTATTTTCCAATTAAGGGGCAATTTAGCGTGACCAATCCCCCTACCCTGTACATCTTTGGTTGTGGGGGCGAAACCCAAGCAAACACGGGGAGAATGTGCAAACTCCACACGGACAATGACCCAGAGCCGGGATCAAACTTGGGATCTCTGTGCCGTGAGGCAGCAGTGCTAACCATTGTGCCACCGTGCTGCCCTAAATGGGTCTTTTGTAACAACCCAGTAGTTAATGGACAAAATTACTGATACTAGCTTTTTATTCCAGATTTATTAAATGAACTGAATTTAAATTCCACAACTGCTATGGTGGGATTGAACTCATCTCTGGATTATTAATCCAGACCTCTGGATTTATTGTCATGCAAATTAACAACTATTCTGCTTTAATACATAAAAGCAAAACACTGAGGAAATTGGACATCTAAAATAAAAGGAAGAGTCATTTGACTTGGAATATTAAGGGCGGAAATGTATGTCCCCTCCTGCCAGCGTGATTTTCTGGTCCCTCTGAAGTTGATACATTCAAAGCTCGGAATGGAGAGAGATGTCAAGCAATGGAGTCACTAGTAGGCAGAATACCCATGATTACTTATCCTACGCAAATGCATGAAACCAGGAATAAATCCTTCAACTGTTAACTAAGGCAAAATTTAATGCAGGCATGATGTAATCAAAGTTTAGAATGGCTTCTGAAAATATTGTTAAGGGCAAACACTTGAAAAATCTTCTGCTTTGGTCGTGTTCATTCAGTGTAGGATGTAGCCTTCCTCATGGCTTATTCATGAAGATCTCCTGCAACATACTGATACCAAGAATCCCTTCCAATCCTACCATCTGCCATGGAGATATTGGAAGGATTAGCTGGCTGATTATCAATCTGCTTGGCCTTGTCACAAATGCTCCTACCATGGCCAACAAGTCCTTGAACCCAGCGCTTCTGGCTTAGAGGCAGGGCTGCTACCCACTGAGCCACAAGGCCACACGAACACAAGCATAAGTGGAAAAATATTCATTGCAAAATTTTATTTTGAGAGACATAACTCTAGATGTGCTGCTCACATTGCAATGGAGAAATGTACGCATGTTTTTGTCAGGGATCACTGCTCTAATTTTGCAAAATAAGAAATAGATGGAGTCATTTGTCGCAGAAAAGGTTCCAAAAAAGCTGTTGGACACTCCGACAATTTGGCAGGAGGCCGGGAAGTATTCATATGTTTTTTTAAAGAGCACAAAGCTAGGGTAGGAAAATTATTCTGAAATAGCAACACAGAATGCATTTATTCATGAAGAAAAACAGGCAAATTTAAAGGTGCACACAAAACACTGTTCGAATAAAAGAAAGTGCTAATAAGAATGCAGCAAATAAGCTATGAGAAAGTGAAAACTCGGTTGATGATGCTAAAATGAGAAAGTGCACATTTTTTTATTTGTTCACAGGATGTTAGCACCGTTGGCTTGATCAGCATCTATTGCCCATCCCTAATTACCCGTATGAAGATTGGGGAGAACCGCCTTGTTGAACTGCTGCAGTCCTTGTGGTACAGGTACACTCACCCACAATGCTGCTCGGTAGGGAAAACATTGCAAGAAGGAACCACTGTGGGCCAATTTATCCTGTCTCCATCTCTACTGGTGTTATTCTTAAAGCAACACTACATTGAAGCTGTTTTTTGTCTTTATGTTGGAATGGGAAGGAAATTGTAGTGCACCATTATACCATTATCTTCTTTGGATGGCACAGTAGTACAGTGGTTAGCACTGCTGCCTCACAGCGCTAGGAACCTGGGTTCAATTCTGACTTTGGGTGACTGTGCGGAGTTTGCAGTTTCTCCAGTGTCTGCACATGTGTTTCCTCCGGGTGCTCCGTTTTCCTCCCACAATCCAAAGATGTGCAGGTTAGGTGGATTGGCCACACTAAATTGCTCCTTTGTGTCCAGGGATGTGCAGATTAGGTGGGGTTATGGGGATAGGGTGAGGAAGCAGGCCTAGTTAGGGTGCACATTCAGAGGGTTGGTGCAGACTCGATGGGCTGAATAGTCTCTTTCTGCACTGTAGGAATTCTATGATTCTTGCTCTGCTACTATCATGACTGACTGCTGTTTTTATGAGGCTCTTGATATTTTGTGGCCCCGCTGCGCTGGCTTCCATTGGAGCTGGGCAGCACACAGACTTAATGCTCCCACCTCATTACAGGCTGGATTTTACAGGACTCTGTATTCCCTGCTCACCATACCAAAAGCTCGATCGATCACACCCCACCCAAAATCCGGCCACCCTGCAGCGATATTCCTGCAGTGAGGAACTGAACAGGTTTTTTGGGTCGGTTTTCACAGTGGAAGACACAAATAACATACCAGTGACTGATAGAAATGAGGCTATGACAGGTGAGGACCTTGAGAGGATTGTTATCACTAAGGAGGTAGTGATGGGCAAGCTAATGGGGCTAAAGGGAGACAAGTCTCCTGGCCCTGATGGAATGCATCCCAGAGTGCTAAAAGAGATGGCTAGGGAAATTGCAGATGCACTAGTGATAATTTACCAAAATTCACTAGACTCTGGGGTGGTCCCGGCGGATTAGAAATTAGCAAACGTGACACCACTGTTTAAAAAAGGAGGTAGGCAGAAAGCCGTTAATTATAGGCCAGTGAGCTTAACTTCAGTAGTAGGGAAGATGCTGGAATCTATCATCAAAGAAGAAATAGCGAGGCATCTGGATTGAAATTGTCACATTGGGCAGACGCAGCATGGGTTCATAAAGGGCAGGTCGTGCCTAACTAATTTAGTGGAATTTTTTGAGGACATTACCAGTGCAGTAGATAACGGGGAGCCAATGGATGTGGTATATCTGGATTTCCAGAAAGCTTTTGATAAGGTGCCACACAAAAGGTTGCTGCATAAGATAAAGATGCATGGCATTAAGGGTAAAGTAGTAGCATGGAGAGGGGATTGGTTAATTAATAGAAAGCAAAGAGTTGGGATAAATGGGTGTTTCTCTGGTTGGCAATCAGTAGCTAGTGGTGTCCCTCAGGGATCCGTGTTGGGCCCACAATTGTTCACAATTTACATAGATGATTTGGAGTTGGGGACCAAGGGCAATGTGTCCAAGTTTGCAGACGACACTAAGATGAGTGGGAAAGCAAAAAGTGCAGAGGATACCGGAAGTCTGCAGAGGGATTTGGATAGGTTAAGTGAACGGGCTAGGGTCTGGCAGATGGAATACAATGTTGACAAATGTGAGGTTCTCCAGTTGGTAGGAATAACAGCAAAAGGGATTATTATTTTAATGGCAAAATATTAAAACATGCTGCTGTGCAGAGAGACCTGGGTGTGCTAGTGCATGTGTTGCAAAAAGTTGGTTTACAGGTGCAACAGGTGATTAAGAAGGCAAATGGAATTTTGTCCTTCATTGCTAGAGGGATGGAGTTTAAGACTAGGGAGGTTATGCTGCAATTGTATAAGGTGTTAGTGAGGTCACACCTGGAGTATTGTGTTCAGTTTTGGTCTCCTTACCTGAGAAAGGACGTACTGGCACTGGAGGGTGTGCAGAGGAGATTCACTAGGTTAATCCCAGATCTGAAGGGGTTGGATTACGAGGAGAGGTTGAGTAGATTGGGACTGTGCTCGTTGGAATTTAGAAGGATGAGGGGGAATCTTATAGAAACATATAAAATTATGAAGGGAATAGATAGGATAGATGCGGGCAGGTTGTTCCCACTGGCGGGTGAAAGCACAACTAGGGGGCATAGCCTCAAAATAAGGGGAAGTAGATTTAGGACTGAGTTTAGGTGGAACTTCTGCACCCAAAGGGTTGTGAATCTATGGAATTCCTTGCCCAGTGAAGCAGTTGAGGCTCCTTCATTAAATGTTTTTAAGGTAAAGATAGATAGTTTTTGAAGAAGAAAGAGATTAAGGGTTATGGTGTCCGGGCCGGAAAGTGGAGCTGAGTCCACAAAAGTTCAGCCATGATCACATTGAATGGCAGAACAGGCTCGAGGGGCCAGATGACCTACTCCTGCACTTAATTCTTATGTTCTTATATTATGCTGGAAGCCTTGATTGTTTCAGAGTAGGATTTCAGCTGCCATCTCGGACGAAGTTGCTCCCTAAAGATCTGCTGGCCAACCTGAATGGCTGGCAGCTCCAGAGTCCAGAGGGGGGGGGGGGGGGGGGGGGGGGGCTGATCAGCACTGTGCTGAAAGCACATGGTGCAGTCAACCCAAATTTAAATCCTTCAATAAGGGAAAATTATTTGAGTAATATATATTGTAGGAACTTAAAATATGGAAAATGAATGCCAGATCAGGCTGAGGGTTTCAGGGTGACGGGTGAAGCTCTGTGGGCATTTCTGGTGCACCTGAGCAGAAGAATGGATTGGGGGTAGCCAAGAAGGTCAACCCCTGGAGTCTGGACCTGAGTACTTGACAGAAGTGTGCTATGAAATCTAGTGACCTTTTGCGGGTGCTCAAGGTCAGTGAATGCACCTTCACATGGCATCTCCCAATAACCACATCACCACTCCCCTCACTCAAACATCATGGATTCCCTGGTACCCAGGACTTATATAACATCCAGATACACCAACTCAGCTTCACACCTAGCAACACTGCCAGCCCCACATCCACCTCCACAGCTATATTCAACAATGGCATGCACATCAACCAAACTCAAATCGATGGGTTTCTAGATAGGAAATAGCGGAACTGGAGGTAGTGTGGAAAAGTGGCGTTGAAGTAGATCAGTCATAGTCTCATAGAACGGTGTAGCAGGTTCCAGAGGCTGAATGGCCTACTCCTCCTCCTATTTCCTATGCTCCTCAACACAGTTCTACACAACCACTCTACTCTACTCTTTCTCTTGCCAAACAAGGAAGCACACAATAGCAGTGTCAGTGGTGGACAGGAATGCCTGCATCTCCTGATCCCGTAGAGAAGATGGATCTCAGTATCATGACATCAGCAGTTACAGCATTGGTGTCACTGAAAACATTGAGGATAATGATGTGCTCCTGTCTTAGGACCCTTCTCAAATTCGAGCTCACCCTCATCCTGCTGACGGACATGATGAGTAACCTGCTAATTGTGTGACCATGAACCACTTGCATTGCACTCCAACCTCCGTTCACCCACACCAGCCTTTTCCCTTTGAATTCCTGCTTTCCGACACCTAATAACTGCTACCAGCCATAGCAGCCCCAGGAGGAAATAACAGAGAGCAACAGCACAGCATTGACGAGTCTCATTGTCCAATACTCACAGTCCCCAACTCAGTTATTGGCACTCCATGCACACTGGAGGCTAGTATTATGTTGGAAGCAGCACAGCGAGTCATCAGGCACCAGTGAACTGCAGCCAGATGGGTGAAAAGGGTGATTTGTTTGCCAGTTAGCTGATGGGTGAGGTTGCAAACAAGTTCTGCAAGAGGACTTCAATAAGGCAGCAGACAGGAGAATGCTGATGAGGATGCAAATGGAGTCACCAGCTGCCTTTGCTGGCCTGCCAGACAACCTCCTGTCATTGCCAAAGAACACTGAGGAGGCTGGCTCCAAGTTGGCAAAGGGCATCCATCTTCCTGTTAAACATAAAAACATAGAAAATAGGAATAGGAGGGGGCCATTTGGCCCTTTGAGCCTGCTCCACCATTCATTATGATCATGGTTGATTATCCAACTCACTAGCCTAATCCCGCTTTCCTCACATATCCTTTTATCCCCTTTGCCCTAAGTGCTATGTCTAACTGCTTCTTGAAAACATATAACTACTTCCTGTAGTAATGAATTTCACAGGCTCACTGCTCTCCGGTGAAGACATTTCTCCTCATCTCTGTCCTAAGTGGTTTACCCTGAATCCTCAGACTATGACCCCTGGTTCTGGACACACCCACCATTGGGAACATCCTTCTTGCATTTACCTGTCAAGTCCTGTTAGAATTTTTTTGGTCTCTATGAGATCCCTCCTCATTCTTCTGAACTCCAGCGAATATAATCCTAATCGATTCAATCTCTCTTTATATATCCTGCCATCCCAAGAATCAATCAGGTAAATCTTTGCTGCACTCCCTCTAGAGCAGAGGTTCTCAACCGGGGTCCACATGGACCCTGGGGGTCCATGTAACATTACTGGGGGTCCACACAAAAAAAAAACCGAATTGGGGG
The DNA here is from genome assembly GCF_902713615.1 of Scyliorhinus canicula. Taxonomy (NCBI): domain Eukaryota; kingdom Metazoa; phylum Chordata; class Chondrichthyes; order Carcharhiniformes; family Scyliorhinidae; genus Scyliorhinus; species Scyliorhinus canicula. The sequence goes on along the minus strand of NC_052151.1, from coordinate 89,161,761 downwards.
TCCACGGTGATATTTTAGTGGTCCATAGAGCAATTCTACTTCAGAACAACTGTTATTACTGAGAATTAAATTTTTACAGTAATCTACGCCATATTAAAATACTAAAAGTAGAAATATTAAGTAGCTATGAATTTTTTATGGCAATCAAGTAGAAGAAAAAAACTTTACTTTTGACAGTGTCGTAAATTTAAAGTTACCTAGAACAAACGGAGGTGAAAATCACCCATCGTTTCTCCTTGACAAGTTTAATGAATGATTTATAATAGTAATCACTATAAACTGTGTATATTTGATATGAATTGGTTATTTTTAGAGTAATTTAATTCAATTTAGTCAGTAAAAAGTTTTTTTCATTACTTTTCATATTAGAATAAGTTTGGCAACGTACGAAAATACCGCTAATCCGTTTCCAACCCTCGCGGTAAGGTAGATGGACTTTAGTCATCGGACAAAATATAAGGATTAGTTTACCACGCATATAAGAAGCTTTTTTTTCTGTGGAATGGCTATGGGGGTCCACAAAAAAAAATTAAGTGGAAAAGGGGTCCATGGGTTAAAAAAGGTTGAGAACTCCTGCTCTAGAGCAAGAGCATCCTTCCTCAGATAAGGAGACCAAAACTGCACATAATATACCAGGTATGAGCTCACCAAGGCCATGTATTATTGCAGCAAGATATCCTTGCTCCTGTACTCGAATCCTCTCGCAATGGAGGCCAGCATACCATTTACCTTCTTTACCGCCTGCTGCATCTGCATGCTTATCATCAGTGATTGGTGTAAGCGGACACCTAGGTCTCATTGCACATTCCCCACTCCTAATATATGGCCTTTCAGATAATAATCTGCCTCCTCATTTTTTCCATCAAAATGGATAACCTCACATTTCTCCAAATTATACTTCATCTCACTTTCATTTGCCCACTCACTCAACTTGTCCAAATAACACTGAGGGATCTCTGTATCTTCCTCACAACTCACCGTCCCACCCAATTTGCTGTTATCTGCAATTACATTTTGTTCCCTCATCTAAATCATTAATATATGTTATGAATAGCTAGGGTCCAAGCACCGATCCCTGTGGTACCACACTAGTCATTGCCTGCCATTTAGAAAACTACCCGTTAATATATGTCCCCCCCCCCCCCAGGGTACCCCTGGGTCCTCTGGCCCCAGCCAACCCATCAGCTGTATGGACATGCTCTAGTGCATCCGATACCATCTTGTTAGCTGGGATGATTGTGTGGTGGGAGTATAATGTGTGTATGGGGCTGCAGCTTGTCAGCCTCCCAAGTGTCAATCATGGTCCCATGGGATCCCATGAATCCCGCACCGTTTTTCATTGGAATTGAGTGTGGTCCACGCGGCACCTGTCCTAGCCCCTCAACGGTAGCGGAATTGGTCCAGAAACGGTGCCAGTTTTTCGATCGTAAAAGTCCATAGATTCTGCGTTGGCAGAATCCCGCCCAGGATATTTCTCGACGTCTGCATTGGTGAGATTGGCACCCGTATTTAACGACACTTAGTGCCGGAAATGAGCCCCCACGAGATTCAGGCCTTTACTGGTGGCTATCTTGCTGTCTGATTCACCAGACATGTGTCTCAGCCTCTCGCCGCGAACAAGGGGGATTTGTTTTTAACTGATCCCTCATCACTCACTGCAGACAATGCACAAGGATGGCAGCGCATAGACCTGCTTCTCATTTTGTAACATGGATCTGGCCAGGATTTTCAACGCTGTGAAGATTAACATGGCAGAGGCTTTACAATTCTAAGATGTAGCATTTTTCATTGTGACGTTAATCTTCACAGAAGGCCTGACCCACATCCCCCCTTGCCCTCCATTCATCCCCAACCATACCACCCCCCATTCCCCCTCACCGGCACAGTGGTCCAAGATCAAACCCCCCCCCCCAATGCAGACACTATGCAGGTGACGGGTGTGAGCGCGCTGTCAGCAGAAAGACAGGAGTCAGACTTTAGCATACAATTAGGAATTCCAGAGGGAGGATTGTGTGGAAGGAGGGATTGGGAGGGGATGTGATTGGGGTCTGACACCTCCTGCAGTTCTTCCAAGTCTCGTACTCCAGTCCCTCCTGGCTGTCTCCTCCTCCTCAGATAAGGCCACATGTCCCTCCTCCTCCTGGTTGTGGAGCGCACAGCAGATAACCACAAAATGGGACGCCCTCTGTAGGGTATACTGTAGTGCACCATCAGAGGAACCCAGGCATCGGACACACATTTTAAGCAGTCTGATACACCGCTCAATGACAGCACAGGTGGCAACTTGGGCCTTGTTATATCCAGGGTCTCCGCCTCGGTCTCTGGCCTCCGCACTGGCATCATCAACCAGGACCTCAGTGGGTACCCCTTATTATCCACGAGCCAACCCATCAACCTGAGGTGATCTTCTGAGTGTCCCAGGATGTAGCTGTTATGCATGCTCCTTGGTTTGCTCCATGATCAAGAGATTGTGGTCGCACCCAAATTGAACATTCAGGGAGTGGAACACTTTCCTGTTAATGAAGGGTGCTCTCTGATGCCCCAGTGCATGCAAGGTGACATGCGTGCCATTGATTGCCCTTGGATCTGGGGCAACCCAGGGATGGCAGAGAATCCAGTAGCTCGGGCATCTCGGTGGGCCTGGTCCAGCTCAAAGTTGATATAGTCAGCTGTCCAAGCATACAAAGCATTGTGACCTCACGGATGCACTTGTGGGCTGTAGCTTGTGATAGGCCACACAAGTCCCCATTTGGACCATGGAATGACTCAGTTGCATAGAGCTTCAGGGCTGCTGTGACCTTCATGGCAGGTGTCCTCCTCTTCCGTGTGGCGCCACGTCCATGAGGACATGACACATGTGCTGCACTTTGCTGAGACGGAGTCTCCTGCGGCACACGCTGTCTAAAATCTCCTCGAAAGACCATGGACACCTGTACACCTTGGGCCGTCGCTGCTCTCCCCCTCTGGGTTCCTCCTCAGTCTGATATGTGGTTGGATCTTCAGGGTGTACAATGGCCCCCTGTACATGGGATGCCGCCTCCAGCCTGCACGAATGCTGCTCCTTTCTCTGGTATCTGGCCACCTGGGCTGGCACCAGCACCGTGAGGGCAGCATCTGCAGGACCGACATAACCAGCCCTATTTAATATATCTGCCGGTGCGAACAAAAAGCTACAACATTGCATTTATATAAAGAAAACTAACTACATGTTAAACATTAAACAGTCAACAGTACAATGAAGTCACCAGCATCCGAATCAACCTGCCGGTCTTCCCCCTCCCACAGCTCCCAGCAGTGCACTCACATCATTCAGGGGACATCTAAGCAGACAAACACAGGACACCACTGACAGAGTACCCTTCGTCGTCCAGTACTTTCCTGGGGCGGAGAAACTACGACATCTTCTTCGCAGCCTTCAACACATCATCAATGAAGATGAACATCTTGCCAAAGTCATGCCCACACCCCCACTACTGGCCTTCAAACAACCACGCAACCTCAAACAAACCATTGTTTGCAGCAAATTACCCAGCCTTCAGAACAGCGACCACAACACCACACAACCCTGCCATGGCAATCTCTGCAAGACGTGCCAAATCATCGACTTGGACACCACCATTCCACGTGGAAACACCACCCACCAGGTACGCGGCACATACTCGTGCAACTCGGTCAATGTAGTCTACCTCATACGCTGCAGGAAAGGATGTCCTGGAGCGTGGTACATTGGCGAGACCATGCAGACACTGCGACAACGAATGAACGGGCATCGTGCGACAATCACCAGGCAGGAATGTTCCCTTCCAGTCAGGGAACACTTCAGCAGTCAAGGGCATTCAGCCTCTGATCTCCAGGTAAGCGTTCTTCAAGGCAGCCTTCAGGACACGCGACAACGCAGAATTGCCGAGCAAAAACTTATAGCTAAGTTCCCCACGCATGAGTGCGGCCTCAACCGGGATCTTGGATTCATGTCGCATTACAGCCACTCCCCACCATCTGGCCTGGACTTGCAAAATTCCACCAACTGTTCTGGCTTGAGACAATTCACACCTCTTTAACCTGCGATTATCCCTCTCTCTGGATCTGTAATGATTTGATTACCTGCAAATTCTCGCATTCCAAGCATTGTCCGGCATCGCTGACTTTGTCTATATAAATGTTTCTGGATCATACCTCTCCAGTCACCTGAAGAAGGAGCTGCGCTCCGAAAGCTCGTGTTTGAAACAAACCTGTTGGACTTTAACCTGGTGTTGTAAGACTTCTTACATCATTCAGGGGTACTGCAAAAATACACTGGAAAATCACACTGCTGCAGAGTATAGCAGAAGAGGAAGTGCGTGCCCCTTCCCCCACTCCAGCACTGGCAGTAGCTTGCGTACTCCAGGCAACAGAAGTAATAGGGGCTTCAGTAGACAAATACATAGCCTTCAAACAGAAAATATTACTCAGTGAATAGTACAATAACTCTCTCACCTTCCTGCAGCTCCAGTAATGGATGCGCATCCATGCAAAATTGCTCGAAGGTGGTGGAACAAAACACTGAAAAGCCACACCGACACAGAACACGGCAGAAGAGCACCCCTTCCCCATCACTAGCTCTGGTAGTAGGTCACCTTACTGCCACCCTTTCCCTTGCTCCAAGCCACAGAAACAAGAGGCGGGCAGCAGACAAGCACACAGCTTTCAGGCATTAAACACAATTAGGCTTACATTAACATTGCAATGAAGTAACTGTGAAAAGTCCCTGGTCACCGCACTCCGGCACCTGTTCAGGTACATGGAGGGAGAATTCAGAATGTCCAAATTACCTAACAGCACATCTTGTGGGACTTATGGCAGGAATTTGGAGCACCCAGAGGAAACCCACGCAGAAACAAGGAGAAAGTGCAGACTGCATACAGACAGTGACCCAAGCCTGGAATCGAACCTGGGATCTTGGCGCTATGAAGGAATAGTGCTAACCACTGTGCTGATGAGCCGCCAATCAACAAAAATGAACAATCAGCAGTACGCAAACACATGGCTTCTGAAGATTAAACATCGAACAGTCAACAGTACAATAAAGTCACAACAATCTGCACGGCTCCCAGACATAAAACCGTAAACAGTCAACAGGTCAATAAAGTCACCAGCAATCTGCAAAAGCATTTCTTCAAAACCTCAGCAAGTTGCTCAGTTGAATTGGACCACCACCCTTCCCTCCCTCCAGCTCAGGCAGCAGGCCATCTGAGTTCTTCCCTTTCCTTTCTCCAGGTCACAGAGGTCAAAGAGGCAGTAGCAAGAAAACACATGGCTTCCAGAGATTAAACATTAAACTTGTATGAAGGCCACAGAGACAAAAAGCTCATTAACTTCCCCCCTTCACCCCCAGCCCAGGAGCGACACCCGGCCTGGACAGCTTCAGCCCCCCCCCCCCCCCCCCCAACTCCCCTGAGTGATCGTCCCCCGCCCAAAACCTGGGGCAGCACTCCAGTGTCATTGATCTGTATACCGGAAAATGGATATGACTACTCAACTCCTCAGTTCCCCTACTCAGCCATTGCGGCAACTTCACTTTTTAAAAAAGGAGTATTAAAAGATGGCGGCGTGATTTCTCGGTGGTGAGCTGTTAATTCCTGGAAGGCCGTTGCATTCGAGTGCAATCTCACCAATGAGATGAAAATGAATGAAAATGAGGGTTAACAAAATGCTCACCATATTTGGGCAAGATCTGGAACTCAGCATCGCGAGTATGGCAAATCTCAATTTTGGCCTTTCCGCTATTTAACCAGTGCACCCAGATCTGGGCCGGGCGCAATACGGTGGTTAAATTGTGCCCGTTATGTCATTTGCACAGGTGTTACATTAATGTATCCATATCAGTGATTGTGCATCGCATATAATAACACATGAGCTAATGTCAGATCTCTTCTCACAGCAAGGAGAATTACATTGCCCTCTAGTCAAATTATCTTATTCCTTTTCAAAATATTTTTAGGCTCCTTTTTAATTCAAGATTTTCCATATTCTAACCATACTATGTTCAACTTTCTTGTTAGAAATTTTGGATATGCCCTAGATATTCTCTCAGGTTTAGGATTATCAGTTGCTAGCACAGGCAGACCATATGTCCCTTGTGATATGGGAAGCATCTTTATGCCTAATATCTAGCGATGAAAAGCATGACATTGGAATTGGAATCAAATATCTTCTCCTCTGTGCAGGCTACTGTAATATTGGGATGGAGTGGATGAAGTTCCTGTGGTCCAGGCATCACATAACTGAAGGTGTGGCAGGCAGGTGGGGAGGGAGCAGGGGGTCTTGTTGCATCAGATCCAGGGATTACAAACTCCTCACAAACAGCTCATTGATGCTGTTGGATGGCAAGGAGTGAATGCATGTCTGGGTGTCATTTAAAAATGGCACCCATCATATAACTGTGAGGATAGCATCTTGCATTGCATGATTGTCTGGGCCCAAAGCCATCTTCATATCTAATATGCAGTCACGTGGTGGCCAGCCACTCCACATCTGAGCGGAAGTGCTGTGCAATTCCAGTCCTGCTTTCAGGACACTCGACATGAGAAGAACATTTTATTTTTATTTTTCCAATTAAGGGGCAGTTTAACGTGGCCAATCCACCTACTCTGTACATCTTTGGGTTGTGGGGGTGACAACCACACAGACACAGGGAGAATGACCTCAAACCCTTCATTCCATATTATTTTATCATCTACCTCAACTATTAAACACTTCCTGTGAGCCCATATGAACGACATCTATTCAATTTCCTTTATCAATCATCCCTGTCCTGTTCTGCTCAAGTATTTCCTTGAGATTGGTCAAGCTTTTTGGAAATTTATGCCGCGAGATCCTGATTTCTTCACCTCTTCGAAGTGCTTAATTTTATTCTGTATTTTAGACTGTAGCAGTTGGCTAATATCTCAAGTCAACTAATCAGAAGATGTAATTTCTGAGCCTATAACTGTTTCCTTTTTTTTGGAAAAGGGTTGTGGTGGCTCAAGAAACACTCTGGAGGCTTTCAGGAGTAACAAAGGCGTATATTAACAAAAGCCATTCTGCTGGATTCTCCGTTTCTGAGACATAGTGTTGACGCCGGGCAGGGTTCGTCGACTTCCATGACAGCAAACCTGGCGCTGCACCTGGATCGACTCAGCTACAGTTGTGAAGCTAACACCGGTGCCGCGTGGAACACAATCGATTCCAATGAGAAACAGTGCCAGATTAGCCGGATCCTCGATTAACACTCAGGAGGCTGGCAAGCTGCAGCCGCATTTACAAACTTCACACCCCAGCCAACAAGGTGGCAGCGAGGAGAGCAGTACCATACTTCACGGATGCTGAGCTGGAGACCCTCCTAGATGCCATGGAGGAGAGGCAGGCCGTCTTGTACCCGGCCCCAGGAAGGAGGCTGCCAGCCGCCACTGTTCGCCATATCTGGGCATAAATGGCAGAGGCAGTCAGTGCCACCAGCAACACCATCCAGACTGGCCAGCAGTGCCATGAAAAAAAAACCGTACGACCGTCTCAGGGCGGCCAGGGTGAGTAGGCAACACTGTACGGCTGGCACCAACCCCCACTCTACTACCTAACCCCCCCCCCCCCCCCCAACAGGGGGGAAGAGAAGCCTCCACCCTACACCACATACCGGCACCCATACCGGCGGTCATGGCTGGGTGCCCTGGCCACTGGGATCATCAGCAACCCACCCCCTGGGATGCATGCGTTAGACTGTGTAACACTGTCGTTCTCTGTCTCCCCTGCCCCCCCAGGAGAAGGCCGCTCATAGCCGCTAGGAGCGGGAGAAAACTGGACATGGACAGCCCGACCTGTGGCCACTGACCGTGACAGAGCAGCAGGCCCTGGACATGGTTGGTGGCCCTGAGGACCGATGTGGAGGTTGGCCGCAGGCGAGGAAGCGAGACCCCGCTTGATTGCAGATTGCCGTGAAATGTGTGTCGACCCGCAACACACCCCAGCACCACCCCTACCCTCACACCCACCTTCACCCCCACACCACCGCACTCCCACCCTCACTCACAAATGACCCCCAGACTCGCCCTCAGCCCCACTCTCACCACCACCCTCACACCACCTTACCCCCATCCTTGCCCCCAATACCACCACCACCCCCACTCTCACCCCCTCACTGCCACATGACTCTCAGCCCCACCCTCACTCCCCCGTTACCGCACCCTCACTCCTACACCACCCTCACTCCCACCCTCACCCTCACTCACACCCCATCCTCACGTTCATCCTCACCCCCATCATCACACCAACACCACCCTCACTCCCATCCTTACTCCCATCCTACACCACCCTCACCCCCACCCTCGCCCCATACCGCCCTCACCACCACCACCCCCACTCCCTCCAACCTGCGGTCTAATCATGCATCTTGTGTCTTGCAGGACGTGTTGGTGATGGGGCGGGTCCATCTGGTGTCCCCCGCTCCCAGCTAGTGCCACAACCTAAGCCGACCAGCGTCTTTGACACCGACATGGACGGGAGCGACATTATAGCTGTGACCCAAGACATCCAGGTGCTAGAGTCCGGGGTGACACTGATTTTCCATCACACCTGTCTCCAACACCCTCCACCATCCCAGAGACACTTACCTTGGTTGGCACTTTAGTGCAGGGACTCCCTCCTAGTACACGCACTGGTCCGCACCACACAGCTGCTCCGGCACATCAAGTAGAGATAGAAACTCCTGAGAGTTGGACAGTCGGTGGTAGGCAACCCAGCTGCCGTCCAGATGGGTTTCAGACTTCTGGAACGGACAGTCCCACCGATAGTGCAGGTGTTGTCGCAGAGCCAGGGACTACATGAGGGGTTGTCAGCGGGCATCCGACACCTGCAGGTGGAGGAGTCCAACCACATGCAGGAGCAGGTCACCCAGGCCAACACTGCACAGCTGACGTCAGCGGTGGAGACCTTGGGGAGAGGGTTTTGGCTATGGTTCAGCATGTCCAAAGTCTGGGGCACTCTGGACAGATCTGCCCTCTCACAACAACCATGTGCCAGAGCCATCTGGACATTGCAGCGGCGCTTCTGAGCGTGGCCCAGTCACAGCAAGCCATGGGTGAGAACGTCAGCTGCATTGCCCAGGCGCTGGCCGACATGGCGTAGACACAGAGGGAGGTGTCCCAGTCCCAGAGGGACTTGCGCAGTCACTGGCTGATGTGGCACAGACTCAAAAGGTGATGGCATTGTCATGGCGTGATGTGGTGCAGTCCCAGATGGAGACACCCTGGTCCATTCCCTGCGCTACATGGCCATGAGCATGCAGACACTGTTTGAGGCCAGAGCAGGCCTCCAGCAGGACTGGCAGCGCTAGGTGGCGGTGATAGAGATAGATAGAGAAATAGAGCACAGAACAGGCCCTTCGGCCCACGATGTTGCGCCGAACTTTTGTCCTAGGTTAATCATAGAATTTTGGACAATTTTTCATGGCCAATCCACCCAACCTGCACATCTTTGGACTGTGGGAGGAAACCGGAGTATCCAGGAGGAAACCCACGCAGTCACGGGGAGGATGTGCAGACTCCACACAGACAGTGACCCAAGTCGAAATCGAACTTGGGAACCTAGAGCTGTGAAGCAATTGTGCTATCCACAATGCTACCGTGCTGCCCTTAAGAAGTTAACCTACACTCCATTATTCTACCCTAATCCAAGTACCTATCCAATAGCCGCTTGAAGGTCCCTAACGTTTCCGACTCAACTACTTCAACAGGCAGTGCATTCCATGCCCCCACTACTCTCTGGGTAAAGAATCTACCTCTGACATCCCCTCTATACCTTCCACCATTTATCTTAAATTTATGTCCCCTTGTAATGGTGTGTTCCACCCGGGGAAAAGTCTCTGACTGTCTACTCTATCTATTCCCCTGATCATCTTATAAACCTCTATCAAGTCGCCCCTCATCCTTCTCCAGTTCTAATGAGAAAAGGTCTAGCACCCTCAACCTTTCCTCGTATGACCTACTCTCCATTCCAGGCAACATCCTGGTAAATCTCCTTTGCACCTTTTCCAAAGCTTCCACATCCTTCCTAAAATGAGGTGACCAGAACTGCACACAGTACTCCAAATGTGGCCTGACCAAGGTTTTGTACAGCTGCATCATCACCTCACGGCTCTTAAATTCAATCCCTGTGCTAATGAACGCCAGCACACCATAGGCCTTCTTCACAGCTCTATCCACTTGAGTAGCAACTTTCAAAGATCTATGAACATAGACCCCAAGATCTCTCTGCTCCTCCACATTGCCAAGAACCCTACCATTAACCCTGTATTCCCGCATTCATATTTGTCCTTCCAAAATGGACAACCTCACACTTGTCAGGGTTAAACTCCATCTGCCACTTCTCAGCCCAGCTCTGCATTCTATCTATGTCTCTTTGAAGCCGACAACAGCCCTCCTCACTATCCACAACTCCACCAATCTTCGTATCATCTGCAAATTTACTGACCCACCCTTCAACTCCCTCATCCAAGTCATTAATGAAAATCACAAACAGCAGAGGACCCAGAACTGATCCCTGCGGTACGCCACTGATAACTGGGCTCCAGGCTGAATATTTGCCATCCACCACCACTCTCTGTCTTCTATCGGTTGGCCAGTTTGTTATCCAACTGGCCAAATTTCCCCACTATCCCATGCCTCCTTACTTTCTGCATAAGCCTACCATGGGGAACCTTATCAAATGCCTTACTAAAATCTATGTACACTACATCCACTGCTTTACCTTCATCCACATGCTTGGTCACCTCCTCAAAGAAGTCAATAAGACTTGTAAGGCAAGACCTACCCCTCACAAATCCGTGCTGACTATCCCTAATCAAGCAATGCCTTTCCAGATGCTCAGAAATACTATCCCTCAGTACCCTTTCCATTAATTTGCCTACCACCGAAGTAAGACTAACTGGCCTGTAATTCCCAGGGTTATCCCTATTCCCTTTTTTGAACAGGGGCACAACATTCGCCACTCTCCAATCCTCTGGTACCACACCTGTTGACAGCGAGGACGAAAAGATCATTGCCAACGGCTCTGCAATTTAATTTCTTGCTTTCCCATAGAATCCTTGGATATATCCCGTCAGGCCCGGGGGACTTGTCTATCCTCAAGTTTTTCAAAACGCGCAACACATCTTCCTTCCTGACAAGTATCTCCTCAAGCTTATCAGTCTGCTTCACGCTGTCCTCTCCAACAATATGGCCCCTCTCGTTTGTAAATACTGAAGAAAAATACTTTTTCAAGACCTCTGCCTATCTCTTCAGACTCAATACACAATCTCCCGCTACTGTGCCTTAATCGGACCTACCCTCGCTCTAGTCATTCTCATATTTCTCACATATGTGTAAAAGGCCTTGGGGTTTTCCTTGATCCTACCCGCCAAAGATTTTTCATGCCCTCTCTTAGCTCTCCTAATCCCTTTCTTCAGTTCCCTCCTGGCTATCTTGTATCCCTCCAGCACCCTGTCTGAACCTTGTTTCTTCAGCCTTACACAAGTCTCCTTCTTCCTCTTAACAAGACATTCAACCTCTCTTGTCACCCATGGTTCCCTCACTTGACCATCTCTTCCCTGCCTGACAGGGACATACATATCAAAGACACGCAGTACCTGTTCCTTGAACAAGTTCCACATTTCACTTGTGTCCTTCCCTGACAGCCTATGTTCCCAACTTCTGCACTTCAATTCTTGTCTGACAGCATTGTATTTACCCTTCCCCCAATTATAAACCTTGCCCTGTTGCACGCACCTATCCCTCTCCATAACTAAAGTCAAAGTCACAGAATTGTGGTCACTACCTCCAAAATGCTCCCCCACTAACAAATCTATCACCTGCCCTGTTTCATTACCAAGTACTAAATCCAATATGGCCTCCCCTCTGGTCGGACAATCTACATACTGTGTTAGAAAAGCTTCCTGGACACACTGCACAAACACTACCCCATCCAAACTATTTGATCTAAAGAGTTTCCACTCAATGTTTGGGAAGTTGAAGTCACCCATGACTACTACCCTGTGACTTCTGCACCTTTCCAAAATCTGTTTCCCAATCTGTTCCTCCACATCTCTGCTGCTATTGGGGGGCCTATAGAAAACTCCCAACAAGGTGACTGCTCCTTTCCTATTTCTTTTTTTTTTAAATAATTTTTATTGAAAGAATTTTTTACATGAAGATATTTACCCCAACTAACTATAAAATATTACAAAATATTCCCTCTTAACAAATATCCCCCCCCCGCCAGAACTCGCGCGCGCGTTGTCCCTCCCCCCCCTCCCCCCTCCCCCAAAAACAAACAAAGCAACAATCAACATCAAACATGAACTGCGAGCAAATTTGCCCGCATTTCAACCGTAAATAACCCACCACAACCGTTGTTGCCACCCCCCCTCCCCTCCCCCCCCCGGGTTGCTGCTGCTGCGACCTCTGTACCCTATCTCTGAGCCAAAAAGTCGAGGAAAGGCTGCCACCGCCTGAAGAACCCTTGTACCGACCCTCTCAGGGCGAATTTGACCCTTTCCAACTGAATAAAGCTTGCCATGTCATTAATCCAAGTTTCCACGCTTGGAGGCCTCGCGTCCTTCCACTGTATTAGTATCCTTCTTCGAGCAACTAGGGACGCAAAGGCCAGTACTCCGGCCTCTCTCGCCTCCTGTACCCCCGGCTCCACCCCAACCCCAAAGATCGCAAGTCCCCATCCTGGTTTGACCCTGGATCCCACCACCCTCGACACCGTCCTTGCCACCCCCTTCCAGAACTCCTCCAGTGCCGGACATGCCCAAAACATATGGACATGGTTCGCTGGACTTCCCGAACACCTGACACATCTGTCCTCACCCCCAAAGAACCGACTCATCCTTGTCCCCGTCATATGGGCTCTATGTAGCACCTTAAATTGAATGAGGCTAAGCCTCGCACACGAGGAGGAAGAATTAACCCTCTCCAGGGCATCAGCCCATGTCCCATCCTCTATCTGTTCTCCCAGCTCCCCCTCCCACTTGGCTTTCAGCTCCTCTACTGATGCCTCCTCCGCCTCCTGCATTACTTTGTAGATGTCCGATATCCTCCCCCCTCCGACCCAGACCCCCGAGAGCACCCTATCACTCGCCCCCCTACTGGGGAGCAAGGGAAACCCTTCCACCTGGCGTCTAGCAAATGTCTTCACCTGCAAATGTCTAAACATGTTTCCCGGGGGGAGCCCGAATTTCTCCTCCAGCTCTCTCAGGCTCGCAAACCTCCCATCTACAAACAGATCCTTCAGCTGCCTGATGCCCACCCTGTGCCAGCTCTGAAATCCCCCGTCCATGTTCCCCGGGATGAATCTATGGTTCCCTCTTAACGGTGCCTCCATCAGACCTCCCACTTCCCCCCTGTGTCGCCTCCACTGCCCCCAGATCTTGAAGGTGGCCGCCACCACCGGGCTCGTGGTGTACCTCGTGGGAGGGAGCGGCCATGGCGCCGTTACTAGGGCCCCCAGGCTTATGTTGCCACAGGACGCCCTCTCCATTCGTTTCCAAGCTGCCCCCTCCCCTTCCATCATCCACTTGCGCACCATCGATACATTTGCCGCCCAGTAATACCCCGAAAGATTGGGTAATGCCAGCCCTCCACTATCCCTACTCCGCTCCAAGAAGACCCTCCTCACCCTTGGGGTGCCGTGCGTCCACACGTAGCTCATGATGCTACTCGTCACCTTTTTGAAGAAGGCCCTAGGGAAGAAGATGGGCAAGCACTGAAATAAAAACAAAAACCTCGGGAGGACCGTCATTTTAACGGACTGCACTCTGCCCGCCAGCGACAGCGGCACCATGTCCCACCTTTTAAATTCCTCCTCCATCTGTTCCACCAGCCTGGAGAAGTTCAGCTTGTGGAGAGTCCCCCAGTTCCTTGCCACCTGCACCCCTAAATATCTAAAACTCTTTCCTGCTCTCTTAAACGGGAGTCTCCCGATTCCCTCTTCCTGGTCCCCTGGGTGTATCACAAATACCTCACTCTTGCCCAAGTTTAGCTTGTACCCCGAAAAGTCCCCAAATTCTGCTAGCAGTTCCATCACCTCCGGCATTCCCCCTTCTGGGTCTGCCACGTATAGCAGCAGGTCGTCCGCGTATAGCGATACCCGGTGCTCCTCCCCGCCCCTTGTCAGCCCTCTCCACCCCCCTGAGCCCCTCAGTGCCATCGCCAACGGTTCAATTGCCAGTGCGAAGAGCAGGGGGGACAAGGGGCACCCCTGTCTGGTCCCCCGGTGGAGCCCAAAATACTCCGATCTCCTACCATTCGTCACTACACTTGCCGTCGGGGCCGAATAGAGCAGCTTCACCCATTTAATAAATCCCTCCCCAAATCCAAACCGTTCCAGCGTCTCCCACAGGTACTTCCACTCCACCCTATCCAATGCTTTCTCCGCGTCCAATGCCACCACTATCTCCGCCTCACCCTCCACTGCCGGCATCATGATGACGTTTAGCAGTCTCCGCACGTTCGTATTAAGCTGCCGCCCTTTCACAAAACCCGTCTGGTCCTCGTGTATCACCCCTGGCACACAATCCTCTATCCTGGTAGCCAGGATCTTTGCCAGCAACTTGGCGTCCACATTCAGGAGCGAGATAGGCCTATATGACCCACACTGCACGGGGTCCTTGTCCCGCTTCAAGATCAGAGTGATCAGTGCCTGCGACATTGTCGGGGGCAGAGCCCCCCCCTCCCATGCCTCGTTGAAGGCTCGTACCAGCACAGGGCCCACCAAATCCGCATATTTTTTGTAAAATTCCACCGGGAACCCGTCTGGCCCCGGCGCCTTCCCCGTCTGCATATGCCCAATCCCCTCTACCAGCTCCTCTTGGACCTTGGGGAACCTCAATTTGTTCAAGAAGCCCTCCATCCCCCCTCCCCTCGTCGGCGGCTCTGACCGATACAGCTCCTTATAGAAGTCTCTGAAGACCCCATTTACTTCTGGCCCCTTCTGCACTACGTTCCCACCCCTCTCCCTCACTCCCCCAATTTCTCTAGCCGCATCCCGCTTGCGGAGCTGATGCGCCAACATCCTACTCGCCTTCTCCCCATATTCATAAATCGCGCCCTGCGCCCTTCTCCACTGTGTCTCTGCCTTTCTGGTGGTCAACAGGTCGAACTTAGCCTGCAAACTGCGCCGTTCCCCCAACAGCCCCTCCTCTGGTGCCTCCGCATATCTCCTATCCACGTCCAAAAGCTCCCCCACCAGCCTCTCCCTCTCCTGTCTCTCCCTCCTTTCCCTATGTGCCCGTATGGATATCAGCTCCCCCCGGATCACCGCCTTCAGGGCCTCCCAGACCATCCCCACCTGCACCTCCCCCGTGTCATTAGTGTCCAGATATCTTTCAATGCTTTTCCAGACCCTCTTACACACCTCCTCATCCGCCAGCAACCCCACATCCAGGCGCCACAGCGGACGCTGGTCTCGCGCCTCCCCCATTTCCAAATCTACCCAGTGTGGCGCATGGTCTGAGACCGCTATGGCCGAGTACTCCACTTCCCGTACTTTCGGGATCAGTCCCCTGCTCAATACAAAAAAGTCAATTCTAGAATAGACTCTGTGGACATGGGAGAAAAAGGAATACTCCCTCGCCCTCGGCCTCCCAAACCTCCAGGGATCTACCCCTCCCATCTGCTCCATAAACCCCTTTAACACTTCTGCCGCTGCCGGCCTCCTACTCGTCCTTGAACTCGATCTGTCCAGCACGGGGTCCAGCACTGTGTTGAAGTCCCCCCCCATGATCAGGCCCCTGCCTCCAGGTCCGGAATGAGGCCCAGTAGGCGCCTCATGAAGCCAGCGTCGTCCCAATTCGGGGCATACACATTAACCATCACCACTTTCTCCCCCTGTAGCCTACCCTTCACCATGACATATCTACCCTCTTTATCCGCCACCACCTCCGCCGCCACGAACGACACCCTCTTCCCTACCAGGATCGCCACCCCCCGGTTCTTTGCGTCCAGTCCTGAGTGGAACACCTGTCCCACCCACCCCCTTCTCAGGCGGACCTGGTCCGCCACCTTCAAATGGGTCTCTTGTAGCATTGCTACATCCGCCTTCAGTCCCTTCAAATGCGAGATTACTCTCGTTCTCTTGACCGGCCCATTCAGCCCCCTCACATTCCAAGTGATCAGCCGGGTCGAACGGCAGCCCGCCCCTCTCCCCTGCCGACTAGCCATATCCTGTCACCTGCTCGCCCCGAGTCAGCCCTCCCCTTCTGACCCGCTCCCCATGGCGATGGCGCCCTCCCCCCACCCCTCCGGTCCTCAACTTCTCCTCCCTGGCCTTTTCGGCAGCAACCCGGTAGCCCCCCCCTTCCCCCCTCCCCCTCCCCCCCCCCCACCCCCCTCCCCCCCCAGGCTAGGACCCTTCCTAGCCGCGATGCACCCTCCATAGTACTTCCGTAAGTCAGCTGGTTTACGCTGACCCGGCTGCCCCTGCCACAATCCGACTCCTCCCGGCATGGGGGACATCCCCCCCCTTACCACCCCTCCTTGACCCCGCTCCAGTGCGGGAAAGGGAGCCATTGCTGACCACGCCCCTTCCTCCCACCCTCCTCCCTCCTCTGCCCCGCGCGCGGGAAACCAGAGGAAAGCCCGCGCTTTCGCCCTGCCACTCCCCACCCCTCCATCTTCAGTTCCACCCCCGTCCCCGATCCCACACCGATAAAAAAAAACCCCCACAAGAAACACATACCCCCGGCACTCCCCCCCCACCCCGCCCCCCCAACATAACATTATAAATAACAGAAAAAAGAAAAAAACTGGTAGAGAGAAAAAAAGGGTCCAAAAATACAGCCAAGTGAAAATCCAACCAAAAGAAAGCCACGTGTCCAGCTTAAAGTACCAGAGCGGCAACGACCGCCAAGTATCCCCTGGTTCTAGTTCGAGTCCAGCTTTTCTTCCTGGACAAAGGCCCACGCCTCCTCCGGGGACTCGAAATAGTGGTGCTGGTCCTTATAGGTCACCCACAAGCGCGCTGGCTGCAGCATCCCGAATTTGATTCTCTTGGCATGTAGCACCGCCTTCGTCCGGTTGAACCGGGCCCGCCGCTTTGCCACCTCCGCACTCCAGTCCTGGTAGATCCTCACCGTCGAGTTCTCCCATTTGCTGCTCCTCTCTCTCTTGGCCCACCTCAGCACCCTCTCCCGGTCACTGAGTCGCTGGAACCGAACCAGCACCGCCCTCGGGGGTTCGTTTGCTCTTGGCTTCCTGGCCATTACTCTGTAGGCCTCCTCCAGTTCCAGGGGCGAAGGGACGGCCCCTGCCCCCATCAGTGAGCCCAGCATTTCTGCCACATACCTCGGGAGGTCCGACCCCTCCAGCCCTTCTGTCAGGCCCAGGATCCTCAGGTTTTTCCGCCTCATGCGGGTATCCATCTCCTCCAGTCGGTTTTGCCATTTCAGGTGGAGTGCCTCGTGCACCTCCACCTTTCCCACGAGGACCGTGGCCTCCTCCTCCCTCACAGCCATCTCCTGCTGCAGCTCCCGAATTGACGCCTCTTGGGTCGCCTGGGCTCCCATCAGCCTGGTGGTCGTCGCGTTCATCGACTCCAGCAGCTCCACTTTCAGCTCCGTGAAGAAGCGCAGGAGAACGGCCTGCTGCTCCTCCGCCCATTTCCTCCAGTCCTCGGGTGCGCCGCCGGCCGCCATTTTGGGTTTCTTCCCCCGCTTTTTTCGGGGAGCTGCTGCCGCTTTTTTTTCTGCCCCACTTCGGGTGACGACCATAAGTTTTGCAGGGTTCTCCTCTGGGAACCTTCCCCCACCGGGAATCGTCGTTCCAGCGCCGTTAGGGGCCCTCCAATCGGCCCGAAAACACCTTCCTCGCAGGAGCAGCCAACCGTGCGACTTAGCTGGTCATAACCGCAACCGGAAGTCTCCTTTCCTATTTCTAACTTCAACCCATATTACCTCAGTAGGCAGATCCCCCTCGAACTGCCTTTCTGCAGCTGTTATACTATCTCTAATTAACAATGCCACCACCCCCCCCCCCCCACCCCTTTTACCATCCTCCCTAATCTTGTTGAAACATCTATAACCAGGGACCTCCAACAACCATTTCTGCCCCTCTTCTATCCAAGTTTCCGTGATGGCCACCGCATCGTAGTCCCAAGTACCGATCCATGCCTTAAGTTCACCCACCTTATTCCTGATGCTTCTTGAATTAAAGTATACACACTTCAACCCACCTCCTTGCCTGCAAGTACTCTCCTTTGTCATTGTTACCTTCCCCACTGCATCACTACGTGCTTTGGCGTCCTGACTATTGTCTACCTTAGTTGCTGGACTACAGACCCGGTTCCCATTCCCCTGCCAAATTAGTTTAAACCCTCCCGAAGAGTACTAGAAAACCTCCCCCCCAGGATATTGGTGCCCCTCTGGTTCAGATGCAACCCGTCCTGCTTGTACAGGTCCCACCTTCCCCAGAATGCGCTCCAATTATCCAAATACCTGAAGCCCTCCCTCCTACACCATTCCTGCAGCCACGTGTTCAACTGCACTCTCTCCCAATTCCTAGCCTCGCTATCACGTGGCACCGGCAACAAACCAGAGATGACAACTCTGTCTGTCCTGGCCTTTAACTTCCAGCCTAACTCCCTAAACTTGTTTATTACCTCCACACCCTTTTTCCTACCTACATCGTTGGTACCAATGTGCACCACGACTTCTGGCTG
Source organism: Scyliorhinus canicula (assembly GCF_902713615.1). Classification (NCBI taxonomy): domain Eukaryota; kingdom Metazoa; phylum Chordata; class Chondrichthyes; order Carcharhiniformes; family Scyliorhinidae; genus Scyliorhinus; species Scyliorhinus canicula. The sequence goes on along the minus strand of NC_052151.1, from coordinate 89,143,059 downwards.
CTCACCCTCCCCCTTCAGGATCCTGAAGACACAATCCGAGACATCCCTGGCCCTGGCACCCGGGAGGCAACATACCTTTCGGGAGTCTCGCTCGCGACCACAGAATCTCCTATCTATTCCCCTAACCATTGAATCTCCTATTACTATTGCTTTTCTATGCTCCCCCCTTCCCTTCTGAGCCCCAGAGCCAGACTCAGTGCCAGAGACCTGGCCGCTGGGGCCTTCCCCCGGTAGCTCATCCCCCCCAACAGCATCCAAAACGGTACACTTGTTTTGAAGGGGAACGGCCACGCGGGATCCCTGCACTGTCTGCCTGTTAGTTTTCTTTCCCCTGACTCAAATGCCACAAGTTCAGCACTCCCTCAGTCACCAAACTCTCACTGTAGCACTCAAATGCCACAAGCTCAGCACTCCCTCAGTCACCAAACTCTCACTGTAGCACTCAAATGCCACAAGCTCAGCACTCAGTGCAAACAAAGTCTGCACTGTAACTATCTCCTATTTATGCTGTGACTCTAGCCTCTGAAAACTGGCCTAATGCAATTAACTAATTAACAAGCTCCAGCTGCAAGTAAGTCCAAGTAGAACCTTGTTTAAAGCTGATTCAAAATTCACCTTCTTATAGACCAAACAGCAACTTTTAAGTTAATTAACTAAATAAAAGAAATAGTAGACTTTAAATAAAAATGATCCCCTATATTCCCTCAGTCACCAAACTCTCATTGTAGCACTCAAATGCCACAAGCTCAGCACTCAGTGCAAAACCAATGAGGCAAAATCAGATGCCTCAGGGGATAGCTCTGCTTGCACCCCCAACCCAGGGAATAGCTGGGGGGGGGGGGGGGGGGCGGCACTGGGCACCGAGAGGAGAGGAAGGAGGAGGTGATGGAGCCCATAGCAGTGACTCGCACAGGGGAGGTGCCGGGACACCGCAGCACCTCGGACTCTCCCCATCATCCTCTTGTCCCGAGCACATCTGGTGGGCAGTGGGCATAACAGGGTTGTATCACACCACCTGGGACACCCGAGCAGCAGGCTGATCCATCCACGCTCGGTCGCCTCAGAACACAGGCACCAATGGGGAATTAGTTGTGTGTGCAGCAACATGACTGTCGTGAACGCCATGTCTGGACACCGCCCCAGTTCCGTGGGGGGGGTCACCCTGGCCACATGGCCCATTCCCCCGTAACCCCCCACCCCCCCCCCCAGCCCTGGCAGGACCTCCCCACCTCAGCCAGCCCAGCCAGTGTGCTACCTCCTCTCTCTCCCTCATCAGCCACAATGTTAGTTTCACTATTTTTAAAAGCACAATTGAATTTTGTCATCAGGAATTCACCCGCAGAGAATCATGGAGGTGCCGGAGAATACCAGATCAGGCCTACTAATGATATGCCAACGGTATTTACTGTGTGTGAGTTCTGGAACGCATTGATGCTGCTGTCGAGGCGACGGAGAATTGCGATTTGGCGTGAAATCGGCGTCAGTCACAATTTCGGCATCGGAACGCCCAATCGCGTTTCACAATTCCAGCGTCGGCTGACAGAGAATCCCGTCCTTTATATTATACATGTATATATAATACTCCCACAGTTACAGAACACAGGCACAGAACACAATAGGACAGGTCTTGTCGGCTCCAGAGTCCACACTGCCTTGGCCCTCGATTTCGGGGTCCAGCACTAGCTTGCTATTAGCTGGGGTTAGCGTGCTCCCACGCGATTGGTCCCAAGCCGGTTATGTTGTTCGCCAGCTCCACCCCTTTAAAGGGGCTGTGTTACCACATCCCTCCCCCCTCATGTCCCTTGTTCCATTTTACACAATAACTATGTACAAGTTCTATATACATGGCAAAACTGGAGACTGGAGGAGTTCAACAGTCATTAAAGTACTGCCATCTCCCAATTGAGTTATCGCATGGAGCAGCAGTAGTTGTGTGCATTGTACTATGGCAGTGTCAGTGGCATCCGCCATGTTGACTTCCAGCATCCAAATGACAGGTAACGTCGTGGCAGACCTCGTGAATTCCAAACTTTTCAAGATCCTTGAGGTCATGGCTGGCTTCAATTCAATTGGAGAAAGGTTATGGGCAATTTCAAGAGCGAGAAATTCTAAAGCTTCACAGTGAGATCTATGGATGCTGTGAGGATATGGCAGGAGATCTGTAAGATGTAGTGCAGCTGTTCCTATACTAATACACAGATGCTTCTGCTACTACCAGGAACACAGGAGCAGTTATTTTTGGCATCCATGTGAGTTTTGTACCATCACATAGGTTTACATAATTGACAGTTGGCACTGTTGCCTCTGAAAGCTAAGCCCACAGCAGAGGTTAGTCTCCAATGAGATAGAGAGTGAAGATAGAAAGAAAACCTTCCGAATTTTATGCAGCTCACCAAAATTTCATTCATTTCTTTTGGCCACGTGAAAACCTACCTAAGAACCATTGACAGAGTCTTCAAACTACTTCCAGACAAATCTTTATTGTGCAATTATGCATATAATGCAGAGGCCATCTAAAGAATCCAGTGTTGAGGGCGAGTCCAGAAATTGACAGGTACCCCCATGGCAACTTATGAACGGGCAGCTTAATCTTTTTTTTAAAAATTGTTCATGGGACATGGGTGTCGCAGGCTGTGCCAGTATTTATTGCCCATTCCTAATTACCCTTGAGGGCCAATGAAGATTCAACCAAATTGCTGTGGGTCTGGAGTCCCATGTGGGCCAGACTGGGTAAGGACAGCAGATTTCCTTCCCTAAAAGATATTAGTGAGCCAGATGGGCTTTTACAACAATTGGCAATAGTGTCAAAGTCATCATTAAAATTTTAATTCCAGATTTTTACTGAATTCAAATTTCACCATCTGCAGCGGCGGGATTCGAACACTGGTCCCCAGAGCATTACCCCGGGTTTCTGGTTTATTAGTCCAGTGACAATACCACTATGCCACCACCTCCCCACATCTTTGGCAGACCAGATCTAGAACTTAGTTTTAACCCATCGTTGGTCCTTTGTTTGCTCTTCATCATCTGATCGCGGGAATTGGAATTTGATTGTCAATGCTCCAAATTGCAAAGAAAGCCTGTGGGCATGCAGGGACTGCCGAGGTTGGAAGCCCCCTCCAGCCTCATTCTCTCAGGTTGCTGGCCTTGTAAACATCACATGGAGGCTTTTCAGACCCGCAACCGGGTCGGGGCCGTGGGGATTCGGAAGAACTGGAGACTGTCTTCGTCTCCCTGATGGAAGGCCCCATGTTAGTCTCCAGCGCTTCCTCCTCCATGATGGTGCACATATGACCCTAGCTCTCCATGGAATGGAAGGGCAGCTGGAGTGAGCTCCAGAGGCCTCTGAGCATCTAGCTCCACCAGTCTAGTGGCTCCCCATTGTCTGCACAAATGTCGACGTCCCCAGCTATGCACCTCATTGACTCGGCCATGCTCTGGAGTGCCTTCGCAGTGTCCACCTGTCTGGGACATGTGCCTCAGGGACTGGGACATGATACTGAGTTCCTCAGCCATGGTCATCACAGACTGAGTCACACCTTGGGCACCATAACTCAAGATGCCGATATTGTGCTCCAGGTTTTCCACTGAGGTCGCCACCTTAGCAGTGTCAGCTCCGGTGCCAGGTTTTGTCAGCACTATCTCCTGCGACCAAAGCTTTGGGACTCCTTGCTGGAATGTCGCTGACATCCCCTCCTGAATGTCACAGCTCTAACCTATCATCTTCATCAGTGCTGGCTCCCTTGGATGTTCCTGCCTCCACCTGGTGTACGACTGTGTCGTGCTCACCAGATTTTGCTCCAGGAGCCTGTCCACTAATGCCGCCCACCAAGGTATGTGTCTCTGCTCTGGTGGAAGGTGGGGGTGATAGCTGTGATGCCTCAATGGTGCTCTCCTTGGAGCTTTCCTGCGAGGTGGTCTCTTGGGTGGAGGTGGGAGTGGGGGGGATCAACTCCAGATGGACTCGCCTCATCGGTTGGAGGTCCTGCAAGACAATGGTCAGTGAGAGGGAAGGAACATTTTGCCTGAGGAACTCACTTGAGATAAGTCACCTGGGTCAAGGGTCAGTGGATCCTCACCTCTGTGGTGGAGGCTAACCTCGCCGTCAGTGACTGTTCCCTCCTTGGTAAACTCTGCGACCTCCAAGGCCCATTCCGCCTCGGGGGTGAGTATTCAAATCCCAGGGACTCCAAATCCCCCCAACCCTAGTCTTGGCCCTTTCCAACTTATTATGGGCTGTTTTCTCCTCCTACGGGGATGAAAAGGGAGCATTGTGAGCCACACGCTTGATTGGTCAGGGGTTCTATAGCAGATGGCAAGTGTGGGCACCGCACCTGGACATGAGGGGTTGTACTGGTGGGAGTCAGGGGGTTCTGAGAACCAAGCACGAAGATCAGATGTGGGGAGGGTGCGAGGTGTCAGCCATTGATCTGTGGGGAGGGGGGGGGGTGCAGTTTGGGGATTTGAGGGGTAGCACAGGGAACCCATGGCAGGAGAGAGGTGGTAATTTACCCTTACTACTCATAGGAGGCCGTTGGTCTTCTTCCTATATTGTATGTCGGTCCTCCTGGTCATGCTGCCTGAACTGACAGCCGCTGCCCCGCAGGCGCATTGCTGACCCTGCTGCTGGTCCTCCGACCCTTTCGGGGAACAGAATGTCCCACCTCTCATCCACAACATCGAGAAGCCTGGCCAGGTCAGATTCCCCAAAGAGAGGAGTTGGTTTGCGCACCACCATACTTGTGTGCTGAGTGAGAATAAGTGGTGAGGGAGCACTTAAAAAGTAGCTCCCCTTTGTCAGTAGCAAGAGGCAGAGGCGGAAGTTGGGAGAATCAGACCTCGAGACAGTCAATAATGGCAAGAAGCTCATGTGGGCTAATCTTTGTCACTAAGTGCCGTTGAATACGGGTTACGATCTCGATAACACCACCATTGAGAACCACTCCGCCAAGTGCGCCCAAAATGACACTTAGATATTTTTCTGTTGAATCCCGCCATCGTCCATTTTACGGTTTTGCTCAGTGGGCTGGACAGCTGGTTCTTGATGCAGAACGAGGCCAACAGTGCGGGATCAATTCCCGTACTGGCTGAGGATATTCATGAAGGCACCGCCTTTTCAACCTTGTCCCTTGCCAGAGGTGTGGTGACCCTCACCACAGTGGTGATTAAATCACCACCAGTCAGCGCCCCCCCCCCCCCCCCCCCCCCCCCCCCCTCAAAGGGAAAAGCAGCCTATGGTCATCTGGGACAATAACAACTTTATTTTTTTACTTACCTTTTTACTGATGTTTAGTTTTTCAATGACAATAGTGAACAATGGAAATACCATACGTACATCCTAAAATCCTAGCTTTGCTGAGCAGAAGGGTAGATTCTAAGTACCAGTATGGCTGATGTTGTGCTTTGTGCACCCAATGCATTTATAGGGTAACATTAACAGAGAAAATAAATACCAATATATGAAGGTTCTGAGGTTTCATGTGGAGGGAGAGGTTCAGGAAGGACAGCAGATAATGAAATTAGAAGAGAGGGCAAGGTGAGTTGGGATGGAGATTGAAATCACTGAAGTTGGAGGGTGCAGAGGCTGAAGAAGGAAAGGAGGGAGTATATCTCAGTGAGGATTCCTCACTTGAGGCTGAAGAAACGAGAATTTTAAAAGGGACATGAGCTGGGTGTAACAAGGTAAGATCCTTGGAGGAGAAGGAACCAGATTATCAAACAAGAAATAACCCTGCCAATAGCTGAGGATACACATGCCTTTTTCCTCTGTCAATTTTTAGCCACTTTATAGTTGTCTAGAATCAGCTCTTTAGCTTTTGGACAAGAAATAATTTGAAGATACTTTACACACTAAATACATTTACATTTATGCAGCGTAACTTCACAAAATGGGTATTATAGTGCTATGACTCACACTTCTAACCAGCCGGGACAAAGGGCTGGGTACAATTTTAATACTTTATCCCTTGGCAGCTAGAATTTCAAGATCATTGCTGGGTCAACTTTGGGAAGAGCTCAAAAAACAACCCATGTAACATAATGTGAGGTTTCAAAGCAATCTCAGTGTGGTGATCTCTACCACTGTATATATGAGTGTGCTTGCATTAGGGGGTGTATGACAGTACCTATATTACAGGTTTGCTGGTAAGCCCCTGCCGGCTAGCTCCGCCCCCAGGGAGCTGTATAAATATGCATGAGTTTCCCTGAGATGCCATTCTACAGCTGCAGCCAGAGGAATAGCATCTCACTGTAATAAAGCTTCTCATGTACCTCATCGAGTCTTTAGTGTGCAATTGTTAGTGCCACAATTTATTACAGTGAGATTTTCCAACACCATGGACATCAGAATCAAGCCTGATCGCCTGCAGCTGGATCCGCAGTCACCACACGCCAGGAAAGACTTTAACCACTGGCTGGCCATTTCCGAGGCCTACATCACCTCGGCGGACCCTGAACCATCGGAAGCTCAGAAGGTACAACTCCTTTACTCAAGACTGAGCTCCAGCGCGTTACTGCTGATTCAGGATGCGCCTAATTATGCCCAGGCCATGGAACTGCTCAAAGAGAATTATGCTCAATCGTCGAACACTCTGCGAGACATGTACTCTCCCCTCGCGTTCAACAACCGGGTGAGTCGATTGAGGACTTCTGGCTGGCCCTTATCCCTCTAATACGGGACTGCGACTGCCAGGCCGTCATGGCAGCGGAACATTAGAATCTACTCATGCAAGATACATTTGTAACGGGTATTGCATCGGACCCCATCCGGCAACAACTGCTGGAAGGAGCTGCTCTCGATCTTGCGGCAACAAAGACCTTAGCGCTCTGAATGATGGCCACTTCGCGTAATGTGCAATACTACCCCGCCAGCCGTGCGGCCCACCGATCCTACCACTCGTGGACCCCGCAACCGACCCCCGCTGACTGGGGCCGTTCCCCCACAGTATGCCTGCGCTGCTCGCCGCACCACGCACCCTTGCGGTCAGCAGAAGCACCCCCACCAGCGCTGCCCGGGGTGCGCTGCGACCTGCAAGTCTTGTGGCAAGAAAGGCAACTATGCAGTGGTGTGTCAGTTCCGCGCAGTTGCTGCTATCACGCCCGAACTTCCCCCCTCGCCGCAGCCGATTGCACAATGAGCCCTGCCGTCCGCTGCCCCCGGGGCCACGCGCGATCAGTGGGCGCCGCCATCTTTCGCCGCCCCCGACATGTGCGCACCATGGGCGCCGCCAGCTTCATCCTCCGACTCCATGTGCGTTCCATGGTCGCTGCCATCTTGCCCCGCCCCCGCAACGTGCGCTCCATGGTCACTGCCATCTTGCCCCGCCCCCGCAATGTGCGCTGCATGGGCGCCGCCATCTTCTTCCTCGCAGGTACTCCAGACGCCGCCATTTTGTCCTCCCTCGGAACAGGACCACGGGACCATGGCCGCTGCCCCTACTCATCGGACTCGTCTGACTCATCGGTTGATCGCCCGCTACCCGCCTCCATGACGCTCGATCAATCCCGTCCTCGCAAACTGGCCACCCACTTCTACGACGGTGCTTGTCAACGGCCACGCGACCTCCTGCCTCATCAACTCCATCCCGCCAACCAGCGGATCTCCCTGGCTTCCGGATCCCACTCTGTCCCGATCCGGGGCTTCTGTCTGGTTAAACTCACCATACAGGGCGTTGAATTGAACCGTTTCCGCCTGTACATTCTCCCCAACCTCTGTGCGACACTTTTACTCGGCCTGGACTTCCAGTGTAAACTCCAGAGCCTCACCCTCAAATTCAGCAGACCCCTACCTCCCCTCACCGTTTGCGGCCTCACGACCCTCAAGGTTGACCCTCCCTCCCTCTTTGCCAATCTGACTGAAGGTTGCAAGCCCGTCGCCACCAGGAGCAGACGGTACAGCACCCAGGACAAGGCCTTCATCAGGTCCGAGGTCCAGCGGCTGCTTCGGGAGGGTATCATCGAGGCCAGCAACAGCCCCTGGAGAGTCCAAGTGGTGGTGGTTAAAACTGGGGAGAAACACAGGATGGTCGTGGGCTACAGCCAGACCATCAACCGGTAAACCGAGCTCGACGCTTACCCCCTCCCCCGCATTTCTGATATAGTCAATCAGATTGCACAGTACCGATTCTTCTCGACAATTGACCTGAAATCCGCCTACCACCAGCTCCCCATCCGTAAATCGGACCGACCCTACACTGCCTTCGAGGCAGACGGTCGCCTCTATCAATTTCTTAGGGTTCCCTTCGGCGTCACTAATGGGGTCTCGGTATTTCAACGAGAAATGGACCGAATGGTTGACCGGTACGGACTGCGGGCCACGTTTCCGTACTTAGACAATGTCACCATCTGCGGCGATGACCAGCAGGACCATGAAACCAACCTTGTTAAATTTCTCCACACCGCATCTCTCCTCAACCGCACGTGTAACAAGGAGAAGTGCGTGTTCCGCACAGACCGCTGAGCCATCCTCGGCTACATAGTCCAGAACGGATTACTGGGGCCCGATCCCGACCGCATGCGCCCCCTCATGGAGCTTCCCCTCCCCCACTGCCCCAAGGCCCTCAAACGCTGCCTGGGGTACATTTCTTACTACGCCCAGTGGGTCCCACAATACGCGGACAAGGCCTGCCCACTGATCCAGTCCACACAATTTCCCCTCACGGCCGAGGCACAACAGGCCTTCGCTTGTATTCGCTCAGACATAGCCAAGGCCGGGATGCACGCAATAGACGAGACACTGCCTTTCCAAGTAGAGAGCGACGCTTCAGATGTCGCCCTTGCCGCCACTCTAAACCAGGCAGGCAGACCCTGTGTCATTCTTTTCCCGCACCCACCATGCCTCCGAAACTCGACATGAAAAGGAGGCCCAGGCAATCGTTGAAGCAGTGCGGCACTGGAGGCATTACCTGGCCGGCAGGAGATTCACTCTCCTAACTGACCAACGGTTGGTAGCCTTTATGCTTAACAACACGCAGCGGGGCAAGATCAAGAACGACAAAATCTTGCAGTGGAGAATCGAGCTCGCCAGCTGTAATTACGAGATCTTGTATCACCCTAGGAAGCTCAACGAACCCCCAGACGCCAGTGCACAAGTGAACCAGCTCCGTGCCTTACACGACAGTCTTTGCCATCCAGGGGTCACTCAGTTGTACCATCTGGTCAAAGCCCGCAATCTGCCCTACTCCGTCGAGGAAGTACGGACAGTCACCAGAGACTGCCAGGTCTGTGCTGAGTGCAAGCCACACTTCTACCGGCCAGACCGCGCGTGCCTGGTGAAAGCGTCCCACCCCTTTGAACGCCTCAGCATGGATTTCAAAGGGCCCCTCCCCTCCACCGACCGCAACACCTACATCCTTAGTGTGGTCGATGAATTCTCTAGGTTCCCCTTCGCCATCCCATGCCCGGATATGACGTCTGCCACCGTCATCAAGACCCTAGATTCCATTTTCGCTCTGTTCGGTTTCCCCGACTACATCCACAGTGACAGGGGATCCTCGTTCATGATCGATGAGCTGCGTCAGTTCCTGCTCAGCAGGGGTATTGCCTCCAGCAGGATGACCAGCTACAACCCCCGGTGAAACGGGCAGGTAGAAAGGGAGAACGGGACGGTTTGGAGGGCCGTCCAGCTGGCCCTACGGTCCAGGAACCTCCCAGCCGCTCGCTGGCAGGAGGTCCTCCCTGACGCGCTCCATTCCATTCAGGCACTGCTGTGCACCGCAACTAACAATACACCCCATGAACATGTTTTTGCCTTCCCTAGGAAGTCTACATCCGGGGTGTCGCTCCTGACTTGGCTCGCTGCTCCAGGGCCAGTCCTTCTTCGTAGGCATGCTTGGCACCACAAGGCAGACCCTCTGGTGGACCCCTGCTCCACGCAAACCCCCAATATGCCTACGTGGAGTTCCCCGACGGCCACCAGGATTCAGTCTCGCTCAGGGACCTGGCTCCCTCGGGTGCCGATCCCATGCCCACACTCCTCCCCACCCACGCGCCACCCTCTTTTCCCCGGCGCCCCCAAATTCAGCCCCACCAGGTCCATCCCTCGTTCCCCTGCCCACACTAGAGGACATGGAAGACTTCGGCTCGCTCCCGGAGTCATCCCGCCACTGGCCAGCACCAACACCGCCAGCACCTACGCCGTCGTCGCCGACACCGCCTGTGCAGACGTCGTCACCACTGCTGCGTCGCTCACAACGGAACGTCCGACCTCCGGTCCGACTCATCCTGTGACGGACACAGGGTTGCCAGATGGACTCTTGATTCTTTTTTTTTTTCCCCCCGCCCTCTGTAATTATATCACTTCTATGTATTATAGTTTCACGTCACCCCCGCCGGACTCATTTTTACAGGGGGTGAATGTGGTGATCTCTACCACTGTATATATGTGTGTGCTTGCATTAGGGGATGCATGACAGTACCTGTATTACAGGTTTGCTGTTAAGCCCCTGCCGGCTAGCTCCGCCCCCAGGGAGCCGTATAAATATGCATGAGTTTCCCTGAGATGCCATTCTACAGCTGCAGCCAGAGGAATAGCATCTCACTGTAATAAAGCCTCTCTTGTACCTCATCGAGTCCTTAGTGTGCAATTATTAGCGCCACACTCAGTATTTGTAATAAAGTTATTTCATTATAAGACTAGATGATTGTTATGAATATAAAATGCAAAGGAGGACAGTGAAATATGATTTTAATTCACACTCATGAGGCCCATGCAACTGAAGCATGGAAATAAAAGTCACTCCTGAGAGTATCCTTGATTTTCTTTCCTGATATGCTTTGTAATTTTCTTGATTAATTTTGCATGGACAATGATTGTCTGAAACATATTTTGGTTGTTGTAATAATCTTCTACCTTTCTCAGTGGATGCAGGCACATGAAAACAATAATATGTTGATTGGAGGAGTTTAAATGGCAGAAGTTAATTTTTAAAGCACTAATTATTCCAAATTATGTTTTGCCCACAGAAACTTGACAAATGCCCAACAGCTCTATTGATTAGTCTTTAATTTGTCTGCAACAACATATGTACATTTATATCTGTTGCTTCTCGGCAGTGTTAATGACCCTCTTTCTGAATTCTGAAGTAAATCCTGAATCTTAGCAACAATTGAAGATGGAATTTTCCCACAATAGTGCCCGAAATAATTAAATTAGCCTTGGTGATGAGAATTTTGACAGTGAAAAGTACCTTATTTCAAGTCACGCTATATTGCCTTTTCTTCATCTAGTTTTTGGATTCAGTGTGAAAGAAATATTGCTACTGCTTCTAATTATTCAACCTTTAAACAATTGAATCCAAGTGAGTATATAAATCATTAAAGGCACTAAATTCGCTGATCGCAGACAAGATGGTAGAAGTTGTGCGAAAATTGGTTTCAGTGTTTTTGAGATAGGGAGGGAGAAATCTGACTGTACGTCTCTCTGCTGACCATCATTCAGTGTCCTCTCTGTAAGTGACGTCTGAAGATTACAGTGCAGAAAAAGGTCAGGCTGCAATGAATCATCTAGGCTGCTGACACTGAATATTGATTGGCGTGCTCGCGATTCTTTACTGTAACTTCAACAGAAACCCCAAGATAACAACTTAAATGTTGCTTATGGCATTGGCTGGCTAACACATAACATCAGGCAAGCAGGAGAACCATGTGAACCCTCAAACCCATAGAGCTAATTCTATCTGTGAATGTTTTTAGCACATCAGTAAAATATTCACATGAATTCCTGCCTATTTTAAAAGTCATTTCCTGACTTACGTAAGGCAGGTCACAATTACAACTGTTTGACAGACATTCTGGTGTTCAATCTGATACTGGGCACAATTCTCCGTTTGGGAGACGAAGGGTGGAGTTCTCTATCCCAGGACGCCCGGAATGCATTTCCCAATGGGACAGGAAAGTGTCCATCGGGGATAAATCGGGATTAGCGCCCACACGATGCTCTGACTGTTGATGGTGTAAATGAGGAAATAACTGTTAAAATAGGCAGGAATTCATGTGAATTAATTTACTGGTGCGCTAAAAACATTGCACAGATAGAATTAACTCCCGCTTGCCTGCCATAATGTGTTGCCCAACCAATGGGGGACGTAAATGACTGCAAATGGGTCTTAATGACCCATTTGCATCTATTTAGCCGGCCCAGTGCCCTGTGCTCCAGTCTCCCATGATTCCTTGGATCCTGCGGCTTCGAATCATGTAGGCACGGATCACTTGTGGTCTCTACCAATGTGACCCATATGTGGTGGACCTCGCGGTGGGCCAAGGGGGCAACCGTTGCATCCTTGGCCCACCACAAGGTCTACCACACCATGGCCAAGCTGGTAGAGACTATCTGAGGGCCACCCACCCCCAACAATGCACTCCCTGCACAGGCCTGCTTTTTGTTTTGTTCATGGGATGTGGGCGTCTCTGGCTGGGTCAGCAATTATTGCCCATCCATGAGGGCATTTAAGAGTGAACCACATTGCTGTGGGTCTGGAGTCACATGTCGGCCAGACTGGGTAAGGATGGCAGACTTCCTTCCCTGAAGGGCATTAGTGAACAAGATGAGTTTGTACAATCAATAATGGTTTCATGATTTTTAATTCCAGATTTTTATTGAATTTGAATTCCACCAACTGCCCTAGTGGGATTCGATCCCAGGTCCCCAGAGCATTACCCATGGTCTCTGGACAATACCAATTCGCCATTGCCTCCCCTACCAGACCCAGAAACCATATCCTCCAACAGGGACCCCTATAATAGGGGGATCCCCACAGGGACCCATGTAATAGGGAGAACCCCCCACAGTGACCGCCGCCCCACAGACAGCCCTCCCCCCCAGAAAAGAGACCCCTGTCTGGAAACTGTAGAGCAACCCAGACAGAGGCATTGAGAAGAATTCCAGCTGTAATATTACCTTGCAGCTCCTGGAAGGAGAGCACCTGTGACTTGCCTAGGATTCCCACTGATCCATTGGCTACAAGCTATTCATAGTTTTCTAGTAGTGTTAGGTGATTGGCAGCTTCTACAAACCAGCTGCAGCTTTTATTCAGTCATCTTCCTTCACGGTTCAGTGGTCTAGATGGTGAAACCCCAATATTTGTAAACAATTGACCACATCAAAGAGAGGTGAGTGCATTCCAAGCATTAAGTGCATTCCAATCTCTCAAGCATGTGATTTCACTGCTTTCATTAGCTTTCAGGGGTTTGTTTTCTGGGGACTGTGTGGGGAGGGTTTGTGGGGGAGGTCCCCATCACAGGGCTGCCAATGGGGGATTCCCCCCATCATGGGTCTCACTGTGCAGGGGTCTCCCCATCACAGGGCTCCCTATGAATGGTTCCCCCCCCCCCAACACAGGATTTCCTGTGGGGTGTCTTGCCATCACAGTGATCACCCTATTACAGAGGTCCCGGAGAGGTTGGGTCACACCCGTAGTTTGAGGTGGGGAGGGCACCAGGCAATCCGGAGTTGGGGCTGCTGTGCAGTATGGGCGAGGGTAGGGGATTTGTGGCCGATTTTCTTTGTTGGGAGGGTGGCTGCACAGGACCTCGCTATTGGGCACCCGCTCAAATTGGCAGCCCAATAGTGTGATTCCTGGGAATCCCTGGTATTCCACACCGTGCATTTATTTGCATGGCGAGGAATATAGAATTTAAATCTGCTTTCCGACCTCAAGGGGATCATATAACCAGTGCGATTATGCTGCGGCGGCAGAACATCTCCTAAATGGAGAATCCAGCCTTAAATGTATCAGCCAGGACTGAATTACGTGCGGTTTGCGTTCCCGTTGGGAGCGTTATTCGGTAAGCAAGTCAGGACAGGCAAATGGTCCATTCCGCAAATTCCGAGTAATTCCCGGCCCACCAGGCGTTCTAACCACTGCAGCCGCAGTTAGCGCCAAAGGGCCTGGCAGCTGGAATTGTTTATTAGCGCTGCACTTACCACACACTCACTGCAGCCAGCAAGGTGGCTCACAGAAAACCTATTCCCTGCGGTCGGGAGTCCAAGGCGGACCCACAGCTCCATGCCAGTGAGGAGCAGAGGAGCATCTTCTTCTCCAGGGTGGGCCGCCGACTCAAGCTTGCCCTTCTGAACACCGTCTGCGAAGTGGTAGCAGATACAGTCAGCACTGCCAATCTCACCAGGAAGAGACTGATTGTGATCCGGAGGGGTGGGGGGTCACTGGTGAAGCCTCTGCCATGAGATGGACAGAGAACCAGAGAGGGCTCATGCTCCCCCTCCGCAGTCATGGCAATTTAGTAAGCGGCAATGAAAGGATTCCACACCAGGTTGCAGAGAAAACAAACGTATTTTAAATAACACGATAACTATTATGTTCAGGTCTAGTAGTTCCCTACTAGGTCATTTCTAGTTGGTGCTTGACTGGCCGAATTGATCATACTAAACAGTGTTAAAGTTCCCTGCGCCCTTATCAGGAGCGCACGTATTCTACAAGCTCCATGGGGTACTGGAATATTCTTACCCTGTGAGACCCATGCAGGTTATACGAGATGTCCAGTGTCCATTTGCAAATATTTGTAGTTAATTTGCACCTGCGTGACTTCCGCCTGAGAGGGGCGGAGAATCGTGGAAGGGTGGAGCACACAATGTCCAGCGTGCTGATCAGATTTAAATGCATACAAATGCTGGTTTGGCATGCCCCTGCTGGCGTGGGAAGCAGACCTTGGGCTGGGTTCTCCATTTTTGGGACGAAGTCCCCACGGCATCGTGAAAACTATTGGGCGCGATTCTCCGCCCCCACGACGGGTCGGAGAATAGTGGGAGGGCCTTCCCGACATTTTTCCCGACCTCCCGCTATTCTCCCCTCCCCACGACACGAATCGCTGCACGCCATTTTTTACGGCGAGCAGCGATTCTCCCCTATCCGATGGGCCGATTTCCCAGGCCTTTACGGCCGTTTTCACGAATGTAAACACACCTGCTATCACAGTTCGTGAAAACGGCCACAAAGTGCCGTTCTGCACAACCATGCCACCGATTTGTAGGTTGGCATGGGCCCGCGATCGGCGGGCAGCGGGTCCGATTCCCGTGCACTCTTTGTCCCTCCGCCGCCCCGCAGGATCAGTCCGCGGGGTGGCTGAGGGGCATGACGGACCGCGCATGCGTGGGTTTGACGCATATGCGCGATGACGTCATCGTGTGCGTCAGCCGGCGTGAGTCTTGGCGGCCGGGCTTAGCGAATGTTCGCTAAGCCCGCGCTGCTGTTCTTCCCGGGGCCGCGATGCTAGCCCCGACCGGGGGGGTGAATCGGGTCCCGGGAGGGGGCGCGGAGGCTGCCGTGAAACACGGCCGGTTTCACGGCAGCCTTTACGACTCTCCACATTTGCGGAGAATCGCGCCCATGGTCTTTTACGCCAGAAAAGCTGGTGCCAAAAGGCCACAGATTCCCTGTTTTGCTGGGGGCTAGCAGGCAGCCGTCGTTGAGCTCACAGCTCCAGCTGCCGATATAGGCCCCCAGCACTTTCGGGTCAGAGGCTGCGCATGTGTACAGCGGCAGCCCCCAGCAGCCGCACCGTGCTCCATGGCGGACTCAATTCGGTGGCAAAACGGATTCTCCATCCTGTCGCCACCAGAATCCAGCCCTTTGTTTTGGCCACCAGGGAGGGATTGGAGCATGGCTCCAGAATCAGCGCTGGGTGCAAACTTCAATTTGCGCATGACACTGGATTCTCTGCCCAATTGTGATTTGTGTTCCTGGCTTTGCGAACCGGCAAATGCAGCCTACTGTTTTCAATCAGCCAAAGGCATAACCTTCTTTAGTGATGTGAGGATGGTGTTCTGGTCACTGAGGGCAGTGACTGTCAGCATACTTTCTAGGAAGGTGAAGACTATACATAATTCATGTTAATACTGTCAATGGTAGTCAATAGCTTGGTATTCTGTACACCAGCTGTAAATTGGTACACACTTTTATTTTCTTCCTGTTGATGTTAAACCATGAATTTTCACATCTGCTGAAAATATCTCTACAATTCAGTGCGGATAGTCCCTGGTGTGTCCTTTAACTGCATAATTATCAACAAACTGGAATGTTCAATTTTATTCATGGACCTTAAGCCATCCAGCCTAGTTAAGGTGAAGAACTTGAGGGATGTGTCAAATTTAAGGGATGCACAAGTGTTCAAATATTTTCTGACATTAGCTGAGGCTTAATGGAGTAACAGACTGGACAGGTTACTTGGCTTGGAAAACACACTACAGGCATGCCATCTGCACAAAATGACAGCACGTAGTTAGGAAAAACCTGAATATTCTCTTTATGATATCCACATTTGGATAATAATTTCAATAACCTTGAATTGGGTTAGGTACTGAAAGATCATTGTTCTCCAGAAAGGAGGTCAGGAAAAAGGGTGAATTAGCAGCATTGGGAGGAATAGGACAGGAAATAATAGTGGGAAAGAAGCTAAATCACTCATCGTTACTCCAACTTAGGGGCTGATTTAGCACAGGGCTAAATCGCTGGCTTTGAAAGCAGGCCAAGGCAGGCCAGCAGCACGGTTCAATTCCCGTACCAGCCTCCCCGAACAGGCGCCGGAATGTGGCGACTAGGGGCTTTTCACAGTAACTTCGTTAGAAGCCTACTTGTGACAATAAGTGATTTTCATTTCAAATTGTATTCTTATTAATTACACATATAGCGTGGAAGGAAGCCATTTGCCCCATTGAATCTGCACTGACCCTTCGAATGAACACTCTGCCCATTGATGAGTGTCCACCTCGCCCGATCCTCGTAATCTCAAAACCTAACCTGCACATCCCTGGAAATTAAGGGGCAATTTAGCATTACCAATCCACCTAACCCTCACATCTTTGATCTGTGGGAGGAAATCGGAGCAACTGGAGGAAACTCATGCAGACAGGGGGAGAACATACAAACTCCACACAGTCACCCGAGGCCGGAATTGAACCCAGGTTCATGGCGCTGTGAAGCAGCAGGCTAACCACTGAGTCACCCAACATAATCTCAGAATTCACCTGAGGAAGGAGCAGTGCTCCGTAAGCTAGTGATTCGAAACAAACCTGTTGGACTTTAACCTGGTGTTGCAAGACTTCTTACTGTGCTCATCCCAGTCCAATGCCGGCATCTCCACATCACAACATCATCTATGAACAAAGACATAAATATATACATATAAAAGAGTACAAATGCTTTTTACAACACTTCAGAAAAATGTTCATCGCTCATCAGAGCAGAATTGGAACACAAAACTATGTGAAGCTATCGCGGCAAGTAGTATGAGGAATTAAACCCTGCTATGATATGTTTTTCCTGTTTTTGAGAATAGCAAAGATTTTGAAATATTCTAGCTGTCATTGGTGTCAGGAACATGGTTAAAACTACTGTGGCTGTTTAGCACAGGGCCAAATCGCTGGCTTTGAAAGCAAACCCGTAAAAGCCTCCCCAAACAGGCGCCAGAATGTGGCGACTAGGGGCTTAACACAGTAACTTAATTTGAAGCCTACTTGTGACAATAAGCAATTTTCATTCATTCATAATACAATCTATTTCTGGAGCATTGTTGGGCCTGCAAGCAGTGTTTTAGTGCACCACTGGAAGAAGAGAAAGCACAGAGGTGAATCATTACTAACAGCAAAAATACTGAAGCAAATCCTTGCATTAACTGGAACACTGCAGCAAATCCCTGTGGGAAATGAGTGCCACAGGAATCCTTGTAAAAAAAAATGGACTGGAGCCAATCATTGATGAAAAGCCTTCCAGGTACAGAATTATTTGGAACAAATCCTTTCCTGAGATTGGTTGTCACAGGAAATTGGAGGAAAAACATTCTGGAATCACAGAACAATAGTTTCCTTCTCTGCTCACATTATTACATACTAAAAATCACTGGGGAATCTAGCAGCTTTAATAATGTTGTCTGCACAGAAAAGGAACAATTGCAATGATGCACAATAATGTATAAAACAAGGGGGCAGCACTGTAGCATATTAGTTAGCATTATGGCTTCACAGCATTAGGGTCCCAGGCTTGGGTCATTGTCTGTGTGGAGTCTGCACGTTCTCCCTTTGTCTGCTTGGGTTCCTCCGGCCGCTCCTGATTCCTCCCACAAATCCCAAACGAAGTGCTGTTCGGTAATTTGGACATTCTGAATTCTCCCTCTGTGTACCCAAACAGGTGCTGGAATGTGGCGACTAGGGGCTTTTCACAGTAACTTAATTGCAGTGTTAATGTAAGCCTACTTGTGACAATAAAGATTATTATTATCATAAAAGGCTTCTTTAATGTACTAAATTTTCTCAAAATCGTTTCCATTGAACATCTGAGATAAGTTTTGCAAATTAATGATCCTAGCCTATAGCTTTGGATGATGAGAGTATGTATCAAGAATTATGGGGGCAGGTTGGCATGGAGAGCTCAATTAAAAAAAATCTTCCCCTTATGATTAGCTGCTAGTATCTCTAATACTAGTCTAACACATACTGCTGGAGTGAACAGAGACGGAATTCTCCGACCCCCCCGCAGGGTCGGAGAATCGCCCGGGGCCGGCGTAACTCCCGCCCCCGCCGTGGCCAGAATTCTCTGCCACCCGGGAATTGGCGGGGGTGGGAATTACGCCCCGCCAATCGGCGAGCCACCCGCGGTGATTTTCCGGCCCGCGATGGGCCGAAGTCCCGCCGCTGAGAGGCCAATCCCGCCGACATGGTTTCAACCACCTCTGGTGGCGGCGGGATTGGCGGTGTGAGCGGGCCCCAGGGTCCTGCGGGGGGGGCGATCGGACCCAGGGGGTGCCCCCACGGTGGCCTGGCCCGCGATTGGGACCCACCGATCAGCGGGTGGGCCAGTGCCGTGGGGTGCACTCTTTTTCTTCCACCGCCATCACGGCCTCCACCATGGCAGAGGCGGAAGAGAACCCCCCAACCGTGCATGCGCCGGTGGTGACGTAAGCGGCCGCTGACGCACCTGTGCATGCGCAAACTAGATTTGGGGAGGGTTCCAATCGATTGGGGAATAGCAAATGTAACTCCTTTACTCAAAAAAGGAGGTTGACAGAAAGTAGGAAACTAAAGGCCATTTAACGTCTGGCACAGGGAAAATGTCATAAGCCATTACTAAAGGCGTTGGGGGGTTCTTCGGGCCCGTTCATCGCAGACAAAATTCCCGTTATGGCAGCTAACTCTCACCTCGGCACCCTGGCCAGATGGCAGGGCCAGATCGGTAAGGCTATGCAGCTATGCTTCCAGGGAATCCCAAAGTGGGAGGGTTCCCACTTTGTGAGGATATCATTGAATGTGGTGGTGGGGGGGGGGGGGGGGGGGGGGGTTTGGGGGTATTGAAACCCCGATGCCGGTGGGGTTGGGGACTTTACTTTCACTTTGAGATGGGGGTGGGGGTGCCCTTTAAAAATGGCTCCCCGAACTCTATAGAGCTGGTCTTGCCAACTCCATGTGGCCCTGCCACGCCAGAAAGACGGCGAAAAACATGCTCACTGCTTTATTTGGCGAAGTGTCAGAAGATCTTGAAAGAAAACCCAACTGTTTCTCTGGGTAGAAACACTTTGGGTTTCAGTCAGAAGCTGACACTTTGCCATTTTCTGGGAAAATTCTGCCCATTTTAGTAGGATACTTTGATAATTTGAAGTTAATCAATTGGAGTCAACGTGGTTTTGAGAGAGGAAAATTGTTAACCAATTTATTGGAGTTTGTTGAAGAAGTAACATGTGCTGTGGATAAATGGAACCTGATGGATGTACTTAGGCCGATTTCTCAGCAAATTTAACAACCCTGAGCGGGATTGTCCATTGTGAGTTTACCCCGCCACCACTGCCAGCGAAAATGTAGAATTTGACTCTCAGCCAAAACTCAATACAGAGGGAACGGAAAGCCCCCCACCAGCGTGAAAAGATGGAAAATTCCAACCTTAGATTTTCAGAAGTCATTTGATAGGGAGCCACATCAAAGGTTATTGTGGAAAATAAATGTTCATGGTATATACTACCATGGATAGAAGATTGGCTAGCTAACAGGAAGAGGGTAGGCATAAATAAGTCATTATCATGTCTTCGCTGGCAGCGGTAGGGAGGCGAACTCGCAATGGATCCCGCCAAAGGTTGCTAAATTTGCTGATCATAAACACATAGGTAGGAAAGTACATTATGAAGAGGACATAAGGAGACTTCAAAAAACATAGGTAGGTTAAGTAAGTGGGAAAGGTTTCAGAAAATGGCATAAAATGTGGGAAAATGTGATATTGTTCATTTTGGCAGGAAAAATAAAAAGGTGCATATCATCTAAAAGGTGAGAAATTGAAGAATCCCTCAGATGCAGAAGGATCTGGGTGGCCTAGTGTATGAATTGCAAAAGGCTAGTACACAGGTGCAACAAGTCATTTAGAAAGATAATTGAGTCTCTGCAATTATTGCGAGGATAATTGAATAGAAAAATAAATAGGTTGTGCTCCTGTGGTCCCTTAGTTAAGCAAGAGTGCATTGGAAGCAATTGCGCCCACAGGGTCTCCGCCGCACTGGTCGGGGGCCATTGAAAGCGCCCCCCCCCCCCAGTGATTCTCTGCGCCTCGATGGGCCGGGTGCGCGCCGAGTTTGGCCCAGTCCCACCAGGGTGGGTTACGTATGGCCCTACCTGACGGAACCTCGGAGTTCTGGCTGCGGGGGCCTTCCTGGTAGGGGGGTGGGGGAATCCGACATTGGCGGGGGTGGCCTCCACGGTGGCCAGACCCACGACCGGGGCCTACCAATCAGTGGGCGGGCTAATACCAGTGTGGGCCTATTTACCTCCACGCCGGGCTCCTGTAGGGCTCCGCCATATTGCCCAGAGGCTGGCGGGCTGATGGCAACTCACGCTCATGCACGAACCCGTGCCAGCCGTGCCGTGCATGCGATGACCCGCGCCGGTTATGGTGCGCCAGCTTTAGAGCGGCAGAGCAGCGGACAGCACTCTGGCGCCGTACTAGCCCCTGAGGAAGAGGCGAATGCCTGGGCCTGGAAGCCCGTTGACGCTGGAGTTGCTCGCTCCAGTTTCGACGCGGGCGTCAACACTTGCCCGGGATTTCATACAATCCCGGCCATAATATCCTGAGGGTTGGTGACTACATGGATGTGGGAAGGATGTTTCCTCTTGTGGGGAAATCTTAAACCAGGAGTCAAGATTAAGGAGGGGAACCCCTCCATAGAGGCTCCTCCAGTGTGGGATTTCAAATGCAAAATGTTTGAATTGGTACTAATAAACAAAATGAAACAAATTGAGGGCAGAGTGGGTACCTCGGGAATGGCTTGCCTACCTGCCTCTTGAGTAATGAAGACTCTCTCACTTGAGGAAGCACAACTGAACAATACATAGAAACCCACACTCAGGCACAACTGAGTGCCAAGGAATTGAATATGAATTGCAATTGACAAAAAATAAAATAAAATAAAAAATAATTAACGACATAAAACAGAGCAACAAATCTGTGAAGAGAACCAAGAATTTATCAGGATCTCATTTCTGCTCTGCATAATTGTTCAGATCAAAGGCTTCTCTCCCTTAAAGGGATTCTGCCTCAGACAAAAACAAAATGCAAATGAGACTTTCAATATGAAAATGAAATGAAAATCGCTTATTGTCATGAGTAGGCTTCAATTAAGTTACTGTGAAAAGCCCCTAGTCGCCACATTCCGGTGCCTGTTCGGGGAAATGAAACTGAAATGTGGTGAAAAGGGTCAATAAAGCACCCCAGATCCTGCAGAGCCCACAGGGCATGGAATGCCTCCATGGTGCCAGTGGACACTCAATGTCCCCTCTCCAGGGACACCCAACTGTGAATGAAGTCAGAGAAGAGGGGCAGATCGTCATGTTGGACAACTCCCTGCGCTGCTTACTGCCGGGACCTGTTTATGGCAAGGTTTGCTTGGTCCAAGAGTGGGTTCACAAAGAGGTCCTCCTCCTTCCCTGCCCCCCTCCACAACCTGGTGCCTGTAGATCATGAGCATGACGCTGAAATGCAAACAAAACATTTTTTTAAAAACTGAAAAGGGGGTGCTGCCTACAATAATCAACATATTCATGGTCCATGGACTTCACAAGGCTGCAAAAAAGGCAGGCATCCTGGGAGTCCATGATCCGATGCAGTCTATGGTTGTATTGGACTGCGTTGTGCGACGCCCTCCAACCCAGGTCCCTGAGATTAAGGGAGAGGACTCCTCCATAGTGGGACCTCCAATGGATGGTTCAAACTCAAATCAGTGGCAGGTCTCTTTAGCTTTGTATATTTAATTGACAATATTGAACTGCCAATGAAGGGTCAAATTGTATTCCAATCAATTGAATGCCTCATGACAGATGAAGCACAGCTGATTAGAGCAAAGCCTGTAATGAGAATGGCAAGCAAATATATAGAGGGCACCCGCATTCTCCCATTTTACAGCCCTACACATTTATTCTTGAGATACAAACTTTCTAGACAATTGCAATTGATATTCAATTCCTTGGCACTCAGTTGTGCCTGAGTGTGGGATTCTATGTATCGTTCAGTTGTGCTTCCTCAAGTGAGAGAGTTTTCATTACTCAAGAGGAAGGGATGCAAAACATGCCCGAGGTACCCACTCTGCCCTTGCAGCCTGGCTTCTCATGGGCCCCACAGAACCCCACAGTTAGTCCCAGTGTTGACCCTTATTATTCACCTGCTGCCATCCATTTTCCAGCTCCCAATAGGGAGTGGCACTCCCTCAGTGGTGATTTGTCCACAAACCCAGCAAGGATGACACAGGAAGTGGCAGATGCTTGCATGCCAGCCTGAAGACCACTTTTCGGCAAGGGGCGCGCAAAGTGATTGGAAAGTAAGGCCTGCTAGTGACTCCTCCCCCTGAGAAAGAGTGACTGATTCCCAACCCCTGCCCCAAGTTGAAGTTATCTGTGTCCCCCATTTCCTCTCCAGTCAACCCTGAGCAATGAAGAGCCTGGGAATCAGGGCTGCCTGAGTGTTCACCTCTGATACGAGGTAAGGCCACCAGATTCACGCTTTTGTAGATTTGGTGTAAATGATGCCGGTGCGACATCATGCCGGTACCCAGTGAATATTCATGAGGAGGAAGGTCTGGAGAGAGTACTTGCTAATGTCATGCTAATGTCTTAAATTGAGGTTCCCGCACAATTCACACTATTGCACTGGCGAGGTGCAGGGTGATGAGGGGGGTGGGGGGGGGCAGATTCCAAAAGTAATTCATGTCTTTTTGTCTCTCTGGAAGTTGAGCCCTCACCGATTTTCTTATGGACAGAGAGAATGGACTCAAAATTTTAGCCCTATATATCATAGAATTGTTTACAGTGCAGAAGGAGGCCATTCAGCCCATCGAGTCTGCACCGGCTCTTGGAAAGAGCACCCGACCCAAGGTCAACAACTCCACCCTATCCCCATAACCCAGTAACCCTACCCAACACTAAGGGAAATTTTGGACACTAAGGGCAATTTATCATGGCCAATCCACCTAACCTGCACATCTTTGGACTGTGGGAGGAAACCGGAGCACCCGGAGGAAACCCATGCACACACGGGGAGGATGTGCAGACTCCACACAGACAGTGACCCAAGCCGGAATCGAACCTCGGACCCTGGAGCTGTGAAGCGATTGTGCTATCCACAATGCTACCGTGCTGCCCGTATCTGGAACATGTGTTTGGGAAATCAAATGTCATCTTCTAAATGCCACTTGCGTGGGAAGGCTAGATGCTTGGCATATGCTGCTCATGAAGCAGCAACCTTTTGAAGTTCACTCCATTGTATTGGGCCCTGTATCGATGTTCCCACCAATTAATAAACTGGTTAGTGCAAAGGCAGCTCTCAAACCTGAAGAGCCCTGAGAGACAGCTTCCTGCAGGTCAGTTTCCTGTGTTTGAAATCTGGTATGAAGGGGGCACTCTCACCTATTTCTGAATGCCATTTTCAGCAGTTTAAGCTTCCGTGGAGGCAGAGTTACCATCCGCTCCCAGCTCATGTCTGAAGCAATGGTTTCTGCAGAGTTGAATGGTTATCTGCAATGATGAGAAACTTTCCACGATGTTGCTGAAAACCATAGCTGTATATTTTAAATCTGCACTTGTGCATCCGAGGAAAATGACTTTAGAACCTGAAGATAGGTGTAATATTAATATCCTTTGAACATTGGATTGGATTTGTTTATTGTCACGTGTACCGAGGTACAGTGAAAAGTATTTTTCTGCAAGCAGCTCAACAGATCATTCAGTACATGGGAAGAAAAGGGAATTGAACAGAATTCAAGAAAATACATGAGAATACATAATAGGGCAACACAATATATACAATGTACTACATAAGCATTGGCATCAGATGAAGCAGACAAGAGTGTAGTGTTAATGAGGACAGTCCATAAAAGGGTCATTTAGGAGTCTGGTGACAGTGGGGAAGAAGCTGTTTTTGAGTCTGTTCGTCCGTGTTCTCAGACTTCTGAATCTCCTGCCCGATGGAAGAAGTTGGAAAAGTGAGTAAGCCGGGTGGGAGGGATCCTTGATTATGCTGCCTGCTTTCCCCCAGCAGCGGGAGGTGTAGATGGAATCAATGGATGGGAGGCAGGTTCGTGTGATGGACTGGGCGGTATTCACGATTCTCTGAAGTTCCTTGCGGTCCTGGGCCGAGCAGTTGCCATACCAGGCTGTGATGCAGCCCGAGAGGATGCTCTCTATAGTGCATCTGTAAAAGTTGGTAAGGGTTAATGTGGACATGCCAAATTTCCTTAGTTTCCTGAGGAAGTAAAGGCGCTGTTGTGCTTTCTTGGTGATAGCGTCGACGTGGGTGGACCAGGATAGATTTTTGGTGATGTGCACCCCTAGGAATTTGAAACTGCTCACCATCTCTACCTCGGCTCCGTTGATGCTGACAGGGGTGTGTACAGTACTATGCTTCCTGAAGTCAATGACCAGCTCTTTAGTTTTGCTGGCATTAAGGGAGAGATTGTTGTCGTTGCACCACTCCACTAGGTTCTCTATCTCCCTCCTGTATTCAGACTCGTCGTTATTCGAGATCCGGCCCACTATGGTCGTATCGTCAGCAAACTTGTAGATGGAGTTGGAACCAAGTTTTGCCATGCAGTCGTGTGTGTACAGGGAGTAGAGTAGGGGGCTAAGTACGCAGCCTTGCGGGGCACCGGTGTTGAGGACTATTGTGGAGGAGGTGTTGGTGTTCATTCTTACTGACTGTGGTCTGTTGGTCAGAAAGTCAAGGATCCAGTTGCAGAGTGGAGAGCCAAGTCCTAGGTTTTGGAGCTTTGATATGAGCTTGGCTGGGATTATGGTGTTGAAGGCGGAGCTGTAGTCAATAAATAGGAGTCTGATGTAGGAGTCCTTGTTTTCGAGATGCTCTAGGGATGAGTGTAGCGCCAGGGAAATGGCGTCTGATGTAGACCGGTTGCGACGGTATGCGAATTGAAGTGGGTCAAGGCGTTCCGGGAGTATGGAGGTGATGCGCTTCATGATCAGCCTCTCGAAGCACTCGAAACATTGATTCTTTCATGTGATTATTTATGAGATCGGAGTCCCAGGACTTCACATTCATGAGAAACCTTCTGCTCTGTCTTCACTGAGAAGGTAACACATTTTCATCCAACGTATCGTCTTCTAACTTCTTATATGCTGCAACACATCCTGTCGACATTTACACTATCTAATTCTCGCTGAATGGCAGCATCTAAGTATGGGACACAGAGTTGTTGCATCATGATAGTTGTGACAAGTGAACATGGGGTAGGATTCTGCTCCAGGGGATCCTAATCTTGTCTTCATTATCCTATCACCATAATACACAATTGGTTGTAAGAACAGGCATCACTATTGAGTTCCCCTCCAAGCCACACAACACATCAACTTGGGCTTGTTTCACAGTTCAATTGCTGTTGGGTCAACGTCCTGGAACTTTCGACCTAATATTCCAGAAGCACCATGAGCATACATAGCACCGTGGTTTACGAGAAACCTAATCACAGTGGGCAATAAATGTGATGCTGCCAATATTGTCCTCATCCCAACAACACCTTTAAAAAAAAATCAATTTCTCATATTCCTCCTGCTCCTCAGTACATCATAATCTCCTCTCCATCATCTTCTGCTCCCTGTTTCTAAGATGCACATGCGAAGTAGGAATATTTAAGCTAAGAACATGGTCGACGCAGGCTTGGAGGGCCGAAGGGCCTGTTCCTGTGCTGTACTTTTCTTTGTTCTTTGAATAGATTAATAGAACACCTTTGACTTGAGGAGGCAGAGAATGGATGAAAGATCCTGGCTTTCTGTTACTTCATAAAAATGCATGCTGACTGTGTATATGTTAAGCTGCTGCTTGTACAGCCCACCACGACCATTTCCAACTGATAGAGCAGAATGCCATCCCAACGCCTCCTGTGATGCATCACTTAATGGGTCATCTCTCTGAATACTTACGGTCACCTGAACATTGAACATAAGTTTATTTTATAAGATTAAGTGAACAACGTTAAGGCCTGCTGGCTTTTCAGTGATGTCTTTAAGGTGGCATAAATAATTTATGTATCTGCTGGCATCACCTTGATAAAGTGGAGGAATGCATTTTAAAGCTCTTCATGCAAATAATTGTTGTTAGGGAAGATAGCAACATGCAGTGTAATACTCTTAATCTGTGTTCAGTGTACAACTGAACTTTATCTGGCACTGGTCTTCAGCTCCACAAAAAAGCAAGATAACAGTTTCACTGCTTTCTCCCTCCACTCGGCATGCAAAACTTTCTGTGGATATCTTCCATCTGCCTTTGTCATTTTTATTGTATCTTTGGCGACATGCCAATAATTCCCACACCCCAAATAATTAAATAAGGTTTGTTGGTCAGTTTCATTAAAACATATGTTTTACTTTTCTGCTCCTGTCATCTTCTTTGGTTCCCTCTGCCAGGTCCTCCCCTTGAAAACTTGTCAGAAAATGCCCCCATCTACAGGAATCACTTCATATACCTGACCACTAGTTCGGGCAGCACAGTAGCACAAGTGGATAGCACTGTGGCTTCACAGCACCAGGATCCCAGGTTCGATTCCCTGCCTGGTCACTGTCTGTGTGGAGTTTGCATGTTCTCCCTGTGTCTGCGTGGCTCTGGTTTCCTCCCACAGTCCAAAGGCATGCAGGATGGTGGATTGGCCATGATAAATTGCCCTTAGTGTCCAAAAAAGGTTAGGAGGGGTTATTGGGTTACGGGGATAGGGTGGAAGTGAGGGCTTAGGTGGGTCGGTGCAGACTCAATGGGCCGAATGGCCTCCTTCTGCACTGTATGTTCTATGATCTATAGTTCAATCTGGTAAAATGTTCACGACTCATCTACTTCTACCCTGTTGGATTTGGATTTTGTTTATTATCACGTGTACTGAGGTACAGTGAAAAGTATTTTTCTGCGAGTAGCTCAACAGACCATTAAGTGCATGAAAAGGAAAGGAAAGAAAATACATAATAGGGGAACACCAGGTACACAATGTAAATACATAATACCGGCATCGGATGAAGCATACAGGGGTGTTGTGTTAATCAGTACAGTCCATATGAGGGTCATTTAGGAGTCGGGTAACAGCAGGGAAGAAGCTGTTTTTTAATCTGCTCGTCCGTGTTCTCAGAATTTGTATCTCCTGCCCAATGGAAGAACTTGGAAGAGTGAGTAAGCCGGGTGGGAGGGGTCTTTGATTATGCTGCCCGATTTCCCCAGTCAGCGGGAGGTGTAGATGGAGTAAATGGATGGGAGGCAGGTTTGTGTGATTGACTGGGCTGTGTTCATGACTCTCTGAAGTTTCTTGCGGTCTTGGGCCAAGCAGTTGCCAAACCAGGCTGTGATGCAGCCAGATAGGATGCTTTCTATGGTGCATTTGTAAAAGTTGGTAGGAGTTAATGTGGAAATGCCGAATTTCCTTAGTTTCCTGAGGAAGTATAGGCGCTGTTATGCATTCTTGGTGGTAGCATTGACGTGGGTCTACCAGGACAGATATTTGGAGATGTGTACCCCAAGGAATTTGAAACTGTTAACCATCTCCACCTCGGCCCCATTGATGCTGACAGGGGTGTGTACAGTACTATACTTCCTGAAGTCAATGACCAGCTCTTTAGTTTTGCTGGCATTGAGGGATAGAATGTTGTCGCTACGCCACTCCAGTAGGTTCTCTATCTCCCTCCTGTATTCTGACTCATTGTTATTTGAGATCAAGCCCACTATGGTAGTATCGTTAGCAAACCTGTAGATGGAGTTGGAACCAAATTTTGCCACGCAGTCGTGTGTGCACAGGGAGTATAGTAGGGGGCTAAGTACGCAGCCTTGCGGGGCACCGGTATTGAGGACTATTGCAGAGGAGGTGTTGTTGTTTCTTCTTACTGATTGTGGTCTGTGGGTCAGAAAGTTGAGGATCCAGTTGCAGAGTGAGGAGCCAAGTCCTTGGTTTTGGAGCTTTGATATCAGCTTGACTGGGATTATGGTGATGAAGGCGGAGCTGTAGTCAATAAATAGGAGTCTGATGTAGGAATCCTTCTTGTCGAGATGCTCTAGGGATGAGTGTAGGGCCAGGGAGATGGCGTCTGCTGTGGACCAGTTGCGGCGGCATGCGAATTGCAATGGATCAAGGCATTCTGGGAGTACGGAGGTGATGTGTTTAATGACCAACCTCTCAAAGCACTTCATTACGACTGAAGTCAGGTCCACCTTGGAAATATTAACCAATTCTAGCCCCTTTAAAGCCATTCGCCTGCTACTTCCATTCAGCCAGCATAGTATGCCTGTGGAATATGCTCAGTCACCACCAATCAATGTGTTAATGAGCTGACCTCTGAACCTATAGTATGGCCAATAGAATGGAAGGATTGGTGAGTGGAAGTGGCAGCTCTGGGGTGTAAGGGTTCTCCTTTCTCTTTCAGAGATCCTCCCCACATTCAAGTTCATGACGCCAGATTCAAGTGTGCATGGTTTGAATAGAATGACTAGAGAGACAACTTCTTCTGATAATTCACAATCGCTTTACTGAATCACCCAAAATCCTCAGAGAAGATCTGCATTCAGCAATCATGAAATACAGTTACAATTACCCAGAACCCTGACTCACTAGAGGCTAACCTCCCACCTTGTTCCTTTCACAGATACTTCTCTGATTAATTAAAATAAGACAGAAAAAGACTCCAAAATTAGAATCATAGAATCGCTACAATGATGAAGAAGGCTATTTAGCCCATCGAGTCTGCACCAGCCCTTTGAATGAACGCCCTACCCATGTCCACTGCAACTTTTCCCCATAACCCCACAACCTAACCTGTACATCCCTGGACACTGAGGGGCAATTTATCATGGCCAATCCACCTAACCTGCACATTTGTGGACTGTGGGAGGAAACCGGAGCACCCAGAGGAAATCCACGCAGACATGGGGAGAATGTACAAACTCCACACAGACAGTGACCCAAGGCCATGGTGCCGCCCAAAATTAATACAACCCATTCACAATACTAAGCGCCCAACAACAGGGTGAAATGAATACCCCGATTCCCAGGTAACTGAACATGAAGTTACCTTGATTCCACTTTATACTTACAAAAAACAGGAAAAACACCAGGTCTTGTCCCAAAACATTACAAACACCCTCAGACCAATATCAGCATGATATGGATGAAAGAAATTACCAGTAAAAGCACGATGGGTGGGATACTCTCACATGCCACCCTGATGCCGGCATGGTTGGCGTGGCACAGGTCGGGGGCCGCTCTACGAGGCTGGCCTGTCGTTAAAAATGGCGAGTCCTGCCAGCACCATCCACACCTGCTTTCAGCCGGCGGGACATCGGCGTTGAAGGGTGGGCCGGCCTCTCTGGCTGGGGGTCTTGTTTCTCCCGCGCCAGCCCCTACAGTCCTGCGCCATGTTGCGTCAGGGCCGGTGCGTTGAAGGAAGCCACTGCACATGCACCCCTTGGCGCCGGTGCCACTGCGCATTCGCGGACCCCGTGGCGCCCAGTCGATGCCAGGATCAGCAGCTGGAGCGGCATGAACCAGTCCAGTGCCGTGCTGGTCCCCTGTAGGGGCCAGAATTGCTGATCTTGAGGCCGTGTTGATGCCGTCGAGAAACGCGACGGCGTTTCCGACGGCGTCAACACTTAGCCTCAGGATGACAGAATCCCACCCTATTTTTTCACCCCAAACTCTTACAGAACATTCACACTAATATTACTACAATTTATCTGAAAGCACTTACAATCACCAACAGGACCAGTCTGTCCACTGTTGACTGTAGGTCCTGAGTCAAGGTGATCAGCTCTGACTCTTCTTACAACTGCAGGCAAGACACTCTGATATGCCCTTTTTCTAGTGATTCAACAATATATCAAAGGTGCTTCCTGTTGTTCCTCCTGTTCCAATGTCTGGTAGTTTAACACTCTTTACTGATTCCACACATAGTCCAGACAAATGTGATCAGCTCCTGCTGGTTGAAACAATACAGGGTTTTCCATGGAACATGTATCCAGATGGATATTTTCAGTTCTAATTGGATGAACAATTCTGCTGTTTGAGGTGAGCACCTGGGTTTGAATGCCCCTATTCCAGCCGTCTTGTTTGTTTGTGGTACAGGCCTTAGTTGAATTGACATTTCTTGAGTGTATTGCATTGACGGCATGTCGTCTGTGCCATTGTATTGAGTAATCAGACGCTTGATTGCATTAGTTAACAGCAGATAATGACATTTCCCTGATATTATTGTTCCTTAAT
The DNA here is from genome assembly GCF_902713615.1 of Scyliorhinus canicula. NCBI lineage: Eukaryota > Metazoa > Chordata > Chondrichthyes > Carcharhiniformes > Scyliorhinidae > Scyliorhinus > Scyliorhinus canicula. The sequence continues at coordinate 89,112,354 of NC_052151.1, read as the reverse complement.
GGCAGTCAGTCAATGTCCAAACCCTGTTGATGAGTTGATGTCCGAATTCACCCCTTGCTGCCCAGCCCTGTTGGCTGCAGCATGGTTTTGTAATTTGATAATTCCAAGCATGGGGGAGGCAATGGCATAGTGCTATTGTCGCTGGACTAGTAATCCAGAGAACCAGAGTCATGCTCTGCGGACCCAGGTTCAAATCCTGCCATGACAAATGGTGAAATTTGAATTTAATAAAATTTGGAATTAAAAGTCTAAACATGACCCTGAACCCATTGTCGATTGTTGTTAAATCCCATCTGGTTCGTTAATGTTCTTCAGGGAAGGAAATCTATTGTCCTTACCTGGTCTGGAGTATATATGACTCCAGATCCATAGCAATATGGTTGACTCTTAAAATGTCTCAGGGATGGGCAATAAATGCTGGTCCAGCCAGCGACACCCACATCCCATTAATTCATTTTTTAAAAATGTTCGTGAATTTGATATTTATATTATCGACATTTCCCAGTTGGAGGAGATTGAATTTAAATTTCACCATTTCTTATGGCATGATTCGAACCTGGGTCCGCAGAGCATGACTCTGGTTCTCTGGATTACTAGTCCAGTGACAATAGCACTATGCCATTGCCTCCCCTGGCATAAATAGGGCCACGGATTTTCTGGGACACTAAAAATATTTTTAAAATGTCAATTTTCATAAAAATATAATCAAACTTAACGACAAAAATGTCTTATGTGTATCTGAGTACAACCATTCATGTTTTTACGGTACTTTTCCTCGGAGCTATGTCTCAGAGATATTATTCTTTCAGTAAACCAGGTGTTGACCTGCATTGGGTAAGCAATAAATATTTGAAACAAACTTTAAAAATGTTTTACTTTTTTACCTTCCAGTGGCATTGCCCAACTTCTGCAAAGGCAGAACAGAAAATTCCCTTCCCCTCTAACATTCACTCATAGAGATAGAAAGGCTTTGTCCAGGGTACCTTGGGAACATTTCCTGTTATGGAGCGGAGACATTTTTATCACCTGGGCACCATGTTTATAGGAAAATTACTTGAGGTGGATCCACCAACACCAATGAAGCCAATAACTTCCCAACATATATTAATAGATGAAAAATTATGTGGCTCTGTTGTGGACATCCATTCCTGCTGATCTGATTTTCCTTTATGTACTTTGTATTATACATTGTTTTATTACCTGTAGATATCTGTAAATAGCTAGTTACCGATGTGTTGAGTGCAAGTGTTCCAGGGGCCACATTTCATCACTATATTAGAGATTCATGTGATATTTAAAACAACCAATTCAATCCAGCCCTTTTATTGAGCCAGACACCATGTCAAAATTAAGCACAATCATTTTTTTTTTTAGCTTTCCAAGCATAAAATGTGATTATTAACAACATCTGGGAATAAGAACCCAAAGCATAATAGCCTAGGTAATCCACGGCCATAACTACCTGCAATGAGTTCAATTTGAAACAATTTCCATGCAAGTCAGCAGGAGGTTGAGGACGAGCTGCCATTTTTGCAGAACTAATGGCGCAACAGTGACTTGTGGCAATCATTCCACAATTTACGGTTTATTTCTTCCCCACCACAAGTTGTTGGTTGATTTAGACATTGATAATGACGATGCCATTAAACTCACCATTGATTTGGCAGCAAAATCTGGGCCAATAAAATGTTTATATAAAAGATACAGATTGACAAAGGAAAGACTGATTTAACAGCGGGTTACCCGCTGCTTCTCTTCACTCTATTTCTTTATTCCACCTGATAAACTAAAAAAGAACTGCAATCATTTATTTGGAGTCTGCATTCCTATTTCTTTATCCACCTGCTGTGCTTTGGGCAATTGTAAATGCATCAACAATGAATAATGAGAAATTCCAAATTACCTTGTCCCTCCTTTGGATAGTGACCACAGGTGGTCTCCTGTTTTGAGAAACATCATAATATTGTATTATCTATAAGTGCTCCCAACGTAGTAAATCTGTTATACAACAAACTCAATTGATATCTGTTCACACCTTCATGGCTGTGGGCTTTCACATCAGTGACTAGCCAAAAATAAAAGACAATGAGCAGCTGACATTGAAGAATATGCTAATTTGTCGATTTGATTTAGAAAAAGCAATGTTAATGACCTGCATGTAAACATTAGGGGATTTATAAATGTTAACTGTAATTACATGAAGAGGTTGTGGAGAATAATAATGAGTTGTTGTCGCTGTGCTGTCAGAAAGAACAAATTCAAATGCAATTTTGTGGAATTTCACTATTTAACACATGAATACGGGAAAGGTGCTTTATACATCCCCATTTCTGAATTCATTGGTAAACAATGGTATTTTCTTTGGTCATTGTAGAAACCATTCATCCATTCATGATATTGAGATCCATTTTCATTTCTGTAATTCCAGCCTTCCATTCAGAGTTATCAAAATATAAATTGGTTCATCGCTTCTCGGCCTTTTGGCTAAAATCAAGTGTAGTATCTGCTCTGCCTTTTGGCTCAGATCTGTATGCCACTTGTGGGGACCATGAATTGAATTCAATTTGAATTTGAATTGTTTTTGGAGCAGGTAAGGAGCTGGATTAGGGGTTCGTTCCTGTCCACACTCTGAGCCGTGGCTTTGTACCTCAGGAAATGTAATTTTAAAAAAAAATGTAACTTGGTTCTCAAAATAAGACTGAGAGGTGAAACAAAATATGCATTTCCTTGGGATTGAGTTGTCATTAACTTTGCTGTATAAGGAGCCATTTTTACTCTGTAGTTGATGTTCTGAAAGAAAATGCATTTCAAGGTTAATCATTTCAATAGTACATCATCTGAGGCGAGATTCTACTTTCCGGGGACTAAGTCCCCACGCTGGCAGGAAAACTATGGGAAAACGGGCTAGGTGGACGCCGGAGGGGTTGGCTCCATGCCTGCGGGCGCAGAAGGGACTGCGCAAGTTAGCGTATGCGCCGAAGGGCCAGCATGATCTCGCGCATGCGAGAACCGCCGGTGTGGTTCCGCGCATGCACAGACCGGCCGGCGTATTCTGGCGCATGCGCGGGGGTTGTCTTCTTCGCGCTGGCCATGGCGGAGCCCTACAGGGGCAGGCGCGGAAGGAAGGAGTGTCCCCTTGGCACAGGCCCGCCAGCAGAGTGGTGGGCCCTGATCGAGGGCCAGGCTACCGTGCCCCCCCCCACCCCCAAGGCCGGATACCCCTGCGCCTCCCCGAGGACCACCCCCACCAACTTACCTGCCAGGCCCTGCCGTGTGGGATCATGCATAACCTACACCGGTGGGACTGGCTAAAAAAGGACGACCGCTTGGCCCATCAGGGCCCAGAGAATTGCCAGTGGGGCCGCTGCCAAAGGCCCCTGACTGGCGTGGCGTGAACTCTGCCCCTGCTCGCAAACCGCGCCAGAGCACATCGTAGCCGGCGTCGAGGCGGGATTTGAGCCGCCCCCCTGGGGTTTCTATGACCCGGCAGGGGGTCGGAGAATCCCGGCCCAGATGTAGGGGATAGCATATTAACATGGAGAAAGGATTGGTTAGTCAACAGGGAGCAGACAGTAGGTTTAAATAGGTCTTTATTGCCTTGACAAGCTGCAAATTGTGGAGTGTCACAGGGATCAGCCTTGGGGCCTCAGGATTATATGTATGGTAGCTAAATTTGCTGATGACACTAAGATAGGTAGAGAAGTAATTTGTCAAAAGGAGTCTGCAAAGAGATATAGACAGGTTAAGTGAGTGGGCAAAAACTTGGCAGATGGAGTATAATTTGGGAAGATTCTGAGGGCACTTGACAGGGTCGATACTGGGAATATCTTCCAGTTGCGGTAGAGCTGAGAATAAGAGTATACAGTTTTGAAATAAAAGGTCTTCCTTTTAAGATGGAGCTGAGGAGATTTTCTTTCTCTCAAAGGGTCATTAGTGTGTGATATTCTCTTCCCCAGAAAAGAGTGGAGGCTGGGTCATTGAATTTATTCAAGACTGAGTTGACAGATTATTTGATGGGCAAGGGAGGCAGACAGTGGAGTGAAGAACACAACCAGACCAACCAGAATTAATGAATGGCAGAGTAGGCTCGAAGGACCTATATCCGATTGAGTCACCCAGACTCGAAACGTTAGCTCACTTCTCTCTCTCCACAGATGCTGTCAGACCTGCTGAGATTATCCCGCATTTTCAGTTTTTGTCTCAGATTCCAGCATCTGCAGTAATTTGCTTTTATTTGATGTTGCTGCTGTTATATGCTGCAGGTCATTGGCCAAATTGTACCATGTGTAATTGCTGCAATAAGCAATCCTCTTTTTTTGCCTTTTTTGGGCTCGATTTTTCCAGACCATTGTAGGTAGGTTGGGAGGCAAGAAGGCTGGCAAGATGGCGTGGTGTGTGGTGTACCTATTGATTATCTGTTGCTATCTTGCCAGTGGCAGAGATGGTGGCAGACTACCCTCCTGTCCAGAGCTCAATTAATCTCAGCTTCCCAACCTCGACCCTGCATACCCAGCGCTACCTGTTGTCAGCAATCCACATTACTACCACCCTCTGTCCTCCTGAAATGTTACAAAACCCCTCAGTCCTTCATGTCATCAGGACATCTCTGTACATTTTTAAAATGCATTTTTACCGGCTTCGCATTTGTTTCCCATTCCTAATTGTCCTTGAGAAGGTGGTGGGGAGCACCTTCTTGAACTCCTGCAGTCCCTGATGTGTAGGAACACCCACTGTGCTGTTAGGGAGAAAGTTTCAGGACTTTTACCCAGCAATAGTGAAGGAACGGTGATATATTTCCAAGTCAGGGTGGTGAGTGACTTGGAGAGGAACCTCCAAGTGCTGGGGTTTCCATGTAACTGCTGCTCTTGTCCGTCTAGATGGTAGTGGTCATGTGTTCGGAAGGTGCTGTCTAAGAGGCCTTGGTGATTTCCAGCAGTACTTCTTGTACATGGTACACAGTGTTGCTACTGTGTGTCGGTGATGGAGGGAGTGAATGTTTGTGGAAGGGGTGCCAATCAAGGGCTGCTTTGTCCTGGATGGTGTTGAGCTTCTTGTGTGTTGTTGGGAGTATTCCATCACAGTTCTAACTTGTCCCTTGTAGGTTGTCGATAGGATTTGAGGAGTCAGGAGGTGAGGGAGTCGCCGCAGGATTCCCAGCCTCTGACCTGCATAAAGTATTTTTATGGCTAGTCCAGTTCAGTTTCTGATCAATGGTAACCCCCAGAATGTTGCTATTGGGGGATTCAGTGCGGTATTGCCATTGAATATCAAAGTGTGATGGTTTGTTTCTCTCTTGGAGATGTGCATAGCCTGGCACTTGTGTGGTGCGAATGTTGCTTGCAGTTGTCATCCCAAGCCTGGATATTGTCCAGGCATTGCTGCATTTGGACATGGACTGAATCGGTGTCTGAGGAGTCCCGAATGGTGCTGAACATTGCACAATCATCAGCAAACATCCTCACCTCTGATCCTAAGATGGAAGGAAGGTTATTGAAGCATCTGAAGATGTTTGTGCCGAGGACCCTACCCTTATGAACTCCTGCAGTAATGTCCTGGGACTGAGATGACTAATCTCCAACCACCACAATCATCTTCCTTTGTGCCAGGTATGACTCCAACCAGCGGAGAGATTATCCCGATTCCCATTGACTCCAGATTTGCTCGGGCTCCTTGATGCTATTCTGGGTCAAATGCTGCCTTAATGACAAGTGCAGTCACTCTCACCTCACCTCAGGTATTCAGCTCTTTTGTCCATATTTGAACCAAGGCTGTAATTATTGTTTGGAAAATGCTTTCATTAAGCTCATTTGGCCCCCCCAATATTTTTTTGATATTTTGAAATATTTGTATTGGAATGCATAGTTTACAAATGGTGATTGTCATGTATTGACATATATATATAGATCTCTTCCCCTCCCTATCAATTGGCCCTGCCTTTCATCCCTTGTTTTAGCTGTTCCTTTGTGGTCTAATTCTATTTTGTTTTATTTGCTTGTGCTAGTCCCGACCGTGCTCTAGGTCCTATACCTGACTCTGTTTGTCTGCTGGTTGGTGTGGACATTTGAGTCCGGGAGATGGATGGGTGGGGGGTTGTTGCCACTCCCCTTACTGGGCACTTCAGCCTTGGTCGGCTACCATTTTGTTTGGCCCCTTGACCCTGCCAGAAGGCCCTGTCTTTATGGCCTTGTTCTTGGCCCCCATTGTCTATTCCGGCTGTTCCTAATCCCCCTTCCTCTCTCATAAAAGCAAATTACTGCGGATGCTGGAATCGAAACGAAAGGGAAAATGCTGGAAAATCTCAGCAAGTCTGGCAGCATCTGTAGGGAGAGAAAAGAGCTAACCTTTCAAGTCCGATGACTCCCCTTCTTGAACAAGGGAACAACATTTGCTATCCTCCAGTCTGCTGGCACTATTCCTCAGACAATGACGACATAAAGATCAAAGCCAAAGGCTCAGCACTCTCCTCCCTAGCTTCCCAGAGAATCCTAGGATAAATCACATCCGGCCCAGGGGACTTATCTATTTTCACACTTTCCAGAATTGCTGACTCCTCCTCCTTATGAACTTCAAGCCCTTCTAGTCCAGTAGCCTGTATCTCAGTATTCTCCTCGACAACGTTGTCTTTTTCCTGCGTGAATACTGATGAAAAATATTCATTTAGCACCTCTCCTATCTCCTCGGACTCCGCGCACAACTTCCCACTACTGCCCTTGACTGGCCCTACTCTTACCCTAGTCATTCTTTTATTCCTGACATACCTATAGAAACCTTTAGGGTTATCCTTGATCCTACCTGCCAAAGACTTCTCATGTCCCCTCCCGGCTCTTCGCTCCCTCTTTAGGTCCTTCCTAGCTAACTTGTAACTCTTGAGTGTCCTAACTGAACCTTCATGTCTAATCTTTACATAAGCCTCCTTCTTCCTCTTGACAAGTGATTCAACTACTTTAGTAAACCACGGTTCCCTTGCTCGACCACTTCCTCCCTGCCTGACAGGTACATACTTATCAAGGACACGCAGTAGCTGTTCCTTGAACGAGCTCCACATTTCAATTGTGCCCATCCCCTGCAGTTTTCTTCCCATCCTATGCATCCTAAGTCTTGCCTCATCGCATCATACTTGCCTTCCCCCCAGCTATAACTCTCGCTCTGCGGTATATACCTATCCCTTGCCATCGCTAAAGTAAACGTAACTGAATTGTGGTCACTATCACCAAAGTGCTCACCTACCTCCAAATCTAGCACCTGTCCTGGTTCATTACCCAGAACCAAATCCAATGTGGCCTCGCCTCTTGTTGGCCTATCTACATACTGCATCAGGAAACCCTCCTGCACACATTGGACAAAAACGGACCCATCTAAGGTACTCGAACTATAGCGTTTCCAGTCAATGTTTGGAAGGTTAATGTCCCCCATAACAACTACCCTGTTACTTTCGCTCCTATTCAGAATCATCTTTGCAATTCTTTCCTCTACATCTCTGGAACTTTCGGAGGCCTATAGAAAACTCCCAACAGGGTGACCTCTCCTTTCCTGTTTCTAACCTCAGCCCATACTACCTCAGTAGACGAATCCTCATCAAACGTCCTTTCTGCCACCGTAATATTGTCCTTGACTAACAATGCCACCCCTCCCCCTCTTTTACCACCTTCCCTGAGCTTACTGAAATAGCTAAACCCCGGAATTCCTGCCATACATACCTATCCCTTTTCTGACCTATGTCGTTGGTGCCTACATGGACCACGACTTGGGGCTGCTCCCCCTCCCCCTTAAGGATCCCAAAAACACGATCCGAGACATCACGGACCCTGGCACCTGGGAGGCAACACACCAACCGTGAGTATCTCTCGTTCCCACAGAATCTCCTATCCATCCCCCTAACTATGGAGTCTCCAATGACTAACACTCTACTCATCTCCCCCCTTCCCTTCTGAGCAACATGGACAGACTCTGTATCAGAAACCTGTACCCCATGGCTTACCCCTGGTAAGATCCCTCCCCCCCCACCAGTATCCAAAGCGGTATACTTGTTACTAAGGGGAACGACCACAGGGGATCCCTGTACTGACTGCTTCCTCCCAGCCCCTCTCACCGTCACCTGTCTATCTTCATTCTTCAGAGTAACTACTACATCCCTGAAGCTTCTATCTATGACCATCTCTGCCTCCCGAATGATCCAAAGTTCATCCAACTCCAGCTCCAGTTCCCTAAGACGGTTTCTGAGGAGCTGGAGATGGGTGCACTTCCCACAGGTAAAATCAGCAGGGACACTGACGGCGTCCCTCATCTCAAACATTCTGCAGGAGGAACATTGCACTGCCTTCCCTGCCACTCCCTCTGGATAAAACAAGAAAGAGAAAGGAAGAGCTTACCTGATATTCACTCAACCCATTAGGTTGGAGGAGGTGGAAGGGTAGGGGAACACTACAAGTGTAGTGTCTCGGGTTTAGCAACCGCCCAACTTATATACAGGTACTACACACCTTCCCAGAAGTCCCCACGGCCGACTTCCGGTTTCCTGCTGCTCTGAAACAAAAAAAAACAACTTTGAAAAAAAAAGTTTGTTAAAAAACAACAGCCGCTTCTCTCGTAAGGTAAGTTTTTAAAACGGGAAACTTACCTTCCCGACAGACCCCTGGTTACTGCTCTTGCTGCTACCGCTGAAAAACTGAAGCTTCAAAGAAGGGTGTCCAGAATCTGACAAGTCTGGGACTGGCCAAGAACATATGGTCGTGGCTGGCCAGGGCTCCCCGGCACCGTTTCAGTTGGAGCGACCTGTGGGCCCGGGCGATCTCCAGCGGGTTGGGGAAGCTGTCTCTCCCCTCGAGATTCCCAGCACCTGAGGCACATAGTCGGTTGACTCCCTGCCCTCAATTCCGTCTGGCAGGCCCACTATCCTGATGGCGACTAGGGGCTTTTCACAGCAACTTCATTGAAGCCTACTTGTGACTATAAGTGATTATTATTATTATTTAGGCGTCTCAACTGGTTTTCCTGGTCCTCCACCTTCCCTTTCAGGTTCCCTTGAGTCACCACCAACTTCTTTATTTTGGCCTCCAGGGTTATGATTCAATCACCCTGGTCTGCAGAGGCTTTCCCCAGTTCCTTTATCGTGTTCCCCTGGGCCTCCAATCTCTTTCCCATTTTGTCAAGAGCCAGTAGCTCCGTCACTGCCAATTTGACTGCCGCCTTCATTTCTGCCTTTGTGCTCTCCTTCATCTCTTTCAGTTCCCTAGTAAGGGATGACTTCCATCTATCCTCTAGTGGGGGGAGGGGGGAGCTTGTCTTTTTGGGTTGCCAGTCTCCCTCTGGGAGTGGCCGGGGACTCTCACGCCGCGTGGGTTCGCTGACCTGCGTACTCGCCACTCTGGTCCCTTGCCGCCGTTTCTGTTGTCTTTGTGGCCTCTGGAACTGCTACTTACTGCCATCTTTGCCGTTCTTTGTATTGTTGCATTGTTCTTTGTATTGCTAATTTTGGCTAAATGTGCATATTTTCTTGTCTTTCAAAGGAGAGCCATCTGATGTGTGACTGAACAGCACATCCCTGCAACTGGAAGTCGAACCAAGGCTGTGATGTGTTGGGTGCTCTGGATCCGTGAAACACATACAAGCCACCAACACTTAAAATGGTACAACACTATTTTATTAAACTATAAACTGTTGAACATACTCTTACTGTGGGTTAACACAATGTTAGATTAACTAAAGACCTGTGCCTGTCCTAACCAATCTGATCACTCAGCACATGGTGAGAATCTGTGCTGTAAACTATAAGCTCTCGTACTTCTGAAAGGCTGCATCCCAAATGAGCGGGAAAAGTGATGCCCTCTGTCTTTATAGTGAGTGTGCTCTAACTGGTGATTGGGTGTGGTGTTATGCATGTTGATTGGTCCTATTGTATGTCCATCAGTGTGCGTGTCTGCACCATGATATACTGGTGTATATTATGACATCCCCCTTTTAAAATAATTTGTATGTATGTGTCAATAAATAGTGTGTGTGTGTATGTGGACAATGTTCCTAACTATATGTATGGTGCGAAGACGTATTTACAGGACTATGTACAGGAAAACTAAGCTATATACAAGGGAAGGTGTCCGGTGCAAAGTAATAGTATGCAACAAAATGAACGCGAACAATACTATATGCAAACCAAGAAAACGATCAAACAAGACAGGGAAACAACTCAGAGAGTCCATAAATTTGTAAAGTTCATAAATTCAGTCTCTGAGGTGGGCGACCAATTCTGGTTGACCAAGGGTGGGCCGAGAGCCGCCAGTTCAGGAGCAGGCTGGACTGCATCACAGTTGGGAGAAGGAAGAGTGACAGGAAGCTCTGCACAGTCCGTGGCAGGGTCGGCAGGGGAACGATGCAACTCCAGAGGATCACGTGGTGATCGTGGAACGAAGCGAAGGGCACGCCAATTGCGGCACAGAATGGAGCCATCTGGTTTCCGAACCAGAAACGAGCGGGGGGCCACCTGCCTAAGAACAACAGCAGTTGCAGACCAGCCACCATCCGGGAAATGGACGCGAACATTGTCATCTGGAGTGAGAGCAGGGAGATCAGCAGCACGGGAATCATGAGTCGCCTTGCGCTGCGCACGAGACATCTGCATTTTGCGAAGAACTGGAACATGGTCGAGATTTGATACATGGATAGACAGCACCGTCGTTCTCAGTGTGCGATTCATTAATAACTGTGCGGGCGACAGACCAGTGGACAGCGGGCGGGGCGATAGGCCAGCAAGGCAAGATAGAAGTCAGACCCGACATCGGCAGCCTTGCATAGGAGCCCCTTGACTATGTGAACTCCCTTCTCTGCTTTGCTGTTGGACTGGGGGTACAGGGGACTGGATGTCACATGGGCAAAATTGTACCGCCGGGCGAAGCTGGCCATTTCCTGGCTGGTGAAGCAGGGGCCATTGTCCGACATCACTGTGAGCGGGATGCCGTGCTGAGGAAATGTTTCTTTGCACGCCCGAATAACTGCGGACGTAGTGAGGTCATGCAATCTTATCACCTCCAGGTAGTTTGAAAAGTAGTCTACAATCAGGACACAGTCCCCACCCAATGCGTGGAACAGGTCGATGCCCACCTTGGTCCAAGGCGACGTGACCAACTCATGGGGCAGCAGTGTCTCCCGTGGTTGGGCCGGCTGAAAGCGCTGGCAGGTGGAGCAGTTGAGTACTGCGTTGGCGATGTCGTCATTGATACCGGGCCAGTGCACAGCCTCACGGGCCCGTCGGCGACACTATTCCACGCCCTGATGGCCCTCGTGTAACTGTTCCACGACAAGCTGGTGCATGCAATGCGGGATGACAATGCGGTCCAGTTTCAGGAGAACCCCATCAACGGGTTACGTTATAGAACTGAGGCCATTGGCCCTTGAGCCACCCGTCCGTCATGTGGTGCATGACATGCTGTAGCAGGGGTCAGCCGCCGTTTCGCGGCGAATTTGGACCAGGCGTTCATCTGAGGCAGGTAGATGGGAGGCTGCACACTCTACCTGGGCACCGACCTGGCAAACGAACCCCTCTGGGTCATATGGAGTATTGACTGACTTGGAGAGGGCGTCCGCAATGATGAGGTCCTTGCCTGGGGTGTACAACAGCTGGAAATCATATCGCCGGAGCTTGAGCAGAACGCGCTGGAGGTGAGGCGTCATGTCGTTCAAGTCCTTCTGTATTATATTGACGAGCGGGCGATGGTCGGTCTCGACAGTGAATTGGGGAAGCCCATAGACATAGTCGTGAAACTTCACAACACCGGTCAGAAGGCCCAGACACTCCTTTTCTATCTGCGCATAGCGCTGCTCCGTGCGGGTCATTGTCCGTGACGCATACACAGCGGGAGCCCATGACGAGGCCTCATCACGTTGTAAAAGCACGGCTCCAATGCCAGACTGACTGGCATCCGTAGAGATTTTTGTCTCCTTTGCCAGATCAAAGAAGGCCAGGACCAGGGCCGTGGTTAGTTTGGCCTCGAGTTCCCTCCATTTTCGCTCATGGGCAGGGAGCCACTGGAAGTCCATCGTCTTCCTGACCAGGTTCCTGAGAGCCGTGGTATGAGAGGCGAGGTTAGGGATGAACTTCCCCAAAATATTTACCATCCCCAAGAACCGGAGGACCGCTTTATTGTCTTCTGGCGTTCTCATAGCTGTGATGGCAGCTACCTTGACCGCATATGGCCGCACACCCAAATGGGGGATGTGGTCCCCTAGGAATTTGGTATCTGTCTGACCGAAAGAGTATTTGGCTCTATTGAGGCGGAGGCCATGTTCGTGCATGCATCTTAAAACGCGCTGGAGGCGATTAATGTGCTCCTGCAGGGTGGTGGACCAGATGATTATGTCATCGACATAGATGCGAACACCTTCAATCCCTTCCATCATTTGTTCCATGATCCTATGAAACACCTCGGACGTCGAGATGATCCCAAACGGCATTCTGTTGTAGCAATATCTTCCAAAGGGGGTATTGAATGTGCAGAGCTTTCTGCCAGATTCATCTAGCTGGATTTGCCAGAATCCTTTTGAGGCGTCGAGTTTGGTAAAGAGTTTGGTAAATGGCATGAGCCATTTCACATGTGAGCTCTTCATGCTTGGGAATTGGATAATGCTCCCTCATGATATTGTGATTAAGATCCTTGGGATCGATACAAATTCTCAATTCGCTGGAAGGCTTCTTTGCACATACCATGGAACTGACCCAGTCGGATAGTTCCGTGACCCTGGAGATCACTCCTTAGTCCTGGAGGTCTTGGAGCTGTTACTTGAGGCGGTCCTTAAGGGGCGCTGGGGCCCTGCGAGGTGTGTGCACCACAGGCATGGCATTCAGCTTTAATAGAATCTTGTAGGTATACGGAGCGTGCCCATGCCCTCGAAGACGTCGTGGTACTGTTGGATAATGGCGTTGAGTTGTGCCCTGAAGTCGGTGTCTGGAAAGGCAGATGCATCAACAGGAGAGAGAGAGTGAACCCTCTGCACTAGGTTCAACAGCTTGCATGCCTGCGTGCCAAGCAAGGAGGCTTTCGAGGAACCTGCGATTTCAAACGGTAAGATGGCTTTGTGTGAACGATGCGTCACTTCCAGTTGGCATGAGCCGCTGGCAGCAATGGCATTTCCATTGTAATCAAGAAGTTGGCATGCAGATGGCAGGATGGCTGGTTTGACACGAAGGCTTTGGAGGTCAGACGGCGCAATGAGATTGGCGGAGGCACCGGTGTCCAGGCGGAATCATATTTGGGACCGGTTGACCGTAAGGCTGGCACACCACACATCATCCGGATCGATGCTGTGTATCGGAATGGGCTTGGTGCTGTGCTTAGGAGACATCCTGTTCTTCGTTATGATGCCGACTTGAAAAGGCGCCTTCGAGTCGTCGGTGTCAAAATCAGGGGACAGGTCTGGATCAAGTTCGGTGACTGTGACATCCCTGCGAGGCTGGCTGGAGCGATGAAAGCTAGCAGGTTGATCTGCATAAAGCAGCATAGTGGCCAAGTTTTCCACATTGCAGGCATCGTCGGGATTTGGCAGGACACTGCCGCTTTAAATGGTTGGAGCCACAGTTGCCGCATGCTGTTGCATCAGTGCGTTCGTTGCGCCACCGCGCATGCGCGGTGTGATCAGGCATGGTGCGCGCCTGCGCATTACATTAGTCGACGTCGCCGTCCCCTCGTTCTGTGCGCCCAAGCGTGGGAGTCCGCGAAAAGCGCGCAAAATGGCCGCCCTCATCCAGGCTGAGGCCCTGGAGTGGTTTGATGACTTGGACCCATTCTGCCTCGTGGGGAGCTTGCCGCGCCGTTTCAGCCACCTGGATGTGGGAATACCGACTAGTGGCGTGTTCGTGGAGCACGCAGCTCTCAATGGCAATCGCTAGGGTGAGCTGCTTGACCTTGAGAAGCTGCTGACGAAGGGGGTCCGAGTGAACATCGAAAACGATTTGGTCGCGTATCATGGAGTCAGAGGTGGACCCGTAGTTGCAGGACTGCGCAAGGATACGGAGATGGGTGATGAAGGATTGGAAAGGTTCGTCCTTACCCTGTAAGCACTGCTGGAAGATATAGCGCTTGAAGCTTTCATTCACCTCGATGTTGCAGTGACTGTCAAACCTGAGGAGGACCGTCTTGAATTTAGATTTATCTTCACCATCGGCGAAGGTGAGAGAATTGAAGATGTGGATGGCGTGGCTGCCAGCTGTGGAGAGGAAGACAGCAATCTTCCTGGCGTCTGAAGCAGCTTCCAGATCTGTGGCCTCGAGGTATAGCTGGAAGCGTTGTTTGAAGATCTTCCAGTTGGACCCCAGGTTGCCGGTGATGCGGAGCGGCAGGCGGACGCTGTCCATGTTGCAGGATGGCTGTAGACTGGTGGAAGGCAGATCACTTGCAGGTAGGCCTAAGAAGTTCTAACATCCCTCAATTACTGGTACCACAATGTGTTGGGTGCTCTGGATCCGTGAAATACATACAGGCCACCAACTCTTAAAATAGTACAACACGATTTTATTAAACTATAAACTGTTGAACATACTCACTGTGGGTTAACACGATGTTAGATTAACTAAAGACCTGTGCCTTTCCTAACCAGTCTAATCACTCAGCACGTGGTGAGAATCTGTGCTGTAAACTATAAGCTCTCGTACTTCTGAAAGGCTGCATCCCGAATGAGCGGGAAAACTGATGCCCTCTGTCTTTATAGTGAGTGTGCTCTAACTGGTGATTGGCTGCGGTGTTATGCATGCTGATTGGTCCTATTGTATGTCCATCAGTGTGTGTGTCTGCACCATGATATACTGGTGTATATTATGACAGGCTGTAATGAGATCAGGGGCTGAGTGACCCTGGCGGAACTCAAACTGGGCGTTTGTGAGCAGGTTATTGCTTCATAGGTGTCGCTTGATAGCTGCTTTTTGTGTAAAGAACATACCTGGGCAATTTTACACATTGCCAGGTAGATGCCAGTGTTGTAGCTGTGCTGGAACAGTTAGGCTAGGGGTGCGGCAAGTTCTGGAGCACAAGTCTTCAGTACTATTGCCATTTATTGTCAGGGTTCATATCATTTACAGTGTCCAGCACCTTCAGCTATTTCCTGATATCATGTGGAGTGAATTGAATTGGCTAAAGACTGACGTCTGTGATGCTGGGGACCTCTGGAGGAAACCGAGATGGATCATCCACTCGGCACTTCTGGTTGAAGTTTATTGCGAATGCCTCAGCTTTGTCTTTTGCACAGATGTGCTGAACTCAAGGATGTGGATATTTGTGGAGCCTCCTCCTCCTCCAGTGAGTTGTTTAATTGTTCACCACCATTCACGACCAGATGTGGCAGGACTGCAGAGCTTAGACCTGATCAGTTGGTTGTGGGATTGCTTAGCTCTGTCTATCACTTGCTGCTTCTGTTGTTTGGCATGCAAGTAGTCCTGTGTTGTAGCTTCACCAGGGTGAAAAAAACCTTGGGCTCATTGTGAGCAACCTCTGAGTGGATCTGCTTCACAGAGAGGAGCTGATCTACAGGGCTGAAAACAAAGGACGGAGTGTTGCTTGTACATATCTGTATCATTTAAAATTTTCCAATAACATGCACCTTTTAAATATATTCAATTATTTTTTTTAATGGTAAGGCCTGACTTTCTTCTGAACTGTTTTCACACAACAAATCAGTTGAGCTGATCACCTTTTTCGAACGTTATTCATCAATAATCCACCTATTTAAACAGGGAGGACAAAAGGTTAATCCACAGAGTGCTTTAAACTTCATTCAAAAAAAAAGCCAATGACATACAATGAATTAATATGTGCTGTCTTGCAAACAGCATATTTAGAATATTTAGGTTTCAAAGATGCAGCAAGTCTGGTGCTCCCAGGCAGCTTCTGCTGCTCACTATGGCTGAAATCTAAGGAATGGCTGCGTCCATTATGGAATCTTCAAACAAGGCACAAAGTCATCGAGACAAATGCATATATGACAATATCCCCTGTTGATGTCTAAAAGTGGTGCTTTTCTGATAAATATTAATCCCTCCAGTATCTTGCTGATCAAATGAGCTCTGATGTATGTCATAATATCCACTCATTTATATAATGAGGTGCAGACGTACAGGACGACCAGTAAGCACACAACACAATGCAGCCAATCACTAGACAGGACACTACCACTATAAAGCCAGAGGGCACTAGGTTTCCCGCTCTCTGGACCCAGCCACTGAGACAGTCAGAGTCCATGAGCTAGCCAGTGCAAACACCATGCGGTAGCTAGTTAGCCAGTGCAAACACCATGCGGTAGCTAGTTAGCCAGTGCAAACACCATGCGGTAGCTAGTTAGCCAGTGCAAACACCATGCGGTAGCTAGTTAGCCAGTGCAAACACCATGTGGTAGCTAGTAAGTCTGGTCAGGCTAATACAAGGTCTCCCGTTAGTTCAGTATAGTGTCGACCCACAGCTGAACATGTATATAAGTTCTATCATTGAATACAACAGTGTTGGATTTTCTCCAGTGTTAGACGTCTGCTTCTAGCTTCCCTGCATCAAGTGCAGTCCACATTGAACCAGCCTGCCTAACACATCATGGTACCAGAGTGATACTGATATTGACGGACCTACCTCGAGTGAATCAGCAGTGACCACCAAGCAGCCATCCGGTGAAATGGAAAACATCCAGCCTCCTCCAAAGCTCCTCATCACTGGCAACCTCGGCGCCAATTGGAAAATCTTCAAGCAAAAGTTCCTCTTCTACCTCGAGGCCTCTGACCTCAAACCCGCATAGGATGCCAGGAAGATCGCGCTATTTCTCTCCACAGCGGGGGACCACGCCATCCACATCTGCAACTCCCTTATGTTCGCTGAACGCGAAGACAAAACAAAATTCAAAACAGTCCTGACAACCACTGCAACATTGAGGTGAATAGAGCTTTCAACGGTACGTTTTTCAGCAGAGGCTTCAGGGTAAGGATGAACCATTTCAGTCCTTCTTGACCCATTTCCGCATCCTCGCGCAGTCATGTAACTATGACTCGACGGTTGATTCCATGATCCGGGATCAGATCGTTTTCGGGGTCCACTCCGACTCCCTTCAGCAGCAGCTCCTGAAAGTCAAACAGTTGACCCTCCCTGTCGCTATCGAGACATGCGTTGTCCACGAGCAGGCTAAGAATTGTTACTCCCACATCAGGGCTGCAGAGACTGCAAAGCTGGCCTCCCACGAGGCGGAACGGGTGCAGGCCATCGCACAGATGCAGGGCCTGAGCATCGAGGAGAGTGGCCATTTCGGGTGCTTTTCTCGGGTCCCTGTGCATGCGCGCCACGACCGAGCGGACGACAAGACCGACAACTCGACTGTGCAGGTGCGTACGTCGACCGACCGCACTGCGCATGTGCCATGGCGCACGGAATGCGCTGACGTCGGCGTCATGACTTGTCCGAATTGTGGCTCCGCCCACTTAAAGTGGAAATGTCCGGCAAAAGGACGCCGGTGTCTAATGTGGCAAGCTTGGCCACTACGCAGCCCTTTGCAGATCTGATCCACCGCTCAGCAGCCAGCGATCCCAGCTGCGGCGCAGAAGTGTCCGCTCAATACAACAAGGCATGCCAGATTCTGATCCTGACAGCCCAACAGACCCTGATGCTGAGTGCCTCAAGTCCCCATACCGGGTGGGCATCATAACCACACATGCGCTGCCTTCCACCACAACGGTGAAACGCCTCTCCATCCTCAGCGTGGATACCAACGATGAGTGGTGTGCTGCCCTCACAGTAAACAAGGCTCACATCCGGTTCAAACTGGATACCGGCGCATCGGCGAACCTCATCTCGAAATCCGATCTCGACACCATCCACGTCAGACCAAGTATTCTTCCACCGGCCTGCCAGCTCCTTGACTACAATGGCAATGCCATAGCTGCCAGTGGCTCGTGTCAACTGGGGGTATCCAACAAGGCGATCAAGGCGACGCTGCGGTTTGAAATCGTCGGGCTTGACAGAGCATCCCTGCTCGGTGCTCGAGCCTGCAAGCTCCTGAACCTGGTTCAGCGAGTCCACACCATGTCATCGTCACCGGTGACGGCCTCACCTGATGGAAACTTGCAAGCCGACATAGATGACATTATCACGCAGTACCCCAGCATATTCGATGGGATGGGCACGCTCCCATACCAATATCAAATTCTGCTCAAGCCGAACGCCACCCCTGTAATTCATGCACTATGCCGGGTGCCGGCACCCCTCAAGGATCGTCTGAAGGACCTCCAAGACCAGGGCATCACATCGAAGGTCACAGAGCCCACAGCCTGGATCAGCTCCATGGTCTGCATAAAGAAGCCGTCAGGGGAGCTTTGCATTTGCATTGACCCGAAGGATCTAAACCGCAACATCATGCGGGAGCATTACCCGATACCAAAACGTGAAGAGTTGACCAGTGAGATGAGTCATGCCAAATTCTTTACTAAGCTGGATGCCTCCAGGGGTTTTTGGCAAATACAGCTGAACGCGTCCAGTCACAAGCTGTGCACGTTCAACACCCCGTTCGGTCGCTACTGCTACAACCGGATGCCCTTAGGTATATCTGCCTCCGAAGTGTTTCACCGCATCATGGAGCAGATGATGGAGGGCATCGAGGGGGTGCGAGTGTATGTTGATGACGTAATTATCTGGTCCACAATGCCCCAGGAACACATCGCTCGTCTCAAGAAGGTATTCCAGAGAATCCATGAACATGGTCTCCAGCTCAACAGGCTAAGTGCTCATTTGGTCAATCGGATATCAAATTCCTAGGTGACCACATCTCGCAGCAGGCCGTGAGGCCAGACGCCGACAAGGTTGCGGAGATCAATGCCATGAAGATCCCGGAGGACAAGAAGGCGGTCCTCCGCTTTCTCGGGATGGTCAACTTCCTCGGGAAATTCATTCCCAATATGGCATCCCACACCACGGCCCTCCGCCATCTCGTCAAGAAGTCGACGGAATTCCAGTGGCGGCCCGCGCATGAAGAGGAATGGATTGAGCGGAAAGCAAAGCTCACCACAGCCCCGGTTCTGGCGTTCTTCGACCCAGCCAAGGAAACCAAGATATCAACTGATGCAAGCCAGGACGGCATTGGGGCGGTGCCCCTTCAGCAGGATGACTCCTTGTCCTGGGCTCCAGTTGCGTATGCCTCCAGGGCCATGACGCCCACTGAGCAATGGTACGCTTATATTGAGAAGGAGTGTCTGGGCCTCCTGACAGGGATAGTCAAGTTTCACGACTACGTTTACGGCCTGCCAAAATTCACGGAAGAAACGGACCACAGGCCTCTAGTCCACATAATCCAGAAGGATTTAAATGACATGACACCTCGGTTACAGCGAATTCTTCTCAAGCTACGCCGCTACGACTTCGAACTTGTCTACACACCAGGCAAAGAGCTGATCGTTGCAGATGCCCTATCCAGGTCCATTACCACACCGTGTGAACAAAGTGACTTCATCTGCCACATAGAAGCGCAAGTGCAGTTGTGTGCCACCAACCTTCCAGCCTCTGATGAACGGGTGGTCCAACTTCTTGAGGAAACGGCCAAGGATCCTCTGCTGCAGCGTGTGATGCAGCACCTTACCAATGGCTGGCAGAAGGGGCAATGTCCCCAGTTCTATAACGTAAAAGACAACCCGACGGTGGTGGGAGGTATCCTTCTGAAACTCGACAGGATCGTAATTCCTCAGAGCATGCGAGCTATGGTGCTGGGCCAACTCCATGAGGGTCACCTTGGGGTTGAGAAATGCGGACATTGAGCTCGGGAGGCGGTCTATTGGCCGGGCATCAGCCAGGTCATTGCCAACACAGTTCTCAACTGCCCTACCTGTCAGAAGTTTCAGCCAGCTCAACCCAAAGAAACGTTGCAGCAGCTCGAGATCGTGACCTCTCCGTGGACCTTTTCCACGCCAAGGGGCGTGACTACGTACTCTTGGTCGACTACTTCTCCAGTTACCCAGAGGTGGTGAAACTGTCCGAACTCACGTCAAAGGCGGTTATCAAAGCCAGCCAAGATACGTTCGCCAGGCATGGGATACCGCTCTCGGTAATGAGCAACAATGGTCCTTGCTTTTACAGCCAGGAATGGTCTGATTTTGCACAGTCCTACAACTTCCGTCACGTAACCTCCAGTCCCCACTACCCGCAGTCAAACGGGAAGGCCGAGAAAGGGGTCCATATTGTAAAGCGGTTGCTGTGCAAAGCTGCAGACTCAGGGTCCGACTTCAACCTGGCACTGCTGGCATACAGGGCAACCCCACTGTCCAGTGGATTGTCTCCAGCGCAGATGCTCATGAATCGCACTCTGAGGACCACAGTTCCAGCCATCCATGTTCCAGACCTTGACCACCTCACGGTCGTACAGAAAATGCAGCAGTCGCGGGCCCAACAGAAAGCCACATACGATGCTCATGCCGCGGATCTACCCGAGCTGGCCCCTACTGCTCATGTTCGTGTCCAGTTGCTTGAGGGCGGCTGGTCAGTGACAGCTGTTGTGATCAAACAAGTGGCCCTGAGATTGTTCCTTGTCCGCATGCCTGATGGCTCCCTGCTACGGCGCAACAGACGGGCACTGCGAAGAGTTCCATGCCCGCTACCTGATCGACGTGCCCCGCCGCCTACGATGCTTCCTCTGGATGTACCCTACCACGAGGCCACCGATCTACCAGCAATCCTGCCGGCCCACACGACCACCGCGATGGCAGCAATCCCGCCTATCCAAGTTCAGGTGGCTCCTGATCCACCTCTGCGGTGATCGACAAGAATTCGACGCCCGCCACAAAGACTAAATCTATAGATGAACTCTTGTACATTTTGTGACGTCATTGATTTTACCTCTGTAAATATTGTTTTGTTTGCCGTGTATCTGCACTACCGACACCTTCCTATGTATATACGTTCATCGAGACACCTTTTGTATGTAGTCAGGCATATATGTATATATACACTCACACACTCTAGTAATTATT
Organism: Scyliorhinus canicula; assembly: GCF_902713615.1. Taxonomy (NCBI): domain Eukaryota; kingdom Metazoa; phylum Chordata; class Chondrichthyes; order Carcharhiniformes; family Scyliorhinidae; genus Scyliorhinus; species Scyliorhinus canicula. Next base: position 89,091,392 of record NC_052151.1, on the reverse strand, counting down.
TATCTAAAAACAAAAAGGGGGTAGATGTCATAATATCCACTCATGTATATAATGAGGTGCAGACAGGCAGTGATTGACACACAGAATGACCAGTAAGCACACAACACAGTGCAGCCAATCACCAGACAGGACACTACCACTATAAAGCCAGAGGGCACTAGGTTTCCCGCTCTCTGGACCCAGCCACTGAGACAGGCAGAGTCCATGAGCTAGCCAGTGCAAACACCATGCGGTAGCTAGTAAGTCTGGTCAGGCTAATACAAGGTCTCCAGTCAGTTCAGTATCGTGTCAACCCACAGGTGAACATGTATTTCAGTTCTATCGTTGAATAAAACAGTGTTGGATTTTCTCCAGTGTTAGACGTCTGCTTCTAGCTTCCCTGCATCAAGTGCAGTCCACATCGAACCAGCCTGCCTAACACACCAATGTATTTTTCACCATTTGAGATGTTTAGAATATTAATTTCTTTTCACTTTGACGCACACAACAATTGAGCTTGATACCCTTCTTAATAAAATCTTGAACTGGAATAAGTGTCAACCTTTCTTCAGTTTTATATGTTGCCGTGTAATTAAATAAACAAAGGCATTTTTGTTGAAAAATACACTATTTTGGAGGCATTGAAATGACCAAATTATTGATTGTATCATTGCACACTTCCCTTTGCTTCACCTTCAAACTGAGGCTCCATCTGTCTGTTTGGGTAAAAGACTGAATGGCACAATTTTGAAGAAGAGCAGGGGAGTTATCCCTAGTGTCCTGACTAATATTATCCCTTAATTAACATCACAAAAACAGATTAACTTTTCATTATCAGTTATAGTTGTGCGAGTTAGGGACGGCACGGTGGCACAACGGTTAGCACTGGTGCCTCACGGCGCCATGACTCGGGTTTGATTCCAACCTTAGGTAACTGTGCTGTGTGGAGTTTGTACGTTCTCCCCATGTCTGCATGGGTTTCCTCCGGATGCTCCGGTTTCCTCCCAGAGTCCAAAGATGTGCATGTTAGATGGGCTGGACATGCTGAATTGTGTCCAAAGGTTAGGTGGATTATGGAGATAGGGCAAGGAATTGGGTTGAGGTAAGTTGGTTTTTTGGAGGGTTGTTGCAGATTCAATGGACCAAACAGCCTCCTTCCGCACTGTAGGGAGTCTATGATGCTATGAGTTATGATCTATGATCTATGATGCTATGAGTTGGCTGTGCCAATTTTGGCATCCGTATTTCCTACAAGAACTACGGGCGGAACCTTACTAAAAATGGCAAAGTGCCGCTCTCGGCAAGAAACGCTGTGTGAATCCCACCAACCAAAACGGCGGGATTTCTCACGGAATCTCACGCCTCTTAAAGAAATGTTCCATTCCCACATGGTCACGCTGTGCTCTTGGCGTTCTCTTGCTCATCCATTCAACCCGGGAAAACCTAACCACCGCAATCACTAGAGAGCGCCATATAAATGCTTCTCCAACATTACCACGCACTTGTTCCAGATCTATGTGAGGGGATGGCAGCACAAAAGCCAGTATCGCGTTTCTCAGAGGGAGCCCTGACCAGACTCCTGGATGGTGTGCAGCAGAGTTGGAAGTCCTGTGCCAGTAGTCTGGGAGGTGACCCACCTATAGGGTTTCCACCCTCCTGTGAGGCATATCTGCCATGGTGAATGCTAGCACTGCAGAAGAGGATGGCGCAGCAGTGCAGAAAAACGATGAATGAGTTTCTTTGTTTACTGACTCAACCTCAGTTGTGGATCGTGGGCAGGCACTTAGAACTACTGTGAGGATGAGGAAGAACAGAAAACTGTAGGGACCTATTGAGCATGGGTGAACAAACATAGGTACTAGTTAAAATAGCTCACCACTACAATAGGCAATTGTAAATAAACATCACTTTGTTCACCATCTGATCCTCCACCCTGCCATTTTATGGCATCATCATGCTGTACAATCCCCCGCACACACTTGCTGTTTCACCCCTGTGCAGTGTGAGAATGGCAGTGCTGTGTCTCTCTTACCTCCCACGTTGATGACTCAGTGAAAACACATTGTTACAGGCAGCCTGAAGCTCCCCCCCCCCACCCCCCCCACCCCCACGGCATTAACTCAGGCTTTGACGATGCTATGGGCTGACAAAGTGCAGCAAGGGTGACCACGAGGACTGAGCTGGACACCCACCCCTGAGTGGTACGACAACTCGTGGGGCATCATCCACTCCATTCCCCCGCCACTCAGCACTTTCTTCCGCCAGCAACATGAAATGGTATTGCTTCAGGCGCAAATTCCTGAGCAGCATCTCCCTGATGACAGCCGCTACTCCAGACGGGAAGAGCTGTAGCGTGAGGCAACCATGTTCCAGACTTTGAGCAGGTCCTGATAAAAGACAGGCAACACCGACAAGGAGTTATGAACACCTAGCAGGTCTACAAACAGGAGCTGCACATCGTAGTTCAGGTTTTGCAGTGGAAGAACTACGTCACCAGGGCACACCATCTAGGAGGGGGGTGGGACATAGAGCTATCGCTGGTAGAGGGGGGTCAACATGAGTCACCTGGCCTCTAATTCTGGTGGGATGGCTATCTTGTTGGCCCTACATTTTCAGCTGGAGATCTTTAGGGGGATTGCTGCATCTAAGGTTCCGAGAACAGTGTGGGTTTCCTGCAGTAAAAACACCGCATACATCCTGTCCTGGAGAACTGAGAGTTCTGGAACTTGCATAGTGTCTCTCAGCTGCTGTTGATGTTGAGGCTGGTTATAGTCACCTTCCTGTCAGAAATATAGTGCTACCGTCACCAATCATTGAATAGTACGCGAAAGGAGAAGAGGTACATGTACCCATCCGCTCCATCAGGAGCCAGGCGAGGAAACCATTCAACTGACACCATTAGTTCCGGCCGATGCTCAGTGCCCCTTTTGCATATTCACCATCATACCGGAGAGCAGCGCCAGCTCTGACCAGTGGTCGAGGACCATCTTTTCCGGCAACCGCAGTTATTAAAAGAAAGTCACGGAGTTCCCAGGGGAAATGAGGGGCATCTCGGTGGGGGACATGAGGGAGTCCACTGCCTCCCTATGGATGGATTCCAATGCCCACCACCGAGCAGCTCCCCTCCTCTGGGCAGTTGCCGCCTGGGTCCGAGGCCCTCCACCACAGTGTGCTTCTCGGATCGCATGCAACTGCCAACCAGCCCTAACTTTGTCCCTATCCCACCCCAAGGATTGACGACAGGAGGGGCCCTCCTCAGGTTCCACACAGAGCTCAGAGGTAGAATGTCACAGCAGCTCACTTGACCTGAGGAAGGAGCAGTGCTCTGAAAGCTAGTGATTCGAAACAAACTTGTTGGACTTTAACCTGGTGTTGTGAGACTTCCTTCTATGATTTGGGACACTGCCTCAGTTCTCTTGTGATTATCTTGGTCCCTCAAGGTCCTGAGACAGAGTTTCAGGGCTATGACCTCAGTGCCAGTAGCTTCTTTGACTTCTGAGGATGCAGAATCCCCCGCGCTTTCAGGGGCTAGGCCCACCCCGGAGTGGTCGGCGCCACGCCAACCGGCACCGAAGGTCCTCCGCTGGCCGGCGTGAGTCGACGCATGTGCATATGCGGGAGCGCCAGCGCGTGCTGGTGTCATCCCCGCGCATGCGTAGAGGGATTCGCTTCTGCACCGGGAATGGCGGAGAACCACGGCCTCCGGTGCGGAACAATAGAGTGCCCCCACGGCACAGGCCCGCCAGCGGATCGGTGGGCCCTGACCGTGGGCTAAGCCACCGTGGCGGCACCTCCCGGGGCCTGATCCCCCCACAACCCTCTAGAAACCTGGAGCCCCCCCGCGCCACCAGGTCCCACCGACAAGTGACTTACTCTAAGTTACGGTGGTGGGACTGGCAAAGAACGAGCAGGACTTTGCCCATCACGGGCCAGAGAATTCAGCCTCATCACTGCCAGACTCTGGAACAATGTCTGGTCCAGTGTCTGGTACTGAGGTGCCATCTGGCTGGGGGCTGATGTGTTATCTGTGTTGGTCTAACATCGACTGCAACTGGATGCAGTAAAACGAGAAACAGGCTTCCGACACAGAATATGGTCCAACACTGTTTTATTGAACCTGCTGATTGCTGTACATAATCTGCTGTGGATTGACACTCTATTAACCTCCTACTGGCTTGACCAGACTAGCTCTCTACCACATGGTGATGATGTTCATCGGCCTGTGCACTGCGACTATCTCCCTAGCCGTGTCCTGTGAGAGAGGGAGAACCTTAATGCCCTGTGGGCGTCATAGTGGTGGTGCCCTGTCTGGTGATTGGTTGTTCTGTGTCGTGTGTGCTCATTGCTTATTCTGTGTGTCAATCACTGCCTGTCTGCATCTCAGGATATACACACGGTAGCATGGTGGTTAGCATAAATGCTTCACAGCTCCAGGGTCCCAAGTTCGATTCCCCGCTGGGTCACTGTCTGTGTGGAGTCTGCACGTCCTCCCCGTGTGTGCGTGGGTTTCCTCCGGGTGCTCCGGTTTCCTCCCACAGTCCAAAGATGTGCGGGTTAGGTGGATTGGCCATGCTAAATTGCCCGTAGTGTCCTAAAAAGTAAGGTTAAGGGGGGGGGGGGGGGGGTTGTTGGGTTACGGGTATAGGGTGGATACGTGGGTTTGAGTAGGGTGATCATTGCTCGGCACAACATCGAGGGCCGAAGGGCCTGTTCTGTGCTGTACTGTTCTATGTTCTATGAGTGGACAGGAGCCACATGGAATCATGACACCGGGACCAATATTTCCATTCCCACCCTGAGCTGGTGTGTTGCCATATTTGTTGATCAGGCAAGGGTTTGCATTCAGGGGTCACCTTGGTGTGTGTAGCCTTCTTCCATACTTTTTGTTCACTGTGTACATTCCTCCTCCACAAATCCGGCAGCCGTGGTCTTTTCCTCTGCCAGCATTGCCCCACCTTGCAGGGAGGAAATGTAGTGGTGTTGGGTGGAGGTGCAGCGGTGCGGCTGCTCTGGTGTCTCCAGTGGCCTTGGAGGTGGGGCAGTGGGGCATGCTTCACCCTCTTGCAGGCATGGCACTGCATGCTTACATAGACCCGAAGATCAGAAGGCAGCCCCTTCAGCGATACAATTGAAGCCTTGCTCCATGAACTCGTGAGCAACAAGTCCAAGATGGTTTTTCTTTGTTTTACCTCCCACCCTTAGAACATAGAACATTACAGCGCAGTACGGGCCCTTCAGCCCTCGATGTTGCGCCGACCCGTGAAACCATCTGAAGCCTATCTGACCTACACTATTCCATTTTCATCCATATGTCTATCCAGTGACCACTTAAATGCCCTTAAAGTTGGCGAGTCTACTACTGTTGCAGGCAGGGCGTTCCACACCCCTACTATTCTCTGAGTAAAGAAACTGCCTCTGACATCTGTCCTATATCTACCACCCCTCAATTTAAAGCTATGTCCCCTCGTGTTGGTCATCACCATCCGAAGAAAAAGACTCTCACTGTCCACCCTATCTAACCCTCTGACTATCTTATATGTCTCTATTAAGTCACCTCTCAGCCTTCTCCTCTCTAACGAAAACAACCTCAATAAGGGCAGTGGAACCACACCTGGAGGCAGGTGAAGCAGGACAATTGACAACTAAGGCACAAACCTTCTTCTCTTTGAAGTTCTCCTGCTTCTCCCTCTCCGGCAGGCCATGAGGCCTCCAGGCCCCAGCAGTTGTTGGAATAAACAGTCTGTAGTAATTTACGGGAGGCAGGAGTTCCGTCACCACACCAATATTTACAATAACGATATTACAGGAGCAGCTACAAACAGTGCTGCTAGCAGTCCAGTCAACTTAAGACTGCTCACAAAGCCTACACAGGTGATTATATGGGCCCCCTCAATGAGCTATCATTGAGGGAGCTCATACTCCAATTGGCCAACCAATAAAGCCAATTGGAGTTCATTACACAGTCCCAGCCTCTCACTCCATTCTGTTTTTCAGCTTGCAGCTGTTGTAAATGCAGGCAGCCTCAATCCCAGTCTCAGGGCCTCACCTGAAGTTTTGTCTTTCTCTCCAGCTCCCTGCGGTATTCTCCTCATTTGTGGAAATTGTCCAGGTCCAAAGAAAAATGTTTATTCCTTCGCCAGGCATGATTTAGCCAAGGTAGTGGTAGCGTCCTCCTGCCCAGACATCACTTCTTTTCCCCAGGTAAAAGGCAGTCCAGTAGATGCAGCTGTTCCACACAACAGCAGACACACCAGTTTCAGCAGCCAATTCTGTCCAGGACTGAAAACCGGTGGCAGTTCTCGTTGCATGTCTCATTAGCACTATTGAGTTGCCAGTGAAGGGTCAAACTGCATTCCAATCAATTGAATGCCTCTTGTGACAGATGAGGTACAGCTGATTAGAGTAAAGTCTGCAATGAGCATGACAAGCACACATCTGGAGGGCACCCTCATTCTCCCATTTTACTATCCTATATACTTATTCCTGAGAGACAAACTTCCTGGACAAGTTCAATTGATATTCAATAGAGCTTAACCCCTTGGTACTCAGAGTTCCGCCCGAGTGTGGGTTTCTGTGCACAGTCCAATTGTGCTTCCCCAAGTAAGAGTGTCTGCATTATTGATGAGGCAGGGATGCAAAACATTCCTGAGGCACCCACTCTGTCCTTGCAGCCTGGCTTCTTATGGGACCCCATCAGGTTACCTCACAGTTTCCCCCATTGCTGACCCTCAGTATTCACCTCCTCCCATCCACTTTAGAGCTCCTGCTAACAATGGACACTCCCTCAGTGGTGATATGGCCACAAGCCCATTAAGGAGGACACAGGAAATGATGCCTGCATATCAGCCCCCAGACCCCCTTGAAACAAGGCGTGCCCCAAAGTGAATGGAAGGTAAGGCCTGCTAGCGGCCTCTCCCCTGAGAATGAGTTACTGATCCCCCAGCCCGGCTTGAGTAGAATGCATCTGTGTCCCCTATGTCCTCTCCGGTGCACCCTGAGCAGTGAAAAGCATCGGAATCAGGGCTGCCTGAGCACTCATCAACAATATCCCGCTTGAAGCCACCAGGATCACCGTTTTGTAGTTCTGTTGTAAATATTCCGTGAGGGGGAGAGGTGGTCTGGAGAGAGTGCTCGCTACTGATATGCTAATGTGTTACAAGAAGTTCATGGACTCACATGGCACGATTCATACCAGTCATGGCAAGGGGTGGGGCGGATGTGGGCGGCGGTGAAGATTTTGAAAGCCAATCACACCGGTGAGAATCACAGTTATTGATTCTCTCCAGACTTTAAGCCTGCACCAAGTTTCTCATGGACAGAGAAAGGATTCAGAATCACCTCAAAAAAATAATTTTGTTGTTTATAAAAACATTTTGAGACATCTGGTAATCATGAAAAGTGATTGAGAAGTACAAGTCTAACTTTCTTGATTTCCATTTCTTTCTTTTACATTACAAATAAAATTAATTGGCAGGCCCTTACTTAGCCCAGTGAGATGTTGGACATCATTTTTATCATTTCTGGAACATGTTACATGAGACTCGGGTTTATATTGTAAGCCTTGTTAATTAGCATAATATTTCCGTGGACAAATTGCATTGTACCATTTCAAACAACGTATTATGTATCATAGCTATTAATATTCACATATTACTACATTGATTTCAAAAGTGTTCTTTGAAATCAATGTAATAATATGAATTCCTGCAAAGATTGACACAGTAAAATATCAACAACCTATGTAAGGAACAAGTATTATAAAACTATAAAACCTAATGTTACATTTCTGGTAACATTTTCCTTTGTGTCTTCTTGACTATTTGAATTTTAAACCCATACTTGTTGCATCTTAGCTTCATACCTTGGCAGGAGGTTACAGACAAATTTGAAAATCACAATCATGTCCACATTTGTTTTTCAACATATTCTTACAAGGAATGTGGGCATCATTGGCAAGACCAATATTTCTTTCCCATTCTGAATTGCCCTTGAACGGAGTGGCTATTTCAGAAGGCATTTATCAGCCAACACATTACTGCGGTCTGGAGTCACATGTAGACCATACCAGGTAAGGACAGCAGATTTCACCCTCCTGAAGGACATTTGTGAACCAGTTAAGGTTTTACAACAATTGACGATAATTTCATCTATTACTGAGACTAGTTTGTATTCCAGATTTTAGAAATTGAATTGAAATTCCACCCACTGCTGTGGTGTGATTTGAACATGTATTCCCAAAGCATTAGCCTGGGTCTCGACATTACTGGTCCAGTGACCTTATCACTACGTTACTGTCCTCCCATTGGGGGGGGGGGGATCTCTAAATGGTGAAGTTGGTGACTTTAGACACTATTTATAAAGTGTATTGCACCAAAAATAGCAGAAGATGGAACATTTGGGCAGGTGGAAAATTGGCCAAAAGTAATCACGTCCATTAAAACCCAGAGCTGCAAAATTGGGCTCCAAAGTGCTATTGGTGTCAGTGCTACGGGAGTCTGGAGGCATTGAAAAGTACAGGTGATCGCCTTCCGGTCATTGCTGTTTGGCTCATTGCCATCAGATGGCAATAGTACAGCTGTGCTGTGTGTTCGCTGGAGGTAAACAGAGTGGACACATTGAACTGACATCCCAATTGCAATTTTGGACATTTCAGCTCCTGTTAACTCCTCTCTTTTAAACACATGCAGCTGAACATGAGAGAGCCAACCCACCCCAGACCCCCAGGGGACCGCTTGGTTTACACCCCATCTACCACTTTCAACAATCATTTTCCCTATCACCTATACACAGTGGCAGCAGTGTAAACAATCTATGAGATGCACTGCAGTAACTTGTCAAGCCTCCTTCAACAGGACCTTTCAAATCCTATCACCTAGGAAGACATGAGCAGTAGATGTATGGGAACACCACCACATGTGATTTCCTTGCAAGTCAAATGGTGTCATTGATGTTTACAGCGCGGAAACAGGCCCTTCGGCCCAGCTTGTCCATGCCACCCAGTTTCTATCACTAAGCTAGTCCCATTTGCCCACATTTGACCCATATCCCTCTATACCCACCCTGCCCATGTAACTGTCTAACTGTTTTTTAAAGGAAAAAATTGTACCCACCTCTACCACTGCCTCTGGAAGCTCGTTTCAGATGCTCACCACCCTCTGTGTGAAACAATTTCCCCTCTCTTCTCTTTTGTATGTCTCCCCTTTCACCTTAAATCTCTGCCCTCTAGTTCTACTCCCCTACCTTTGGTGAAAAATGTTGACTATCTACCTTATCTGTGCTCCTCATTATTTTATAGATCGCTATGTGATCACCCCTAAGCCTTCTACGCTCCAGGGAAAAAAGTCCCAACCTATCCAGCCACTCCTTATAATTCAGACCATTAAGTCCTGGTAGCATTCTCGTAAATCTCTTCTGCACTCTTTCTAGTTTAACAATATCCTTCAACAATAGGGTGATCAGAACTGAACACAGTATTCCATGTGTGGTCTTACCAAAGCTTCGTACAACTTCAACAAGGCGTCCCAACTACTGTGTTCAATATTCTGACCAATAAAACCTAGCATGCTGAATGCCTTCTTCACCACCCTGCCCACCTGTGACTCCACCTTCAAGGAGCTATGAATATGTACCCCTAGAACTCTTTGTTCTGTAACTCTCCCCAACTCCCTACCATTAACTGAGTAGGTCCTGCCTGATTTGATCTACAAAAATGCATCACCTCACATTTATCCAAATTAAACTCCATCTGCCACTCATCGGCCCACTAGCCCAATTGGTTCACGATCCTGTTGCAATCTTATATAACCTTCTTCGGGGCAGCACGGTGGCACAGTGGTTAGCATTGTTGCCTACGGCACTGAGGACCCGGGTTCGAATCCCGGCCCTGGGTCACTCTGTGTGGAGTTTGCACATTCTCCCCGTGTATGCGTGGGTTTCGCCCCCACAACCCAAAAGATGTGCAGGCTAGGTGGATTGGCCACGCTAAATTGCCCCTTAATTGGAAAAAATAATTGGGTACTCTAAATTTATGAAAAAAAATATAACCTTCTTCACTATCCAGTATGCCACCAATCTTGGTGTCATCTGCAAACTTAATAACCATGCCTCCCACATTCTCATCCAAATCATTAATATATATAACAAATAACAGTGAACCCAGCACTGATCTCTGAGGCACACCACTGGTCACAGACATCCAATTTGAAAAACAACCCTCCACAACCACCCTTTGACTTTGGTCGCCAAGCCAATTTTGTATCCAATTGGCTACCTCACCCTGGCTTCCGTGAGATTTAACCTATTACAACAACCTACCATGCGGTACCTTGTTAAAGGCCCTGCTAATGTCCACGTCAACTGCACTTACCTCATCTACCTTCTTGGTTACCCCTTCAAAAACTTCAATCAAATTTGTGAGACATGACTTTCCCCTTAGAACATAGAACATAGAACGATGCAGCGCAGTACAGGCCCTTCGGCCCTCGATGTTGCACCGACATGGAAAAAAAACTAAAGGCCATCTAAACTACACTATGCCCTTATCATCCATATGGTTATCCAATAAATTTTAAAATGCCCTCAATGTTGGCGAGTTTACTACTGTTGCAGGTAGGGCATTCCACGGCCTCACCACTCTTTGCGTAAAAAACCCACCTCTGACCTCTGTCCTATATCTATTACCCCTCAATTTAAGGCTATGTCCCCTCGTGCTAGCCACCTCCATCTGCGGGAGAAGGCTCTCGCTGTCCACCCTATCTAACCCTCTGATCATTTTGTATGCCTCTATTAAGTCACCTCTTAACCTTCTTCTCTCTAACGAAAACAACCTCAAGTCCATCAGCCTTTCCTCATAAGATTTTCCCTCCATACCAGGCAACATCCTGGTAAATCTCCTCTGCACCCGTTCCAAAGCTTCCACGTCCTTCCTATAATGAGGCGACCAGAACTGTACGCAATACTCCAAATGCGGCCGTACTAGAGTTTTGTACAACTGCAACATGACCTCATGGCTCCGGAACTCAATCCCTCTACCAATAAAGGCCAACACACCATAGGCCTTCTTCACAACCCTATCAACCTTGGTGGCAACTTTCAGGGGTCTATGTACATGGACACCGAGATCCCTCTGCTCATCCACACTACCAAGAATTTTACCATTAACCAAATATTCCGCATTCCTGTTATTCTTTCCAAAGTGAATCACCTCACACTTCTCCACATTAAACTCCATTTGCCACCTTAAAAAGCCATCCTGACACTCCCTAATTAGCCCTTGCCTGTCTAAATGCCTGTAGATCCAGTCCCTCAGAATACCATCTAACAATTTACCCACAACAGTCGCAAGACTAAACAGTCTGTTATTCCGAGGCTTATGCCTACAGCCTTCTTAAACAAGGACACAACATTTGCTACCCCCCAATCATCAGGCACCTCTCCTGTGGCTGTTGATGATTCAAATATCTCAGCTAGGGGACCGGCAATTCCCTCCCTAGCCTCCCACAAAGTCCGAGGATACATTCCATCAGGTCCCGGGAATTTGTCTATCTTGATGTGCTTTAATACCTCTAGCACCTCCTTCTCTGTAATATGTACACTCCTCATGACATCACTTTTTATTTCCCCATATCACTAACATTTGTGCCTTTCTCAATAGTAAATACTGATGAGAAATATTCATTTAAGACCCTCTCCCATCTGCACATAGATGAATACTATCCTAACCTGGAGCCACATCATCATTCCTTCACTGTCACCAGATTAAAAACCTGAAACTCCCTCTTATCAATATAGTGGGTGTCCCCACACCAGATAGACTGCAGTGGTTCAAGATAATAGCTCTCCACCACCTTGCGAAGGACAATTAAGCATGGGCAAAAATGTTGATAAATGGTAACATAGTTCAAAGTCAAGATGGTGTGTGGGTTGGAGGTTAACTTGCATGACGCGGTGTTCCCAAACACCTGCTGCCCTTGCCCTTTTCAGTGGTAGGGATTGTGGGTTTGGAAAATGTTGGCAGGTTGATATAGTGCATCTTATATGTGGTGCACACCGCTGTCACTATTCACCAGTGGTGGAGAGAGTGTATGGGCGAAATTCTCCCCCCCCCACGACGGGTGGGAGAATAGCGGGAGGGCCTTCCCGACTTTTTTGACGCCCTCCCGCTCTTCTCCCCCCCCCCCCCCCGCCGAAATCCCGACACGAATCGCTGCCGCCGTTTTTTTACGGCCGGCAGCGATTCACAGCTGTTAGAAGGGCCGAAGTCCCAGCCCTTTACGACCTTTTTACGAACGGCAAACACACCTGGTCCTGCCGTTCGTAAAAACGTCGTGACCACCTGGAAAAAAATAACCATGGCACCGATTGGCACGGCAGTACCACGGCCGTGCCAAGGGTGCCATGGGCCCGTGATCGGTGCCCACCGATCGCGGGCAGCGGGCCCGATGCCCGCGCACTATTTGTCCTTCCGCCGCCCCGCAGTATCAATACGCGGGGCGGCTGAGGGGCAACCCGGACCGCGCATGCGCGGGTTTCGCGCAAAAACACGATGACGTCACCCGCGCATGCGCGGGTGGAGTCTTCCCACCTGCGCATGCGCGGCTGACGTCATATGACGCGTCAGCCGGCGCTAAGTCCGACAAGCGGGCTTAACGATTTTCGTTAAGCCCGACTTGTCGGAGCCTCCGACGTCGGGCTGCTAGCCCCGACGGGGGACCAGAATCGGTCCCCCGTCGGGAAGGGGCGCGATGCCGTAAAACCCGCCCGGGTTTTACGGCAGTTTGACGATTTCTCCCGTTTTGGGAGAATTTCGCCCTATATTTTTGGTGGCAGATGCGGTGCTGATCAAGAAGCTGCTTTGTCCTGGATGGTTTTGAGCTCCTTGACTGTTGTTGGATCTGCACTCATTGAGGCCAATGGAGAGCATTTGATCATACATCTTACTTGTGACCTGATGACTTTGGTGAGACAGAGGTGATCTGATCTTCTGACTACGGAATTCAAAAGGCTGGCCCAGTTAAGATACTATCAAATTTTAATCCCTAGCTTTTTACCGAGAAGAAATCATGGAACAAATTTACATTAAATGCACACTTGTGACTTGGCTGGCCAAACTTGACAACATTCAAAATTATTGTTGTTGAATAACATGGAAATACCTATAGATAGTGTGAAAACAAAAAATATATACTAGTTTTGATTGATTTATTATTGTCACATGTATTCGTATACAGTGAAAAGTATTGTTTCTTGCATGCTGTACAAACAATGCATACCATACATAAGGAAGGAAGGAGAGACTGCAGAATATAATGTTACAGTTATAGCAAGGTGTAGAGAAAAGATCAACTTAATACGAGGTAGGTCCATTCAAATGTCTGATGGCAGCAGGGAAGAAGCTGTTCTTGTAGGTGACCTCAAATGTTTGTATCTTTTTCCTGATGGAAGAAGGTGGAAGAGAGTATGTCCAGGGTGTGTGGGGTCCTTAATTATGCTGGTTGCCTTTGCGAGGCAGCGGGAATTGTCGACAGAGTTAATGGATGGGAGGCTGGTTTGCGTGATGGATTGGGCTACATTCACAACCTTTTGTAGTTTCCTGCGGTCTTGGGCAGAGCAGGATCCATACCAAGCTGCGATACAACCAGAAAGAATACTTTCAATGTAAAAGTTGGTGAGAGCTGAAGTTGACAAGCCAAATATCCTTAGTCTTCTGAGAAAGTAGAGTCGTTGGTGGGCTTTCTTAACTATAGTGTCGGCATGGGGGACCAGGACAGATTGTTGGTAATCTGGAGACCTAAAATCTTGAAGCTCTCGACCCTTTCTACTTCGTTCTCATTGATGTAGACAGGGGCATGTTCTCCTCTACGCTTCCTGAAGTCGATGACAATCTCCTTCATTTTGTTGACATTGAGGGAGAGATTATTATCGTCGCACCAGTTCACAAAATTCTCTATCTCATTCCTGTACTCTGTCTCATCATTGTTTGAAATCCGACCCACTATGATGGTGCCATCAGCAAATTTGAAAATTGAGTTGGAGGGGAATTTAGCCACACAGTCATAGGTGTATAAGGAATATAGTAGGGGCTGAGGACACATCATTGTGGGGCACCGGTGTTGAGGATGATCATGGAGGAGGTATTGGTGCCTATCCTTACTGATTGTGGTCTATGGGTTAGGAAGTTCAGGATTCAGTCGCAGAGGGAGGAGCCGAGGCCCAGGCCAAGGAGTTTGAAGATGAGTTTCATAGGAATAATGGTGTTGAAGGCTGAGCTGCTGTCAATAAATAGGAGGTCTGATCTAGGTGTATTTGTTATCTAGGTGTTCCAATGTTGACTGCAAGGCCAGAGAGGTGGCACCTGCTGTGGACATGTTGCAGCGGTCGGCGAATTGTAATGGATCAAGGCAATCCAGGAGGCTGGAGTTGATTCGTGCCGTGACTAAACTGTCGAAGCACTTCATAATGATGGATGTCAGAGCCACTGGACAATAGTCATTAAGGCATGCTGCTTGGCTTTTCTTTGGTACTGGGATGATGGTCATCTTCTTGAAGCAGATAGGGACCTCAGATTGTTGTAAAGAGAGGTTGACAATGTCTGCGAATACACCCCCCAGCTGACCCGCGCATGACCTGAGTGCTTGTGGGGTTACCCCATCCAGGCCACTGGCTTTCCATGGGTTGACCTTCGAGAAGGCTGCTCTGACATCTGTAATGGTGACCTCAGATACAAGTTCACCTGAGGCTTCCAGGGTGGAGGGCGTGATCTCGCTGACCTCTTGCTCAAAGCTGCCATAGAATGCGTTGAGCTCATCAGAGAGGAGTGCGTTGGAGCCGGCGATTTTACATGCCTTCATCTTGTAGCCCGTTATGTCTTGCAGACCTTACCATAGTCGGTGGGGGTCCGTGTGGCTAACCTGGGACTTGAGCTTGGTCCGGTACGGTCTTTTGGCATCTTTGATGGATCTTCTTGAATCATATGGCTTTCTTGTATAGGTCAGGGTTGCCCGACTTGAACTCCTCAGACCTAGACTTCAGCAAGCAGTGGATATCCCTGTTCATCCAGGGTTTCCTATTGGGAAACATGTGGATTTGCTTCTTTGGCACACAGTCTTCTACATACTTACTAATTGTGGTGGTATGATTAACATAGCTGCCTGCCATTGGTGCAGAACACCGGCTTACCATTGGCTCTGGTCGGTTATGTGCCTCTCGACCGATTGGTTGAGACCAGTCATGTGACGGCTCCCCGATTGGTCGAGAGGCTGAGTTAACCCCGCATCTAGGGCGGGGTATAAATACCGAGTACTCCCGGCGGTCGTTCATTTACTGTAGTCGACCGCAGGGCTAACATCTAGCTGATTAAAGCCATACTTTTGTACAGCAACTCATCTCGCGTTCAATTGATGGTACATCACTAATGAAGTCAGTTACTGTAGTGGCGTATCGTTCAGGCCGGTCGCAGAGTTTATAAATACTGACCAGTCCACTGACTCCAAGCAGTCCCGTAGGAGATCATCTGATTCCTCAGATCAATATTGCATGCCTTAGTTTTTTGTTGCCTCAACCTAAATCTTGATTTTACATGATTATTTAAAAAAAATGTTTCTCTTTTAATCTCTACTGTTTGTTTATTTCAAAAGTGTACTTTTTTATCCAAACTTTGCAAGATTTGTCTTGTTTTCATACAAAACAATGTAACAAAATCTACACATCAAAGCTGATGACATGGTCAACAGACCAGACACTCCAAGTATGCTACTTTTGTTGAAACAGTCCAACATCCGACCTAGTTTCAAAGTAATCCTCAAAGCGATTGGGTCCTTTGAACGTACCAGCTTTACGGCAGCTAGTGCTGTAAAAATGGAGCATGTCTTCCTTTTGTCCAACTCTCTGCACTTGACTACGAGGATTCCTGGTCAGCTGCATTGCACTTTTCTCGCCCGGGTCAAGTCAGAATGCTTGGCGAGAAAGGTAGGCAGCATTTTACTGGAAGCAAATAGGAGCAGAGTGACAATTCAACTTTGATCGCCGCTCCATGGAAATTCTGGCCAAATGTGTATCTCCTCATTAAGGGGGTGGCACCGTTTAAATAGATACTTCCTGAAACCTAGATGCAAGATTTTCTTGAACGTTTAAAGTTTGCACCTTTCCAGGTTGTACATTTCTGGAGACTTTATTTTAGCTAATAGTGAGATAAGCAAAGTATCTCCCAGCCAAATTGCTTTCATTCCAGTGATTATATGACAGGTTTAGCTCAGTTGGCTGGACAGCTGGTTAGTGATGCAGAGCGAGGCCATCAACGTGGGTTCAATTCCTATACCAACTGAGGTTATTCATCAACCTTGCTCCTCTTCTGAGGTGTGGAGATCCTCAGGTTAAATCACCACCAGTCAGTTCCATCCTCAAAAGGGAAAGCAGCCTATGGTGATCTAGGACTATGGTGACTTTACTTATATGACATGGCAAAAAGGAAATATTTATCAACTGAAGTCAAGGCAACATCATACTCCTAACAATCTTTTTATAACTCACCGCAATACTCTGATTTGATCCCTTCTATGATAGCGAAGAATGGTTTTTATTTAGCTCTCCATTGCTCAAGACACAAAATAATACCAAATATAGAATGCACTGACTAAAGGTTATACACACCATCTATCTTGGCCATAATATTATTGAGTAATTTATTACAATGCTCTGAATTTGTTGTGAATGTAGAAGTTCTGAACAAAACACAGAATATTTGGACTATAGTTGTTAGTATGTCAATCCCTGATAAAGTCAAAGGTCAATGGATTCCTTTCTTCTTTTCCTCTTCTGGTTAGTTGGCGCACACATTCTGCTCTCATGTATGGCTCTGAATTTTGCAAAGGAAAAACACAAACTACTTGAATAGCTCAGCAAATATTAATGGGAAGAAATAGTGTGGCACGAGGTCAAGACATTAGCTAATCTGCTCATCATTTGCAGGATGTAAGCAGGGATGGAGGGTAGATTAGGCAAACATTGTTCCGTTTAATGTCAAGGCCTCTCCAGCTGGTGCACAGCCCCTTCATCTAGGGATGAGCATTTTCTCGTGACTTTGACACTTCCCCTGCAGCTACCCCTACTTACCGTTACTGCTCTGGATCTGAACAAAACAACTCCCACCGGGTGAATCACAGCACGCAGACATTCCCTACACCTAAAATTTGAGCAGCTGCTCTCAGGCCGTCGGCACTTGAATTAGGAGTTAAACAGCCAGCATCCGTTTTATGTTGAATCACTGAAAATATTACTTGAAACTTGACAAAAGGAATCTTGTAAAGTACACATTAGAATCCGTACTGATAAGAATTTGAACTTTAGAATGCCAGTGTTTACTATCATGTATTTAACTTTTTCCAGTGTTCTTGAAAGAAATTACAAAGGGCATGTCTTCTGAGTTACCATGGGAATGGTAGATTAAAATGTCACGATCCTTTGGACTGTCAGCTATGTGCATACATGCTTTAATAAGGGATAGTACATTCTTTGTACAACAGATTTACAATTTGTACCTTAATGAGGAGGTAATCTGAATAGAGAAAAGGTCAGTCAATGCTCAGGAGTATTTTCATTTCAGGCTCAATTTCTGTGCTAGTTTGATTAAAAATAAACTGTAGGCATTTTGTCTGCTGGAAATTTAGACTGAATAGAATATTGTGGACCTGGTCAGCTGTCCTGACACATGCAGCTGACCACAAATGCTGCCCACTGATAAAATACATTCATATATGAGCCCTGGTATTTTCATTATAAGTTAACCAACAATCATTTTTATCTTGTAGGAACATAGGAATGATGGTTTGGGATTTAGGTTTGTGTCTCAGGCTTCAGTTGTGATGCCTAATTTGGTTCCTGAATCAGCTCAGTGAAAAACATCGAGCCACAGTTAAGCATCTAGCAAGAACAAAATTTAGTACTGGAAAATGAACCCTTATCTGACATCAGATACATAAAACAATGAACAGGACTAAATTTGACAATAGGGCCATCAATGCAGCATTTTGAGTTTTATTTTGTTCCAATTCTAACACACAAGCTAGGATATTGCTATTATAAATAAAACCAACACAAAAGAAACAATAATTTGAAATTGGAGTTACAATAATGCAATAACAGCTGAGTTCAGCTTAACAGCTCAGTGACTCTCATTTTCAGGATTAAAGTATGTACTTGGCAAAGTCATGCTCTATCAGTTAATAAAGTTATGTAATAAGTAGCAGTCTTAGGTTTCCTGTTGAAGGAAATAATAATATATTGGTATTTATATAGCAATTTATTACTATCAAAATGTCATAAAGCACCACACTGCAAAATGTATAGTTTCTCATATCATTGAAATCACTTTGGCAACAGGCAAATAGAAGAGAAGATTTCACTAATATTTCTTCATTGTTCATGCACCTCTTGGCCCATAAAAGATCAGTAGCACAGGGCTTTGTCTTATATTCTGAGCAGCCTGCAGTGTTCCCCATAAGAGTCATTTTTAAGACACTCCATGTCTGGTACCCCTGAACGGTTTGTACACTTCATATGTTCCATTTATTGGTCCCACAAAACTGCATCCAAATGCTGCAACTGGTTAGCGTACGACCCCAACTTAAATATTAAAATACAAGAACAA